>NW_022631184.1:474292-634561 GCF_010015895.1 Lontra canadensis
AAAAAAAAAAGAAGAAGAAGAAGAAGAAGAAGAAGAAGAAGAAGAACCTCGTCAAAAAGAACTCCGAGTATATGATTTATATAGTATCAGGACAAACACAAAAATAAAGAAACACTGGCAGAAAAAAAAAAAAAAGATGGGAGAGTGGTTATAAATTCTCAGTGTGGGCGAGGAAGGTTATTTTGATTCTTCCTGGATGTATCTTCATATCTTTGTTAAAGGACTCAACTTTCCTAAGATAAAGGGGGATTAAAAATTGGTTTACCTATAGGGGTAGCATTGATTGGGAAAAGGGGATTACCTAGTAGTTTAACTCTATATGAACATTAAAAAAAATAAAAATAAAAAAAGAATAAACTAAACTAAAATTAAAAAAAAACTTAAAAAATAGGAAAGCAAAAGAAAAACATGGGTAAATGCATCAAAAAGTTCAGGTTATAAGGTTATTATGGAAGTTGATGTACTGGACATCTCACTGTGATGGTAAATAGTTTAAAAATGTTATCTATATTTAAAAAAATGACCCAGAATAGTGGGAAGTAATTAAAAATAAACGTATCTAGGAAGTAGTGGTTGTTGTTCTCTTGTCTTTTTTATTCTTTTTTTTTTTTTTCCTTGTTGGTTTTCTAGGAGAGGGGCCTGCCATGTGGGTTTTCAGGTAAGGTCTCCTGAGTTAAGTCCTCCCACCCCCCTCATTGGGTGGGCTCTGAGGAAACCGGTTTTTCAGGCTTTTGTTCTCTGGAGTTTTTTAGGTTTGTTTGTTCATTTTTTTGTTTGTTTGTTTGTTTGTTTCTCTTGCCTTGACAGCTTTTGATGGTTTTTGGAGGTTTAAAGGAAAGCAAACTGCACTCCGACCTCCCTCTCAGAGAGAAGCCTCAGTCTGATCCCCTCTAGATGTCGCATCAGCACATAAGTTCTCCCTTGGCTGCTGGTGGAGCATCTTCGGAGTCATGGTCCCTGGGGTAGCCAGGAACTCCTATTTGTACCCAAAACCACAACAGCAGTGGCTGTCTGGGCAGCTCCAGACTGCCAGAGAGTTTCCAAGCTGTGATTGCACACTGAAATTTTCCCGCTAGCCTGGGCTGGGAGTGCCTGGTCTTTCTGGGTCTGAGAGCACCAGGCTGGCACACCTTTCTGCGCACACCTTTCTCAGGGGAGGGTGTGGGGCACGCGCATCTCGGGCTCTGATAGCACAGCACAGTGCTTGCATGGGAACTGGAGAAAGGCTGTGCTTCTGCAGGCTGGTGAGGCTCCAAGTCCCGCATGGGAGCCAGACCCCATTCTCAGGCATGCTGGAGGCTCAGGGACCAAGACCAGGTTTCTCTGCCACACTTTCTCTGGCTCAGCACCAAGGTTGGCTGTCCTGGGTCCAGGGACTTATGGCCCTGTCCCTAACCTCCCCAATTCCCACAATTTCCCCCCATGATCCTTTGCTCTTTTTGAGTGCTTTCAACAAGACTCTAAGTTAATGCTGGTCCCCAGATGCAGGGCACCCTCGTATTGGAGTATTACTTTCCAATGGGTCACCTCTGGTGGCTCCCTCTCCCTTTTGTTTATCTCCGATAACAGTCCGATGTTCCCACTCTGCTTTACCTGCCCACTGGCATCTTCTGCCCCCATAGAGATCCAGACGTGTATAATTCTGATCTCAGGCTGATTTCATGGGTGACCGGAGTTCTTTGGTGGGTAATCCGCTCATTTCAGTGTACAGGTTGAATCGGCGCCTCCTCCTATTTCCCCACCATCTTGTCTCCTCCCAATACACAATGTTTTGAACTATATATAAATTGCTGTAAATAGAACTTATTCAACATGTATACTGGAAACTTAGCATTTGACCCACATCTTCCCATTTCTCCCTGCCTTTCATCACTGACAATTGCCATTCTACTCTTTACTTATAAAGATTGACTATTAGATTTCATATACAATTGTAAATATAAAGTGTTTGTCTTTCTGTGTCTGGCTTATTTCACTTCTCTTAATATCCTCCAGATTCATCCATGTTGCTGTTATTTCATTGTTCCATTTATTTGTCAATGAATATGTAAAATTAATTTCCATATTTTATCTATTATGAGTCACACCACAACAATGATTACAAGAGTAAAGTATAGCTTTAAATTTGATTTCATATCATTTTATTTCCATTGGGTATATATCCAGAAGTGGGATGGTTGGAATATATGATAGTTTTACTTTTCACTTTTTGAAGAATTTCTGTACTATTTTCCTTAATGGCTGCACTAATTTATATACCCCTCCATAGTGCTCAAGTGTGTTTTATCCACATTCTCACCAACACTTATTTTTTTTCAATTATTGATAATAGCCTTTCTAAGAAGAAGTGTGAGATCACATCTCATGATTTTGATCTGCTCTCCTATGAGGTAAAGGCTCAGAGAGTTGAATTAACTGATCCAGGCTTACATTTCTAATGACAGCTAGAATCAGATCTAGCATTGGCTCCAAAAATCTGCAGTATGTTCTTCAATAAAGCAAAATAAACTTCTCTTCAATCTGAAGACATGGATTAGAGTTCATTGAGAGGATCTGGGAGTTAGGTGTGTATTCTCCACACTATTAATTAAAGTTGTATTGTTGCAGGGGACAAGTGAAAATATGATTAAGACTCCAAAGAAGAGGAAACAAAAAATATCTTGAAATGAAAAAATATGAACAGTAAACTGTTTTATTTAAGCATAAGGCAATTTATATATATTCGTGATGCTCTTTCATCTATAGTAAATTTTTAATTAAGAGCTTTTATATTTTTTCACTTTTTAATTTAAAAAAAAAGATGTTATTTATTTATATGACACACAGAGAGAGATCACAAGTAGGCAGAGAGGCTTGCAGAGAGAGAGGGAGAACCAGGCTCCCCACTGAGCAGAGAGCCTGATGTGGGACTCAATCCCAGGACTCTGAAATCATGACCTGAGGCAGAGGCTTAACCCACTGAGCCACCCAGGTGCCCCTCATTTTTTAGTTTAGAGCAGTTAAAATAACAACTTTTATCTTTAATTGTTACCTAACATCTTAGAGATAAGATAGGATTAAATTTAAATAAAAATTTAATATATAAATATCTGCATCTATCTAGCATCCACATTGAGATAGGAAATCAAAAGAATTCCCTGAAATCTCTAAAACTTTATTTATCATCTGCAAATACTTGTAGTCATACTAACAGTTGTATCACCTCAAGACCTATTGGTAAGGAATAAATAAAGTTAATTCCTGGCACAAATCTTGACATATCATAGGTTCCACCCTGGGGAAATGGTCAACGGAAGTGTATAGTCCTATCTTCTGTGATAAATGGATTTATTCTGGTTCAAGCCTTAGTTCTCCATGATTTGGCGAAATCTGAATCTCTAAGAGATCTCTAAGAAACCATCTCTTCTCATTTTTCTCCACTGTATATTATCCATAATGCTGTTGCCAAGCACAGAAGTTCAGTGAACTTTAAAAGACTAAGGCAGGTGAAAATTTTTTGCAAAGAGTGTGTAAATAGATTTGTTTTCATAATGTCATTTGGTAAAATCAAAGTGAAAGGGAAATAATCTAATTATGTTTACATAAATGTATAATTCTTTACATTACAACTTGGAACAGACTTTCAATATCTATCGTGACTTTCATGTCAGATGCACTACTTCTTTAACTTATAAACACAAGCAGCTCTCCCAGTTTTTCCTCTGCAAGTTGACAGTGGCCACAAAATAACTGAAAATCAATTGCTTCATATATCAGAAATCTGTTATTGATATTTCACAGTAGATTTGGAAATTCACATATGTAATAATCTAAGTCTATGTAAATTACTAATTGAAATAACTTTTATATCACTTTAATATTTTATTCCAATAATGCATGGACATGGCATCAACAAACCATAGGATTAAATGATGGTCGCAAAACCCACACTTCTTGATACTCAAGGCAAATACCACAAATTCGTTTACACTTTTCCCCAGTACTGCCTCAGTTTTTAAAACAATATCCTCATCTCTAATGCTTGTTTCTTAAATCCGAAATACCAGGCCATGATTTGTAATTCAGGTCACTGTAGATGCAGTGTCATTCCCTCTTTACATCCTCAACTTTTTCCCCTCCCCCATAGTTACGTCCCATGTTATGTTTGAGGATATGCATCAATAGCTTTTTTCTATCTCCTGGAATTTATTGTTTGCATATGAAATAGATAAGACTATTGTAAAAATGATGCCATTTTATAAAAATTACTGCATCTACTTTTCTCACATTTTTCTCATATTTTCTTATATTACAATAATTTTTCTCAAGGACAATTTAGAATATTGGTCTACCTACATGGAGGATTATCAGGAAATTGTTTTCAAGACAATATTTAGTATTTTCAAAAAAATACCATTTAATAGATTATTTATTTTATTTTTCTGTGTTCTTTGCATCATCTTTGAATATTGTATCTCATATATAGGGGCTCCAAAAAATGTTTTGTGTCATATTATTCACTTAAAAATAAAGGTTTTGTCAAAAATAAATGTCATAGGCATTTACAGGAATGCCCATAAGTATATGCTAGGTCATTTTTATTATTCCTATAATTTTCTTATTTGTTTTAAATGTCAAATTTTGAGTTCCTTTTTTAAAAATTTTGAGTTTCTTTGGTGTTTTCTGGTGAATACTCATCAACTTATGCTTTGAGACTTCCACTAAATGTATTATATTATTATCTTTTACACTATCAGAAGTCTTTTATTTGGTACTTCTTTTTTATAGCATATGGCATTTTTACTTTGTGTTTAAAAATTTCTCATATTGCTCTGAAAACATCAGATTTTTTAAAGTGTTCTTTTATTTATGCCAATCATGTTTAACTCAGTTTATGTCTGTCTATCTCTCATATAAAGACTTTCTCAACAGTCTGATGGCTTTGGTCCTAGAAAAGTGTGAGAGACCGAAACACTACAATGCTTTTGAGGCATAACATGCTGGGCTTACTGATGGTATTTCTTCTAGAGAAGATTCCCTCCACTCATTCTCTACTCCCAAAAAGTCCTTGAACATTTTACCTCTGATTCCAACCCCTATTCTCTTCCACATTCTTTAAAATCATGCAGATTGGCTTCTTTATTATTATGTTAGTTGAGTTTTGTGACAGGGTGGTGATATATTTAGGACAAAACTCTCACACTTGTCCAAAAATGGAAAGAGTATTAAATAAACTAAAGCAAGAGGTAAAACAGAATAGGAAAAGACTCCATAAAGCAATGCATAATCTTATATTAGTGAGATGTAGATGAACACAATGCAAGTCTTTCCAGAGCTTAAACAGAGTCATGGAGCTATAATAAAATTTTAGAGTATGTTATCAGGAAAATAGTTTATTTAAACTAAAACACGTGAATATTGAGTGAAGAGGAAAGAGAAATATGCTTGATATAACTTATATTGATGATAACTATTCATTTTAATTTTCTGGGGGAAAAGATAATAATAGTTGGCACCTAAAAAGGTTGATTTGGCAAGCTTTTTAAGAAAAATAAACAAACGAACAAACAGCATGACCTGATGGATGACGATAGTTTCACAATATTAGGGTTTAATTATAAAATGAAAAAAAAAATACTGCCTAAGGTTAATAAAATGTATTCTAGTATGAGTAGGTAATTCATGCATTTACATTGACACACAATGCACCCATAAAAAGTGTAAGTTCTTATGTTGATAATAACTAAATCTGCATAATAAAATATATGTATCATAATAAAGTCATAGGAATATATTATCCATGCAAATTTACCCATTTCCATGAAATATTTTAGAGAGAGATGAATGTGTCATCAAGATTTTTTCTACACTTAATATGCGTCTCTCTTTAGGGTAAATTGATATCCTATGGAAAATATTAATGAAACATCTACTGAATTCTTCTTATTGGGTTTATTGCCACCATCAAGAATTGGCCTGTTTTTCTTCATTCTCAATTTTCTCTTTTGTATTTTCTACATAGTCAGCTCTCCTTCGTGGACCGGAACTATGTCACCACCTTTGTCCCCAAGATGATTTCTCTTTATCTCCTTGGAAATAAAACTATTTCTTTCATTGGATGTGGAGTTCAATGCTTCTTCTTCCTTGTTTTAGCTGATGCAAAAGTATTAATATTAGCCTCTATGTCCTATGATTGCTGTGTGGCTATTTGCTTTCATCTCCACTATCCCATTCATATGAGCAAAAGAGTTTGTGTGTTGATGATAACAGGATCTTGGATCATGGGCTCAGCCAAATCCTGTGCTCACTCTGCAGATGCCCTCAATATACCTTATTATCAATCCAGGAACATCAATCATTTCTTCTGTGATGTTCCAACCATGTTGACTCTGGGCTGCAAGGGCACTTGAGTTTATGAATACACAGCATTTGTAAGTAATTTCCTCTTCCTTGTGTTTTCTTTTATTGGCTTTGCATGTTTCTATGGCCAGGATCTCCTTGCCATCTGCTGCATACGGTCAAGAGAAGGGAGGAAGAAGTCCTGTTCAATCTGTAGCACCTTGTGGTGACTTTCTACTATGGTGGTGACTGTGGTGACTTTCTATATGCACCCTTTGCCTACAATTATTTACACCCGAGATCCTTCTGATCTCCAAAATAGGACAAGGTACTGGCAGTCTTCTACACCATCCTGACCCCCTTGCTCAACCCCATCATCTACAGCCTTAGAAATAAGGAGGTGATGGGGGCCTTGAGCAGAGGTATTCTGAGCTTCTGCTCTGCAAGAGTAAAACAGTTCTCTCTAATCCTACTGCTTAAAGGTACATTAATTTCACCTTGTACATGCCTTATGAACACTGGCATTCCAGGACTAAAGACAGGATTACATTAGTCTAGAAAATTAAAATAATAGAGATTTGATAAAATAATTAGGTATTCCCAATCACTTTCTTGTGGTAATTTTTATTTATTTTTTCATTTCTCCTTTGGTTACAAATAATTTGTTAACTGCATGTTGAAGTCCAAAGGCTGCAGCTATTCTCAAAAATGCAAGCACTTAAGCAATACAATACATTAAACCACAGTAATCAAAATATAGAAAGAACCCATATGTTGGTAGAAAGATGAATGGATAAAGAAGATGTGTTTTGTGTGTGTGTGTGTGTGTGTGTGTGTGTGTGTATAAGCAAACAAACAATGCATATTTTTATATTATATAGACATATATATGTGTATATTATATACCATATATATAATAGGATATTACTTAGACATCCAAAAAAATTAAATACTGCCATTTGCATTGAAATGCCTGGAACTACAGGGTATTATACTAAGTCAAATGTGTCAGTCATTGAAAGACAAATACCATATGATTTCACTCATATGCGGCGTTTAAGAAACAAAACAGATGAACATAGGGTAAGGGAAGGAAAAATAAGATGAAAATTGAGTGGGGCATAAGTTCCTATGTGGTCATAGGGGGCATTGAACTCTTGGAAACAAACTGAGGGTTTCATGAGGGGAGGTGGGTGTTGGGAAGGGATACTTGGTGATGGGTATTGAGGAGGGCACTTGAAGTAATGAGCAGTGGGTGTTAAACACAACTGATGAATCATTCCTTAAGTTCTACCTCTGAAACATATAAAGAAGATAGTATAAAAAATACAGCCAATGGAGTCCTTGGAAAAAAAAATAAATCCATTGGCCAGGAAATGATACAAAATGAAGGTAATCAGAATGGGTTGATCTTTATATTCTGGACTGAAAATCTTAATTCACATTCTCCAGTCTTCAAACCAACCCATTTAAACCTTTCCTTTCTTGTTCTTGTAAGAATATCTTAGTTTGATCTCATCATTTTTCTGGTAACTACAAGTATTCAAACTTCAACCAAGATTCTTCAATCTCATATTCACTTTATCTCTTATTTTCTTTTTATTTCATTTTTTTTCTCAATTTAAATTCTAGTTCGTTAACATGCAATGTGATATTAATTTCAGGGGTAGGATTTGGTGATTCATCTCTTACAAACAACATTCAGTGCTCATCATAACAAGTGCCCTCCTTAATACCTATCACCCATCGAGCCTATTCCCCCACCCACCTACCCACCTCCATCAATCCTCAGTTTGTTCTCATCTTTAAGAGTCTCTTATGATGGCTGTGTGGTTCAGTCAACTAAATATCTGAATCTTGATTTCAGCTTTGGTCTTGATCTCAGGTCGTGAGTTTGAGTCCTGTGCTGAGCAAGAAGCTGCTTAAGATTCTCTCTCTCCCCTGATCCTCAACCTGCTTATGCTCTCACTCTCATTAAAAGAGAGAGAGAGAGAGAGAGAGAGAGAGTCTCTTATGGCTCCTTTTCTTCTTTTTTATTCTTTTTCATGTTCCCATATTTTCACCTGTTTTTTTTTTAATTCCACATATAAGTGAGACCGTATGGTATTTTCCTTTCTATAATTTGACATTTCTTTTTTTTTAATTTTATTTATTGATTTGACACAGAGAGGCACAGCAAGAGAGGGAACAACTCAAACAGGGTGAGTGGGAATGGGAGAAACAGTCTTCCTGCCAAGAAGGGAACCCAATGCAGGGCTCAATACCAGGACACTGGTATCATGACCTAAGCCAAAGGCAGACACTTAACAACTGAGCCACACAAGCACCCCAGACTGACTTATTCCACTTAGTATAATGCAGTGTAGGGCTATACAAGCTGTTTCAAATGGATGTTGCAAATGCAAAAAAGGTTCATTTTTTGGTTGCTGAGTAATATTCCAACATGTACATACATACCACATCTTCATTATCTCTTCATCAGTTGAAGGACATTTGGACTTTCTCCATAGTTTGGCTTTTGTTGATAACAGTGTTATAAACGTCAGGGTGCATGAGCCTCTTTGAATGTGTATTTTTCAATCATTTGAATAGATATGTAGACTTGCAATTGCTTCATTGCAGGGTAGTTCTCTTTTTAATTTTTGGAGGAACCTCCATACTGTTCTCCAGAGTGGCAACACCAGTTTGCATTCCCACCAACAGTGCAAGAGTACCCCCCTTTCTCTGCATCCTCGCCAACATCTGTTGTTTCCTATGTTGTTCATTTTCAGCATCCTGACAGGTGTGAACTGGTATCTCATTGTGATTTTCACTTGAATTTCCCTGATGATGAATGATGTTGAGCATATTTTCATGAGTCTATAAGGCCTTTGGATGTCTTTTTTCGAAAAATATCTGTTCATGTCTTCTTCCCATTTCTTAAATAGATTACTTTGTGTGTGTGTGTGTGTGTGTGTGTGTGTGTGTGTATGTGTGTGTTGAGTTTTATAAGTCCTCTATAAATTTTGGATACTAAGTCTTTATCAGACATCTCATTTGAAAACAACTTTTCAATTCCATAGGCTGTCTTTAGGTTTTGGGATTATTTCCTTCACTGTGCAGAACCTTTTTATCTTGATGAAGTTCCATTAGTTAATATTTGTTTTATTTTCCTTGCTCCTGCTTATGTATCTAGTAAGAAGATGCTCGATTTCTTCTGCTGGATCAAAAAGGGTGTTACCTGTGTTGTCTTCTAGGATTTTGTTGGTTCCCTATGACACATTTAGGTCTTTCTTCCATTTTGGAGGTCTTTTTGTTTACATTGTATAAGAGTGGTCCAGTTTTATTCTCTTACAAGTTTTTGTCCAGTTATCCGAATACCATTTGTGTAAGAGACTGTCTTTTTTTCCATTGGATAGTCTTTCCTGCTTTTTTGAAGAGTAGTTGACCATATAGTTGTTAGGGAATATATATGAACCCTAAGAAAGCAAGCAAATCATCATAGGTCTAGCCTGGCAGGATAAATAATTTTGACTGGGGAGGTGCAAACAGACTATGGAAGAACAAGAACCATTTTCCAAAAGGATTTATGGAAATTACATTCTATTCAGTGCATATTAATAAATCTGAGCCACTCCCCAATCACCCCTCAAAACTCTCAACTTTTACATCCCCAGATGTCACTATTACCATTTAATAAGTTAATTTTTGTTATGGGCATTTCATCACAAATTTAGTGTTATTATAATTCCACTGAACCACATTTGGGAGGTTGGTTTGGTGTGAACCACTCTGAACCACTATTTTTTAATGGATATATGTGTTTAGATACTAGCTTTCAAAAATCTCTCCATTACCTTTATCTTGGCTTAAACCTGAATACCATGGATGAATGGCCATCATTGTTTATAGTAGAATTATCCTATATCCCTTTTTTTTAATGAAATCAGATGTAAGTAAGGAAACTAGAGTAACCATGTAAGAAACATTGCATCATCTAAAGCATCACAGTGATGGATGACTGCTATATTAGAATTGGAAAAAGGTATTTTTTCCCCACAATAGAAGATACACATGTTAGAAGATATAATATGAGTTTGGGTATGTGAATACCAAAACTAAACATGTATTTACAGATTTATTGATTATTAATTTTTTTTACTTTTTAAAAGGATGATTCTTGAATGGTATAATTATGACTTATCTTCTAATATATGATGGGGAATTTTCTCTTCACAAGAAACTGTATGATAGGGATGCCTGGCTGGCCCAGTTGTTAAGCATCTGACACTTGGCTCGTGTCATAATTCCAGGGTCCTGGGACTGAGCTGCACATGGGGCTCACCACACAGCAGGAAGCCTGGTTCTTCTTCTCCCACTCCCCTTGCTGGTGATCCCTCTCTCACTGTGTCTTTCTCTGTCAAATAAATAAATAAACTTTCTTAAAACTGAAACTGTATAATAATGCAGTCATATTTTCAAAAAGGAAATGTATGTTTAATTTGAAAATTTTATCTCATATCATATAACTGCAACTTCATATTTGGGGAAAAAAAAGAGAATAAGACATTGCTTAATATCAGTGACAAACCATAAGAGACTCTTAATCTCATAAAACAAACTGAGGGTTGTTGAGGACAGGGGGTTAGGGGGATAGTGCTTGGGTTTGGACATTGGGGAGGGTAGGTGTTATGGTGAGTGCTGTGAAGTGTGTACACCTGATGATTCACAGACCTGTACCCCTGGGGCTAATAATACATTCTATGTTTATAAAAAATAAAATAAAATACAAATAAACAGTAAGTATACTATTAAAAAAATCAGTGACTAAATGCTCATTAAGCATCAGGTCCTGGAAACTATATGACCTTGTCTTCATAAAGCTTTTACTCAAAGCAGGAAACATAATGGACTTTTCTAACACAAAGAAGGCAGAGACTTAGACATAATGTCAAGAAACAGCAATTCACACCAAATGAAAGAACACGTAAGCCCACACCCAGAGAATTTAGAGAAACAGTTTTAAGTGATGTGCCTGATGGAGAATTTAAAGCAACAATCATAAGGGTACATACTGGGTTAGAGAAAAAAAAAAAGATGAAAGACTTCAGAGAGACCATTACCATAGAGATAAATGAGTTAAAACTTATCAGTCATAAGTGAATATTCAATAACTGTGATGCAATGAACAGAAGACTGGAAGAAAAAGAAAAGAATGAGTGATAAAGAACAGAAAATAATGGAAGATATTGAAGCTGAACAGAAGAGAGAATGAAGAATCATGTAACAAAACAATAGACTTCCCTAACTCAGTGTTTTTATTAAATGTAATAACATTTGTATAACAAGTCTCAGAAGTAACAATGGAAGGTTTTAGAGGGGAGGCAGGTGGTAGATGGGTTGGTCTGGTGATGGGTATGAAGGACGGCATGTATTTCATGGAGCACTGGATGTTATAAGTAAATAAGGAATCTTGGAACATTACTGTACTGTAGTGTTCTGTACTCTATGGTGACAAACATAATAAAAATAATAAATCAAGTGTAAATAAATAAATAAATTAAATAAAACTAGAACTACTTTATGATCCAGGAATCACACTACTGCATAGGTAACCACCTCCAAAGTACAAACACATTAATTCAAAGGGATACATGCCCCTATATTTTCTAACAACATTATTTATAATAGATAAATTATAGAAGCAGCCCAAGAAACCATTTATGGATGAATGGTTAAAGAAGCTGTATTATAATTACACATACAATGGAATACTAGTCAGCCATAATAAAGAGTGAAATCTTCCCATTTGCAATGACATGGATGGAGCTACAGAATGTAAAGCTAAACAAGATAAGTCAATCAGAGAAAGACAAATAGCATATGATTTCACTCATATGAGGAATTTAAGAAACAAAACAAATGACAAAAGGAATAAAAGACAGAGAGAAACAAACCAGATAACAACTCTTTACTCTAGAGAACAAACTGATGGTTACCAGAGGATATTTGGGGGGCATGAGTGAAGTAGGTGATGGGGATTAAGAAGTGCACTTGTCCTGACCAACACTGGGTGATCTATAGAAGTGTTGAATCACTACATTTTACACCTCAAACTAATATTACACTGTATGTTAACTATACCAGAATCAAAATTTAAAATAATTTAAAACATAAAATTAATGGTTAAAAAAAATAAGAGTCCAGAGACAAGATGGCAGGGGAAGTAGGAGGAGGCGCACTTTCAACCTGTACCCTAAAGTGAGATGATTACCTACCAAAGAACTCCGATCACCCAAGAAATCAGCCTGAGATCAGAATTATACATGTCCGGATCTCTACAGGGGCAGAAGACGCCAGTGGGCAGGTAAAGCAGAGTGGGAACATCGGAATGATATCGGAAGATAAACAAAAGGGGAAGGGAGCCACCAGAGGCGACCGATTGGAAAGTAATGCCCCTAATATGAAAGTTCCCTGCATCTGGCGACCAGCATTAACTTGGAGACTGGTTGAAAGCACTCCAAAAGAGCAAAGGATCGCGGGGGGGGGGTGTGAAATTGTGGGAATCGGGACAGCTGGGGACAGGGGTTTAAGTCCCCAGACCCAGGACAGTCTCCCCTGGTGCTGAGCCAGAGAGAGTGCGGCGGAGAAACCAGGTCTTGGTCCCTGAGCCGCCAGCACACCCGAGATTGCTTGGGGTCTGACTCCTGTGAGGGGCTGGGAGCCACGCCTGACTGCAAAATGCTGAGCCCTTCTACAGAGCCTAAGACCCACGCCCCTCACCCACCCCTGAGAGAGGTGCGCAAAGGCCACCTGGTGCTCTTAGACCCGCGCCATTGTTTCAGAGCCTGAGATGCATGACCCAAACTCTCCCTTGAGAGAGATGCACAAAGGCCCAGCCTGGTGTTTTCAGACCTGCGCCCCGCTCTCAGATCCTGAGACGCACGCGCACACCACCCACAGCCTCCCCTGAGAGAGGTGCGTGCAAGACAGGTGCTCTTAGACCCAGAAAGACCAGGCACTCATAGCCCAGGCCAGTGGGAAAATCTCAGTGTGCAATCAGTGCTTGGATCCGCTCTGGCAGTCTGGAGCTGCCCAGACAGCCGCCGCTGCCATGGTTTTGAGTACAAGCAGAAGATCCTGCGTCCCCAGGGACTGTGGCTGGGAACCTGCTCTGCCAGTGGCCAAGGGGGAATTTATATGGACTCTGCAGCCAGACGGAGGTTTCTCTCTGAGAGGGAGGTCAGGGTGCAGTTTGCTTTCCTTTAAACCTACAAAAACCCTCAAAAGCGGTCAAGGTGGGAGAAAAAAAAAAAAGTGAACAAACGTAAGAACCTCCAGAGAACAAAAGCCTGAAAAACCAGTTTCCTCAGAGCCCTCACCCTTGAGGGGGGCGGGAGGACTTAACTCAGGGAACGTCATTCACTGAAAACCCACGTGGCAGGCTCCTCCCTCAGAAAACCAACAAGGAAAGGAAAAAAAAAAAAAAAACATTACAAGAGAACAACCACCACTACTTCATAGGACAACTTTTATTTTTAATTGGTTCCAACTATTTTGGCTCATTTTTTTATATAGATAATTTTTAAACCTATTTACCATCACCCTGAGCTGTCCAGTACATAATATTCCATAATTACCTTCTAACCTGAACTTTTTGATACACATACCTGTGTTTTTCTTTTGCATTTCTATTTTTTAAATTTCTTTCTTTTATTTTAAATTAGTTTAGTCTTGTTTATTGCTTTTTTAATTTTTATTTCCTAATATACATATAGAGTTAAACATCAAAGAAATCCTCTTTCCCCAATGAATACTACCACTATAGATAAACCAATTGTTAATCCCCCTTTATCTTAGGAAAGAAGAGTCCTTTAACAAAGATATCAAGATGCATCCAGGAAGAATCAAAACAACCTTCCTCACCCACACTGAGAATTTATAAACACTCTCCCATCTTTTTCTTCCACAAGCGTTTCGGTGTTTTGTGTTTGTCCTGATATATATAAATCTTACTCTTGGGGTTCTTTTTGACGAGGTTCTTCCTTTATTTGCTTATATATATATATATTTTTCTCTTGTACTCATATACTTTTATCAGTCTTTTTGTTTGTCTCTTTTTGTTTGTATACTTCATAAATCTTACCTTGGAGCACATTTGGGCTGAACCTTCTCTTTAACTCACTGAGCCACCCAGGCGCCCCTGAACCTTCTCTTTTATCTTCCCTTTCTTTCCTGTCTCTCTCTCTCTCTTGTTTTCTTCTTTTTCTTTTCTTTTTTCTCTTGTTGGAGTGGGGAATCCCGATTGCTCAGAAGCATTCCAGGGTGCACCTTGACTGCACCATGGTCGATATATCCAGCAACATCTGTTCAGTCACCTCTCACCAAAATGACTAGGAGGAGGAATGCACAACAGAAGAAAAGTACAGAGGATGGATCTTCTGCAACAGAACTAATGGCTATCAACATAGACAATATGTCGGAAAGAGAATTCAGGCTAACAATTATCCAGGCAATAGCTAGGTTGGAGAAATCCATGGATGACCAAACAGAAGTGATCAGGGATGAACTGAAAGTGACCAGAGAGGATGTTCACAATGTTAGGGCAGAGCTAAAATCTACCAGAGATGAGGTGCATAATGCTCTCAATGAGTTCCAATCTAATCTAAATTCTCTCAAAGCTAGGGTAACTGAGACAGAAGATAGAATTAGTGATCTGGGGGACAAACAGATAGGGAGAAAGGATCAGGACGAAACCTGGAACAAACAGCTTAGAAGCCAGGAAAACAGAATCAGGGAAATAAATGATGCCATGAAATGATCCAACGTCAGAATTATTGGAATCCCTGAAGGGGAGGAGAAAGAAAAAAGTCTAGAAGATATAATGGAACAAGTTCCTCATGAAAATTTTCCAAATCTCGTGACTGGAACGAGTGTTCATGTAATAGAGGCTGAAAGATCTCCACCACAAATTATAGATTCCAGAAAAACATCAAGGCACCTTATAGTCAAATTGAGGAATCATAATTGTAGATATAATCTCTTGAAAGGCTCTAGGACAAAGAGGCTCCTTACTTTCAGAGGAAAGCCCATCAGAATAACGTCAGACCTGTCCACAGAGACCTGGCAAGCCAGAAAGGGCTTCCAAGATATATTCAGGGCACTAAATGAGAAGAACATGCAGCCAAGAATACTTTATCCAGCAAGACTGACATTCAAAATGGATGGAGAGATAAAGAGTTTCCAAGACCGGCAAGGTTTAAAAGACTATGCAACCACCAAGCTGACACAACAGGAAATCTTAAGGGGGGTTCTATAAAAGAGGAAATTTTCTAAGAATAGCATTCAACAGAAATATAGAGACAATCTACAGAAAGAAAGGCTTCAAAGGTAACACGGTGTCAATAAAAACCTATCAATAATCACTCTCAATGTGAATGGCCTAAATGCGCCCATAAAATGAAACAGGGTTGTAGATTGGATAAAACGACAGGACCCATCCATATGTTGTCTACAAGAGATCCATTTTGAACCTAAAGATACACCCAGACTGAAAGTGAAGGGTTGGAGAAGCATCTTTCATGCAAATGGACCTCAAAATAAGGCCGGGGTAGCAATTCTTATATCAGACAAATTAGATTTTAAGCTAAAGACTGTAGTCAGAGATACAGAAGGACCCTACATCATTCTTGAAGGGACTATCCACAAAGAGGATATAACAATTGTAAATATCTATGCTCCCAATATGGGAGCAAACAATTACATAAGAAAACTGTTAATCAAGATAAAGAGTCATATTGATATGAATACATTAATAGTAGGAGATCTTAACACACCTCTCTCAGAAATAAACAGATCATCGAAGCAGAAAATCAATAAAGGAACAAGAGCATTGAATGACACATTGGACCCGATGGTCCTCATAGATATATACAGAACATTCCACCCTAAAACAAAAGAATACTCATTCTTCTCAAGTGCACCTGGAACCTTCTCAAGAATAGACCACATATTGGGTCACAAATCAGGACTCAACCAATACCAAAAGACTGAGATCATTCCCTTCATATTGTCAGATCACAATGCTATGAAACTGGAGCTCAATCACAAGAAAAAGTTCAGAAGGAACTCCAACACCTAGAAGCTAAAGACGACCTTGCTTAAGAATACTTGGATCAACCAGGAGATCAAAGAAGAACTGAAACAATTCATGGAAACCAATGAGAATGAAGACGCTTCGGTCCAAAACCTATGGGATACAGCAAAGGTGGTCCTAAGGGGGAAATACATAGCCATCCAAGCTTCTCTCAAAAATATTGAAAAATCCAAGACACACCAGCTGTCTCCACACCTTAAAGAACTGGAGAATCAACAGCAAATCAAACCAACACCACACATAAGAAGGGAAATAATCAAGATTAGAGCTGAGGTCAATGAAGTAGAAACCAGAGATACAGTAGAACGTATCAATGAAACGATAAGCTGGTTTTTTGAAAGAATCAATAAGATTGATAAACCATTGGCCACACTAATCCAAAAGAAAAGTGAGAAAGCTCAAATTAATAAAATTATGAATGAAAAGGGAGAGTTCACAATTAACACCAAGGAAGTTGAAACAATCATCACAAGTTATTACCAACAGTTATATGCCAATAAGCTAAGCAACCCAAGTGAAATGGATGCATTCCTGGAAAACTATAAACTCCCCAAATTGAACCAGGAAGAAATCGACAACCTGAATAGACCAATATCTAGTAACGTGATTGAAGCAATGATCAAAAACCTCCCAAAAAACAATAGCCCAGGACCTGACGGATTCCCTGGGGAATTCTACCAAACTTTCAAAGAAGAAATAACACCTATTCTCCTGAAGTTCTTTCAAAAAATTGAAGCATAACGAAAACTTCCAGACTCTTTCTATGAATCCAGCATTACCATGATCCCCAAACTAAGCAAAGATCACAGCAAAAAGGAAAATTTCAGACCAATATCACTGATAATTATGGATGCTTTGATTCTCAACAAGATCCTAGCAAACAGGATCCAACAGCACATTAAAAGGTTATCCACCATGACCAGGTGGGATTCATTCCTGGGCTATAAGAATGGTTCTACATTCGCAAATCAATCAATGTGATAGAACAAATTAATAAGAGAAGAGAGAAGAACCACATGGTCCTCTCAATTGATGCAGAAAAAGCATTTGACAAAATCCAGCATCCCTTCCTGATTAAAACGCTTCAAAGTATAGGGATAGAGGGAAAATTCCTGAACTTCATCAAATTTATGTATGAAAGACCCACACAGCAAATATCATCCTCAATGGGAACAAGCTCGCAGCCTTCCCACTGAGATCAGGAACACGACAAGGATGCCGACTCTCACCACTCTTTTTCAACACAGTGTTAGAAGTCCTAGGAACAGCAATCAGACAACAAAGAGAAATAAAATGTATCCAAATTGGCAATGAAGAAGTCAAACTCTCTCTCTTCACAGATGACATGATTCTTTATATGGAAAACCCAAAAGACTCCACCCCCAAACGACTAGAACTCATACAGCAATTCAGCAACATGGCAAGATACAGAGTCAATGTACAGATATCAGTGGCTTTCTTATACACTAACAATGAAAATACAGATAGGGAAATTAGAGAATCGATTCCATTTATTATAGCACTAAGAACCATAAGATACCTTGGAATAAACCTAACCAAAGAGGTAACGGATCTGTACTTGAGGAACTACAGAACACTCAGGAAAGAATTGACGAAGACACAAAAAGATGGAAGACCATTACATTATCTTGGATTGAAGAATAAACATTGTTAAAATGTCTATACTGCCTAGAGCAATCTATACTTTTAATGCCATTCCAATCAAAATTCCACTGGTATTTTTCAAAGAGCTGGAGCAAATAATCCAGAAATTTGTATGGAACCAGAAGAGACCACGAATCACCAAGGAAATGTTGAAAAACAAAAATAAAACTGGGGGCACCACATTACCTGATTTCAAGCTGTACTCCAAAGCTGTGATCCGCAAGACAGCATGGTACCGGCATAAAAACAGACACATCAACCAGTGGAACAGAGTAGAAAGCCCAGATATGGACCCTCAACTCTATGGTCAAAAAATCTTCGACAAAACAAGAAAAAATATCCAGTGGAAAAAAGACAGTCTCTTCAATAAATTTTGCTGGGAAAATTGGACAGCTATATGTAATAGAATGAAACTCAACCATTCTCTCACACCGTACACAAAGATAAACTCAAAATGGATAAAAGACTTCAACGTGAGAGAGGAATCCATCAGAATCCTAGAGGAAAACATGGGTAGTAACCTCTTCGATATCAACCACAGCAACTTCTCTCAAGATATGTCTCCAAAAGCTAAGGAAACAAAATTGAAGATGAACTTTTGGGACTTCATCAAGATCAAAAGCTTCTGCACAGAAAAGGAAACAGTCAACAAAACAAAGAGGCAACCCACAGAATGGGAGAAGATACTCACAAATGACAGTACAGACAAAAGGTTGACAATCAGGATCTACAAAGAACTTCTTAAACTCAACACACACAAAACAGAAAATCATTTCAAAAAAATGGGCAGAAGACATGAACAGACACTTCTTCAATGAAGACATACAAATGGCTATCAGACACATGAAAAAAATGTACATCATCACTAGCCATCAGGGAGATTCAAATTAAAACCACATAGAGATATCACCTTACACCATTTAGAATGGCCAAAATTAGCAAGAAGGAAACAACGTGTGTTGGAGTGGATGTGGAGAAAGGGGAACCCTCTTACACTGTTGGGAATGCAAGTTGGTGCAGCCACTTTGGAGAACAGTGTGGAGATTCCTCAAGAATTTAAAAATAGAGCTTCCCTATGACCCTGAAATTGTACTACTGGATATTTACCCCAAGGATACAGATGTAGTGAAATAAAGGGCCATCTGTACCCCAATGTTTATAACAGCAATGGCCATGGTCGCCAATCTGTGGAAAGAACCATGATGCCCTTTAGTGGATGAATGGATAAGGAAGACGTGGTCCATATACACTATGGAGTATTATGCTTCCATCAGAAAGGATGACTACCCAATTTTTATAGCAACATGGACGGGACTGGAAGAGATTATGCTGAGTGAAATAAGTCAAGCAGAATGAGTCAATTATCATATAGTTTCACTTATTTGTGGAGCATAACAAATAACAATGGAGGACATTGGGAGATGGAGAGGAGAAGAGAGTTGAGGGAAATTGGTAGGGGAGATGAACCATGAGAGAGTATGGACTCTGAAAAACAATCTGAGGGTTTTGAAGGGGCGATGTGTGAGAGGTGGGGGAGCCAGGTGATGGGTATTTGGAGGGTACATATTGCATGGAACACTGAATGTGGGGCATAAACAATGAATTCTGTTACACTGAAAATAAATTTAAAAAAAAAAAAACAAGAAAGAAAAGGATGGACCAGGGATTTGACAGGAGTAGATTGACTTAAGGAATAAATAATTGATGGGGAAAAAAAAAGTTTTTGTTCTTTTTGATGGTGGAATAATATTCCATTGTATGTATACATCACATCTTCTTAATACAGACTTTTAAAAGTGCTGATTCTGTACCCCACTGCTTACAGTACTTTACAGTAGCCTCTTCAAGTAGACTCTCTCCCCTCCACTGTATCTTCAGCTATATCACACTCGAATAACTCTCCAGAGTTCCTCCCTTCCTAATGGTGGTCACTTTTCTACTAGTAGCCTTGTGGCATTTGTTTTCTCACATCTGTGATTGATTTCTTGGGAATTCAGGATGATCTGATAAGTTATTGTATTTGAGGAAAGAGAAAAACTTAATATCTTCCACAGAAATTTCAGACTGGATGCTGCACATGAAGACTGTGAACATGAACTTGGGGACAGGCTGGATTTTGTTGTCCCCTTCTATGAGAGCTGAATGTTGTTTTGGCAAGCAGGTATTGACTTGTGATTCAGCTTCATCCTTTCTAGGTCTAGGTTTATTGTGTAAAGATGTATGAAACAAAACACCTACCATTTTCTCCACTTATACTTAAGCTTTGAGGAATGAGTTGAGAGTAACATTTGCTCTAGTGCCATGTTGTCTAACTTACCACACAACTGTGACCTTTCATGGGGTCTAATGGCCCATGTCTTCATTAACATCAGTGTCAGTATTTTAGCAGATTGTGACACTGAGTGATACATTTAACTTTGTATTGGTTAAGTCTTTCATCCTCTCTATGATCTTCACTATGCATCCAACCCAAATATGAACTTTTCATCTAGAAGTAAAGTTTACCTATCTTGCTTTAAAACATGGTTTCCAGGAAATGATGTCATGAGGGTCATTGAGAACACCGTCAGTCATTGGCTAGCCAATCTGCCTGGTGATTGGCCACCCAAATAAGGCCAACCTGACAGTGCCCTGGTGATTGGCCAGGGCATGGTGGTGACATCACAAGAAGGCATTGTGATGTCCCAGGGCTATTATAAAAGCAAAACGATAGCCCAGGCTACACTGAGGAGAGACATAGTGCTTTAGCCACAGCTCTTACTGCTAATCATCAATGTCTCTCTCCTGTTTCTTTCCCCTGTTCATGGCGAGCACCACGTCCACTCCTCCTCCCCTGGGCCTCCCAACAACACTTTGCACACCACCTTCTGTACCAAGCTCTGTGCCCCTCTGTGCCCCTCTGTGCTCTTGACAGACCTCAAACCATTACCCAGTGACTCCTGAACCCATTTCCCACTGTGTGGATGGTCCAGCTACTTAGGGACACATTCCACTTGGTATGTGGAAGTGGAATACTGGAAATAAGAGTACTGTAGGTTCCTAGACAAGTGGATCCCATATCTCTGGGATCAAATCTGGGTTCAGGATAGAAATGCTGAGTCCATGTCCTGAGGGAACACTGCAGACACTACTACTCTGGAGCCCTCCAACCTGGTTTAGCACAGACATGAACGCCTTAAATTTCCACTCAACGCTGACATTCACAATGACCCCAGACAACAGAAAGAGAGGACATTTTATGAAACAAGTACTGGGAGATGGAATCACCACATCCCTAGATACAGTGTGCATCCTTGGAACACAGGTCCTCAGACCACAAGCTGTCTGACCCAGCTCAGCACTGGACACACTAATTCCCCAGACACCGTGCCAACCAGGAGACTAGAGACCACAAATTCTTGAACACAGTATAACATAGACAAATTCAGACCCAGGACAGGGCACCAACCAGGAACCCAAGGACTGGGAGCCATCTGAATGCATTTGACACTGGGAAGATGGATCACACAGACACTGGTTTGACAAGGACTCTTCATAACACCTTGCCAACCCAGGCAGAAGAAATAAAGTAAGTCAAAAAACCATTGGGCTTGCCAAGTCCCAAGAAGCAATGAGCCCTGCATCCCAGGTCAGTATTGGGGAAATAATTCATCTGAACAACACCATCACCATGTGTCCTTCGACCTGGAGACCAGAAGAGAGCCTCGGGTTAGGAGAGATAACACTTGATGAGCTAGCTCACCATGTGCCCATTGATATAGAGACCAACAAATCAGCTCTCTGGTAGGCCAAAAGTGAACTTGGAAAGAAGGTTCACCATATACACTTGTACTTGAACACCAACAAGACACCTTTGCTCTAGGCCAAGAGGGCACCTGTACGGCAGGCTCACCATTTGTACGTTGATATTGAAAACAACTCAGCTCTACACTAGGTCAAACAGCACGTGGAGAGTGAGATAATTATGTGTCCCTGGATCCAGAAACAAACAATTCATCTCTATCCTGGGCCAAAGAGGCAACTGGATAGTGGGCTCACCTTTCACCCATTGACCTGGAGACCATCAATGCCGATCTGCTCTAGGCCAGTTAGGAACCTAGACAAATGACTCACCATGTGCCTGTGGAACAAGAGACCAAAACCAGATATTTGGTCTAGGTCAAAGACTCACCTGGACCAAGTTTTCACATATTGCACAACTCTACTTTCCATTAGGCCAAGCAGGCAACTTGACAGTGGGCTAACCATGTGCCCTTGGTCCTGGAGACCAGCAATGTAGTTCTCCACCAAGCCAAGCAGGCACCTTCACAGAAGGCTTACCATATACCCTTAGTCCTTGAAACTGGAACAGAGCTCTGAGCTAGGCAAAGCAGGCAGCTGGACAGCAGGATCATTGTGTGCCCCTTGAACTCAAGACCAACAACTCATGTCTGTGCTAGATCAAGCAGACAACTTGATAGTGGGGTTACCAACAGCCTTTTGAACTGGAGACCAACAGCTGAGTTGTCTGAGAGACCAAGCAGGTACCTGGATAGAGAGTGAATTAAGTAAATTCTCAAAATGATTTATAAGTTATTTCCTTTATTGTGTGTATGTTGTTGAATGACATATTTATCAACTTAGCCTGGGGAAAATTTGGAGAAATGTATAATGCTCATTCAGATGAACACAGGCATTGGTGAATTTTTGAATCGTTTATGATATAACACTCAGTGAGAACTTTCACCAAGGAGGGTACAATTGTTTCTTTGTTATTCCCCCCCCCATTTCAAAATAAAGAAAAAAAAAGAGTCTCTTTCTTTTTTTGTGCCACTTGCCAAGACTGGTTACAGAAAGAACATAGAAATAGCACAACTCTGAAGGGGCTGATTAAAATCTTGTACTTCTTCTCTCTAGGTGTCTGGAAGGAATGCTATATCATCCTGCTGAAAGTGACTAGAACTGCATGAGGTTAAGTCAGCCCTGAACTGTGTGACCCTCCCATTGATCATCTAGGCAACATCCATGTAGCAGAACCATAATGCTTCCCAGTTATGGGCTTGACTAAGATATTCTCATTCCCACTAACCTTTGGAAGCACATTCACAGCATAGACAATCATGCCTCTCTTTCAGCGTCTAAGGGCCTACACAGCAACACAGACCATTGTCTCCCAGACTACTCATTCTGGGCATTTTCCTAGACTAAAAGTACTGAGCTCCTAATGCCAAAGCCTGGCATGCAACAGATACTCAAAGCTGAGTAACATGGAGACACAGGTGAATAAACCAGTACATCTTCTATAATGGGATACCGACAAGTCTCCAGTTTGAATCTGTGTCCCAAGTGTGAGGTTCCTGTGAGCTGAACCAGCATTTCAGCGTCTAGATCCTTCTCTATCCCTTACATCCCATGCCATAGGAAATTCTTGACCAAGGGAGACACTATTAAATTAATGCTTATGGAATGAGTGAGCATACTCTTACTTTGCTGACTTCATAATTCCCAACTGTGAAAACACACCAAGGATTGATTATCAGTCCAGAAAAGAACTTTACCAGACAGCTCAGGCTCCTTATGCTTCCTTGCTCAGACTCACAGCTTCTCCATCAGTGGCTCTCAGAGTGTCCTCTTTTTCACAGTAAGAAACCCTGGGCTTTCCATCTGCAAGTCCTCCTTCACAATCAGCATTATTTCCTTCCTAATTTTTCATCACCCCATGACTTTTTGCTCAGCAGCTACCTGGTCCCACAGAGTCTCACCCTGGCCAATATCAGCTAAGGAGACCCTTAACCACTTGTCAAAGACCATGTTAGATATCAAATAGTTACCGTCATTGATGGTAAAAAGCTATGGCCACAGGTCAAATTATTCTCAATGAAAAGAGAACCAAGGATCTGCTTCTTCCCTTAACAAACATACATGACTTGAAGACAGAAGGTAAGTTGTGAAAATGGATAAAACTGGTTTTATGAGAACTATAGTTAATGATGAGTATAGTTAATCACATTTGATTGTATAATGTACATTGTATTGTATACTTAAACGTTTCTATAACAAAAGATCTTAAATTTCTTATCTCAAAGAAATATATAACTATGGGGAGATATGTTAACTGGAAGTAAGTGGTGATCATTTCAGAATATATACATATATCACTTTGATATACACCTGAAAGAAATAGAATGTTCAATTTTTAAAAGTAACTGAATAAACTGCAATTGGCAAAGTGTAGTCTCTGCCACATGAAGTAATTTATTTTGCACATGCACTTGTAGGTGAATCATGAAAAGTGGAAGTCATAGGAAAGGACTCTGGTTCTGAAACTCAGGGAACACTCCAGGAGTGTTCATCAATTGCATTGATTTAAGAGCAGAAATTTTCCAATTTGGAAGGGGAAGACATGGTGGGATAGCATGTGTGACTGCATATCTCAATCTAACAGTGTAAATAATCCTCCTTTGCTCTAAATAAATCATAATCATTCCTTGAAAGGCATGAAAGCCCCCTCTCCATCCTAAGCTCCAATGTCTCTTCTTTTTCCTAGTTACTCTGTGCAATATCCACACCTCAAGACTCAGCCCAAGACCCAACTCACTCTGTGTCTTCTTCTGCTAGGTCCACAACCCCTGATCACTGTCTGCTTCACATGGCTTGCATTTTAATGAAGATCATTGTAGTCACCAATCCCAAATATTAGTTCCTTGTCACATCATTCTGTTGGTTTGCTTTGCATGCTTTATCTCCTGAAAGCAGTGATACCCCCAATTTTTAGTGGTTTATATAGGAAGATATGAACATGCACAGTTGATCTTTTGTTATACAAGACAATTTTCTTAGCAAAAGTAAAGATGACTTTAAGTGTAATTTAAGCTACAATTCACACAAGTATTTCAATGAAATACATACCTGGTAGGGCTCACCTCAGATTCATCTTATGAATTAAAAACACTTATTTCTCCTTAAAGTGAAAATTAAGGCAGTTCTTCAACTTTCCTTCATTGTACCTCCACAAGATCACCTTCACCCCTCTATCCTTCTTTAGAAAACAGATTAAGAGTTCATTGTCTTGACAATGAGCACGTTAGAACAATCTTTTCTAGCAACATCCTATCATCTCCACCCTCAAGGACCGGAATTACAAGCTCCCCATTGTACCTCAAATTTGAAAGAAAATTCAATAGCAGAGTTTTTTTTAAACCAATTTTATTTATTTAAATTCATTTCAATTAACATATCCAGCATTATTACTCTCAGATGTAGAATTAAGTGATTCAAAGTTTACACATAACACCCAGTGTTCATTACATCAAATTCCCTCCATATTGCCCATTACCCAGTTAACCTACCCCCAATATCATCCCCTCTGACAACCCTCAGTTTGTTCCAGAGAGTTAAGAGTCTCTTATTTCCTCTATTTTTTTTTAATTTTCCTTCCCTTCCCCTATGTTTATCTTTTGTTTCTTAAATTCCACACATGGCTGAAATCATATGGTATTTCACTTTCCCTGACTGAGTTATTTCACCTTCTGCAACACCTCTCTTCCATCTATGTGGTTGCTAATGGTGAGGTGGTCTTTTTGAGGGTATAATAATATTCCATTGTATAAACAGATGGCCAACAGACACATGAGAAAATGTTCAACATCCCTCAGCATCAGGGAAATACAAATCAAAACCATGATGAGATAGCACCGCACACTGGTTAGATTGGCTAAAATTAACAAGACAGGAAAGAACATATGATGGTAAGGATGAAGAGAAAGGGGAACCTTCCTACAGTATTGGTGGGAAAGCCAGTTGATACAGACACTCTGGAAACCATATTGAGGTTGCTCAATAAGTCCAAAATAGATGTGCTTGGGGCTCCTAGCTGGTTCAAGTCAGTTAAACACCAGGCTTTGGCTCAGGTCATGATCCCAGATCGAGCCCTGCCATGGACTCCCCACTCAGCAGGGAGTGTACTTCTCCCCCTCCACCTCCCACTCATGGTGTCTTTATCAAATAAATAGAACTGTCCTATGACCCAGAAAATGCACTACTACATATTTATCCAAACAATAGAAACAGTGATTCAAAGGGGGCACTTGTTCCCCAATGTTTATGGGACAAATGTCCACAACTGTCCAAGTATATAAAGAGTCAGATGTCCATAGGAGATGAATGGAGAAAGAAGATGTGGTTTATCCATTTAATAGCAGTTTTAAGCTCATCTTTCCTACTTTCCTTATAGCCCACATGGTTGAGCAGAATCCAATCCATTTGATGTTCCAGAGATCTTTTCTCTTTCAACCCTTTCTCCTGATTCTAAGGTACCAGGAGGAGCAAGGGAAGTTGGCATTTTAAGCTTATTTTGAAGGCCCCAAAGCATCCATAGTCTGTATTACCAAGACCCAAGAACAAAGTCCAACCACCACTCTGTTTGCCACTTACCCTATTTTGAATAAATAGGGGAACCAGGAAACAGTATCAGATGCCCCCACACCATTGATTTAAGCTAAGTACTTAAAGTGGAGCTTGTCCACAACATTTCTACAACAGCTCCAATCAGAAGACAGTGGCAAACCTAGTGGGGACCAAACAACCCTGAAGTGTGAGTCCCGGGCATGGAAATGGCCCTGTCTCCTGCACTCACCAGGCTGACTGCATCTGGTTATGACATGAAGTAGTCTCAGCAGTAATGATGACCAGAACTTCCTTTTATTCAGTTTTCACCTGAAGTTATATGCAGTGTTATAATATCTGCAAGTGGATAAAGGCATAGATAAAGGAAAGCACATACCATGAACTATAATCAATAACTAGAGACTGCAAAATGCAGAGGATGACCCCTAGAGAGTTCTCCCACCCCTACTAAATGCTCACACCAATCAGGCAGGTAACTGTGGTGCTGGCCCAGTTGTACTCAGGTCCTCTGGCTTCCTGCCCTGCCCATCTCCCCAGAGGACAGGAAGAGAGGATTGAGCTAATACATCCTTGGTGCAGTTACTTGTGTGAGGGATGAGCTGGTTAACCCCCCTCAGATACTTGGGAGACCCCCCCCAACTTTGAGCACTTCCTCTGCTCAGGTTTGGGCACTGGTCATAACTTGGTCAGCTGGACCAGGTAGAAACTGGGGGTGGGGAGATGAATTGCTCCTGGGTGTCTGCAGGAGCCCTGTCCTGCCTCACATGATGGTTGTCCCCATGGGGAGAAGTGGGGAGATGGGAGATACCTGCCCTGATATGAAATAAAAGCTAGTTGTCCTCTGCCAGCCAGTCTGATGTCCTGATGTTCATTCAGGACCCCAGGGATTCCACCCCTGCTACTGACCTATTCCTGGGTGGACTGGGCTCCTCTCAGTGGGGTACACCCACCTGAGGGGGAAACAAGTTGGGCAGAAAAGGCATAGGGAGCCTGGTGCACCAGCAGGAAAGAGATGGGTGATGACCTCATTCCCTGCATCCCCTTGCTCTGGGGGTTCACTAGGACTATGTGCAAACCCCTTGTCCAACAGTGCCTGGCAATCCCTGGCGTGAGCTGTGAATGATCATTACAGTCCACACTCACCTCCCCAGCCACTCACACCAGCCATTCTCCTCTAGGTCACAGGCCTAACTCTGTGAGACCTAGGAAGTTCCATTCAGCAGCCCAGCCTAAGGAGCCACTGGTCCTGGTCCCCACTGGAAGGACTCAGAGTCTCTGTATTTTGGGCTCTCAGGAGCCTCCCCAACTCCCTCAGAGCTCAGGTTCCTACTGTACCTGCTGCTCTCTTCCTGACCTAGAGATCAGTCTCCATTGCTAACTGCAGCGCTGCTTGATGGTAGGGCTGGTGGGCTTAAATATGGGAGGGAGGTGGATGTAGCTCTCTTTCCAAGGGCATCTCTCTATCTTTTCCCTGGGAAAGAATTCCAGGAGTCTTGGATGCTTCCTGCCAGACCCCTCCCCACTTTAACAGTGCTGTCCCACCTGAGGGGGCCACATTTCCTCTGCTCTTTTCTCTTTGTAATCTTCACTGTCCTTCTTCACCTTCTGGTTATGCAACCTCCCCTGTGATGCCCTTTCTTGGTTCTTGACTTTGCTACTTGCCCATCCTCGGATAACAGTTCAAAATAAAGAAAAATAAATATATAAAATGCATACATACGATACATACTCTTTCCCAGTGGGGAGAACAAGTATCTACTGACCTCCTCTACTTGTTGAAGAATGAGGAGAAAGCAGGAGCTACTGAGTTCCTGCCCTCATGGAATTCGCAATCTGCCTGGTTCATGTCAGACATTCACAAAACTTTGATCCCAGGTTACATACCCCTTATAAAGTGACATAGTTTGATTTACAATTAAAAATAGGTGGTAATTCAATACAATATCTTGTGAATTTTTAATTGGTTTTAATTTTTTAAGGTGTCTTATGTATAAATTCAAGTCTTCAATTAATAGCTGAAAGCTACAAAATAAAACAAAACAGTGTGTTTGTTCTAGCAAGAAATTCAATAATTGAACATGATTAGCAATAATAATTTCCAAAATTATCTTTCTGGCTTGCTGTTGACTAACATAAACCAGGAAATGAATCAGTTTTGTTTATCAGGTTAGACTGTTTCATTGATAGAGCTTATTTTGGTGTTGCTATCTGAGTGAGAAATAGAAAGCATTTTGCAAAAGCAGTCTTTCAATGAGAAGCCAGGAATATAGAAACATATAAAACCAACACACATAATATGTGTAAGATGCTCTAATCACTTGGGAAGAGTGATATTGGGCAAAGAAAAAATAAAGAGAAAGAAGAGCCATCCGCACAGAGTACATTTAAACATGTCTAAGGAAATGGTGCAGTGTCATCTGCTTTTCACATGTTTGTGCTCAAGACTTTAGAGCCATGTGGTGTGTTTCTGTGACAGCAGCACACCTCAGGGGATCCCTTGACCTTCTTGCTACCTGAAGGTATGAAATTTCAGTAGGACCAAGTGGGTGGATGAGAACCCATCTCCCTGTACTTCCTTGAGCACAGAGAGCATTTTTGGTGAAGAACACATGCTTCTGATACTGCCCTGTGACCACAGCCGTAACCACTGCTGCTGTCCATGAAAGACTCTCAGTCTCAGGGATCTAAACCCCAAAATGTTCCAAGCACAGAAAGAGTGAAGGGTATTTCTGCTTTCACCAAGTCCCTTAGAAAATCGTTATTAATAGGATTCTAACTCAAGTTATTCTGGACTGAAAAATTGAAAGCCAAATAGTGTAATTTTTGTCACTTTGTTGTCCTTTTTTTAAAAAAAATTGAATTATTATCATTAAAGGTCGATTGAATATATTTGACTTACTTTTGTGAAAATGGAACACTGTTTTCCTAGGCTGGGTTTAAATAAAGGAGGTGATGTACCAATAAAATAAATAATCAGGCCAGGGAATCTCATCATGGATTACTTAAATGGACATATATGGGTGCCTAGGACTGAAAACAGTATAGTGTTATTTAGAAATCTGGCATCTCTTTTAAATGATAGTTTTTTGAATTATACATAAGCATCTGTATACTTTTTAATATTTATTAATTTTATTTTATTTTTTACTGTTAGCGGGGGTAGGCAGAGGGGTAGATGGAGAGGGAGTGAGAATCTTCTTTTTTTCTTTCTATAATAACCCTCATTTTATTTTTATTTATTTATTTTTTATTTTTTAATTTCTTTTCAACCTAACAGTGTTCATTGTTTTTGCACCACACCCAGTGCTCCATGCAATCCGTGCCCTCTCTAATACCCACCACTTGGTTCCCCCAACCTCCATCCCCCGCCCTTTCAAAACACTCAGATTGTTTTTAAGAGACCATAGTCTCTCATGGTTCACCTCCCCTTCCAATTTCCCTCAACTCCCTTCTCTTCTCCATCTCCCCTTGTCCTCCATGCTATTTGTTATGCTCCACAAATAAGTGAAACCATATGACAAGACTCTCTCTGCTTGACTTATTTCACTCAGCATAATCTCTTCCCGTCCCGTCCATGTTGCTACAAAAATTGGGTAGTCACCTTTTCTGATGGAGGCATAATACTCCATAGTGTATAGGGACCACATCTTCCTTATCCATTCGTCCCTTGAAGGGCATCTTGGTTCTGTCCACAGTTTGGCGACCGTGGCAATTGCTGCTATAAACATTGGGGTACAGATGGCCCTTGTTTTCACTACATCTGTATCTTTGGGGTAAATACCCAGTAGAGCAATTGCAGAGTCATAGGGTCATTTTAAATTCTTGAGGAATCTCCATACTGTTCTCCAAAGTGGCTGCACCAACTTGCATTCCCACCAACAGTGTAAGAGGGTTCCCCTTTCTCCACATCCCCTCCAACACATGTTGTTTCCTGTCTTGCTAATTTTGGCCATTCTAACTGGTGAAATGTGGTATCTAAATGTGGTTTTAATTTGAATCTCCCTGATGGCTAGTTATGATGAACATTTTTTCATGTGTCTGATATCCTTTTATATGTCTTCATTGGAGAAGTGTCTGTTCATATCTTCTGCCTATTTTTTTGATATGATTGTCTAGTGTGTGTGTTGACTTTGAGGAGTTTCATTATAGATCCTGGATAACAAACTTTTGTCTGTACTGCCATTTGCAAATATCTTCTCCCATTCCATGGTTTGCCTCTTTGTTTTTTTTTACTGTTTCCTTTGCTGTGCAGAAGCTTTTGATCTTGATGAAGTCCCAAAAGTTCATTTTCGTTATTGTTTCCTTTGCCTTTGGAAACATATCTCGAAAGAAGTTGCTGTGGCTGATATCAAAGAGGTTACTGCCTAAGATCTTCTCTAGGATTATGATGGATTCCTGTCTCACGTTGAGGTCTTTTATCCATTTTGAGTTTATCTTTGTGTACAGTTTAAGAGAATGGTCGAGTTTCATTCTTCTACATATAGCTGTCCAGTTTTCCCAGCACCATTTATTGAAAAGACTGTCTTTTTCCACTATATATTTTTTCCTGTTTTGTCAAAGATTATTTGCCCATAGAGTGGAGGGTCCATATCTGGGCTGTCTACTTTGTTCCACTGGTCTATGTGTCTGTTTTTATGCCAGTACCATGCTGTCTTGGTGATCACAGCTTTGTAGTAAAGCTTGAAATCAGGTAACAAGATGCCCCCCGTTTTATTTTTGTTTTTCAACATTGCCTTAGCGATTTGGGGTCTCTTCTGATTCCATACAAATTTTAGAATTATTCACTCCAGCTCTTTGAAAAATACCGGTGGAATTTTGATTGGAATGGCATTAAAAGTATAGATTGCTCTAGGCATTACAGACATTTTAACAAAGTTTATTCTTCTGATCCAAGAGCATGGAATTGTCTTCCATCTTTTTGCGTCTTCTTCAATTTCTTTCATGAGTGTTCTGTAGTTCCTGGAGTACAGTTCCTTTACCTCTTTGGTTAGGTTTATTCCCAGGTATCTTATGGTTCTTGGTGCTATAGTAAATGGAATCGATTCTCTAATTTCCCTTTCTGTATTTTCATTGTTATTGTATAAGAAAGCCACTGATTTCTGCACATTGACTTTGTATCCTGCCATGTTGCTGAATTGCTGTATGAGTTCTAGTAGTTTGGGGATACAGTCTTTTGGTTTTTCCATATAAAGAATCATATCATCTGGGAATAGAGAGTTTGACTTCCTCATTGCCAATTTGGATACTTTTTATTTCTCTTTGTTGTCTGATTGCTATTGCTAGGACTTCTAATACTATGTTGAACAAGAGTGGTGAGAGTGGGCATCCTTGTCATTTTCCTGATCTCAATTGGAATGATTCAAGCTTTTTCCCATTGAAGATGATATTTGCTGCGGGTCTTTCATAGATACATTTTATGAAGTTCAGGAATGTTCCCTCTATCCCTATACTTTGAAGTGTTTTAATCAGGAAGGGATTCTGGATTTTGTCAAATGCTTTTTCTGCATCAATCGAGAGGACCATGTGGTTCTTCTCTCTTCTATTATTGATTTGTTCTATCACACTGATTGATTTGCGAATGTTGAACCATCCTTGTAGCCCAGGGATGAATCCCTCCTCATCATGATGGATAATCTTTTTAATGTGCTGTTGGACCCTGTTTGCTAGGATCTTGTTGAGAATTTTAACATCCATATTCATCACTGATATTGGTCTGAAATTCTCCTTTTTGGGAGGGTCTTTGCCTGGTTTGGGGACCAGGGTAATGCTGGCTTCATAGAAAGAGGCTGGAAGTTTTCATTCTGCTTCAATTTTTTGAAAGAGCTTCAGGAGAATAGGTGTTATTTCTTCTTTGTAAGTTTGGTAGAATTCCCCAGGGAATCCATCAGGTCCTGGGCTCTTGTTTTTTTGGAGGTTTTTGATAACTGCTTCAATCTCGTTACTAGATTTCGGTCTATTCAGGTTGTCAATTTCTTCCTGTTTCAATTTTGGGAGTTTATAGTTGTCCAGAAATGCATCCATTTCATCTAGTTTGCTTAAGTTATTGGCATATAACTGTTGATAATAACTTCTGATGATTGTTTCTACTTCCTTGGTGTTAGTTGTGATCTCACCCTTTTCATTCATAATCTTATTAATTTGGGCTTTCTCTCTTTTCTCTTGGATTAGTGTGGCCAATGGTTTATCAATCTTATTGATTCTTTCAAAAAACCAGCTTCTAGATTCATTGATACATTCTACTGTATCTCTAGTTTCTACCTCACTGATCTCTGCTCTAATCTTCATTATTTCCCTTCTTATGTATGGAGTTGGCTTGATTTGTTATTGATTCTCCAGTTCTTGAAGGTGTAGAGACAGCTGGTGTGTTCTGGATTTTTCAATTTTTTTGAGGGAGGCTTGGATGGCTCTGTATTTCCCCCTTAGGACCGCCTTTGCTGTATCCCATAGGTTTTGGACTGAAGTATCTTCATTCTCATTGGTTTCCATGAATTGTTTCAGTTCTTCTTTGATCTCCTGGTTGATCCAAGCATTCTTAAGCAAGGTGGTCTTTAGCTTCCACGTGTTTGAGTTCCTTCGGAACTTTTCCTTGTGATTGAGCTCCAGTTTTATAGCTCCAGTTTTAAAGCATTGTGATCTGAGAATATGCAGGGAATAATCTCAGTCTTTTGGTATCAGTTGAGTCCTGATTTGTGACCCAATATGTGGTCTATTCTGGAGAAGGTTCCATGTGTACTTGAGAAGAAGTAGTATTCTGTTGCTTTATGGGGGAATGTTCTGTATATATCTATGATGTCCATCTGGTCCAATGTGTCATTCAATGTTCTTGTTTATTTATTGATTTTCTACTTTGATGATCTGTCTATTACTGAGAGAGGTGTGTTAAGATCTCTGACTATTAATGTATTCATATCAATGTGACTCTTTATCTTGATTAACAGTTTTCTTATGTAATTGGCTGCTCCCATATTGGGGGCATAGATATTTACAATTGTTAGATCATCTTGGTGGATAGTCCCTTTAAGAATGATGTAGTGTCCTTCTGTATCTCTGAATACAGTCTTTAGTTTAAAATCTAATTTATCTGATATGAGAATTGCAACCCAGCTTTCCTTTGAGGACCATTAGCATGAAAGATTCTTCTCCATCCCTTAACTTTCTGTCTGGGTTTATCTTTAGGTTCAAAATGGGTCTCTTGTAGACAACATATGGATGGGTCCTGTCGTTTTATCTAATCTGCAATCCTATGTCATTTTATGGGCGCATTTAGGCCATTCACATTGAGGCTGATTAACGAAAGATACGTTTTTATTGACACATGTTACCTTTTAAGCCTTTCTTTCTGTAGATTGTCTCTATATTTCTGTTCAATGCTATTCTTAGGATTTTTCCTCTTTTATAGAACCCCCTTAATATTTCCTGCAGTGTTGGTTTGGTGGTTGCATAGTCTTTTAAGCCTTGCCGGTCTTGGAAACTCTTTATCTCTCCATCCATTTTGAATGTCAGTCTTGCTGGATAAAGTATTCATGGCTGCATGTTCTTCTCATTTAGTGCCCTGAATACATCTTGCCAGCCCTTTCTGGCTTGCCAGGTCTCTGTGGACAGGTCTGACGTTATTCTGATGGGCTTTCCTCTGTATGTAAGGAGCCTCTTTGTCCTAGCGGCTTTCAAGAGATTGTATCTACAGTTATGTTTTCTCAATTTGACTATTAGGTGCCTTGATTTCTTTTTTTTTTTTTTTGGATTCTATAATCTTGGGGGGATACTGTTCAGCCCCTAGTAAATGAAAGCTGGTTCCTTTCGGGAGATTGGGAAAATTTTCATGAAGAACTTGTTCCACTATATCTTCTAGACTTCTTTCTTTCTCCTCCCCTTCAGGGATTCCAATAATTCTCACGTTGGAATGTTTCATGGCATCATTTATTTCCCTGATTCTGTTTTCTTGGCTTCTAAGCTGTTTGTTCCAGGCTTCCTCCTGATCCTTTCTCTCTATCTGTTTGTCCTCCAGATCACTAATTCTCTCTTCTGTCTCAGTTACCCTAGCTTTGAGAGAATTTAGATTTGATTTGAACTCATTGACAACATTGTGAACCTCATCCCTGGTTGCTTTCGGTTCTGCCCTAATCAATTCCATTTGGTCATCCATGGCTTTCTCCAACTTAGCTATTGCCTGGATAACTGTTAGCCTGAATTCTCTTTCTGACATATTGTCTATGTTGATAGCCATTAGCTCTGTTACAGAAGGCCCATCCTCTGTATTTTTCTTCTGTTGTGCATTCCTCCTCCTAGTCATTTTGGTGAGAGATGACTGAACAGATATAGCTGGATGTATTGACTGTGGTTTAGTCAATGTGCACCCTGGAACACTTCTGAGTAATCATGTTTCCCCACCCAAACAAGGGAAAAAAGAAAAGAAAAAGAAAAAAATATATATAGAGAGATAGGCAGGAAGATGAAAGAGAAGGTTCAGCCCCAATGGGCCCCAAGGTAAGATTTATGAAGAATACTATCAAAAACAGATAAACAAAAAAAATTGATAAAAGTATATGACAAGAGAAAATAAAATATAGATAAGCAAATAAAGGAAGGACATTGTCAAAAAGAACCCCAAGTATAAGATTTATATACTATCAGGACAAACACAAAAACACAGAAACACTGTCGGAAGAAAAAGATGGGAGAGTGGTTATAAATTCTCAGTGTGGGTGAGGAAGGTTGTTTTGATTCTTCCTGGATGTATCTTGATATCCTTGTTAAAGGACTCAACTTTCCTAAGTTAAAGGGGGATTAAAAATTGGTTTACCTATAGGGGTAGCATTGATTGGGGAAAGTGGCTTACCTTGAACTTTAACTCTATATGAATATTAGAAAATAAAAATATAAAAAGAATAAACTAGACTAAACTAAACTAAAATAAAAAAAGAAATTTAAAAAATAGAAATGCAAAAGAAAAACACAGGTGTATGTATCAAAAAGTTCAGGTTAGAAGGGTATTATGGAATTTGATGTATTGGACATCTCACTGTGATGGTAAATAGGTTAAAAATTATAATATTAAAAAATGTACCAGAATAGTGGGAACGATTTAAAAATAAAAGTTTCCTATGAAGTAGTGGTGGTTTTTCTCTTGTAGTCTTTTTTTTTTTTTCTTTCCTGGTTGGTTTTTTGGTTTTCTAGGGGAGGGGACTGCCACGTGGGTTTTCAGTCAATGATGTTCCCTGAATTAAGTCCTCCTGCCCCCCTCAAAGGGGTGGGCTCTGAGGAAACCGTTTTTTTCAGTCTTGTTCTCTGGAGGTTTATATGTTTGTTTACTTTTTTTTCTCTCACCTTGACCGCTTTTGATGGTTTTTGTAGGTTTATAGAAAAGCAAACTGCCCCCAACCTCTCTCTCAGACAGAAGCCTCATTCTGGTGCCCTGTTGGTGCTGCAGAGCCCATACAAATTCCACCCTTGGTCCCTGGCAGAGCAGGTTCCGAGTCGCGGTTCCTGGGGACACAGGATCTTCTGCTTGTACCCAAAACCATGGCAGCGGTGGCTGTGTGGGCAGCTCTAGACCTCCAGAGAAGTTCCAAGCAGTGATTGCACACTGAGATTTTCCCACTGGCCTGGGCTGGGTGTGCCTCGTCTTTCTGAGTCTAAGAGCACCGGGCTTGTGTGCACCTCTCTCATGGGAGGTTGTGGGTCGCGTGCGCATCTCAGGCTCCGAGAGCACCAGGCTGGGCTTCTTGCACCTCTCTCACTAGAGCGTTTGGGGCATGCACGCGTCTCAGGCTCTGGTACAATGGCTCAGGTCTAAGAATGCCGGGCTGGGCCTTCCAGCACCTCTCTCAGGGGAGGGTGAGTGGCGTGTGCCTCTCAGGCTCTGTTAGCATGGCGGCTCAGCATTCTGCCATCTGGCGAGGCTCCCAGCCCCTCATAGGAGCCAGACCCCATGCATTCTCGGGTGTGCTTGCGGCTCAGGGACCAAGACCTGGTTTCTCCGCCACACCCTCTCTGGCTCAGCACCAGGGTTGGCTGTCCTGGGTCCGAGGACTTAAGCCCCTGTCCCTAGCTGCCCTCATTCCCACAATCCACACCCCTATGATCTTTTGCTATTTTTTCATGCTTTCAACCAGTCTCCAAGTTAATGTTGGTCCCCAGATGCAGGGCACTCTCATATTAGGGTTATTGCTTTCCAATCGGTCGCCTCTGGTGGCTCCCTCCCCCTTTTGTTTATCTTCTAATATCAGTCTGATGTTCCCACTCCACTTTACCTGCCCACTGGTGTCTTCTGCCCCTGTAGAGATCCAGATGTGTATAATTCTGATCTCAGACTGATTTCATGGGTAATCGGAGTTCTTTGGTGTAATCAGCTCACTTTAGGGTACAGGTTGAAACGGCGCCTCCTCCTACTTCACCGCCATCTTGCCTCCCCCCAGGAGTGAGACCCTTAAGCAGATTCCACACCAAGCTTGGAACCCAATACTGGAGCTACATGTCACAAGACCTGAGATGAAATCAAAAGTTGGGTGCTTGGGTGCCTGGGTGCCTCAGAGGGTTAAGCCACTGCCTTCGGCTCAGGCCATGATCCCAGGGTCCTGGCATTGAGCCCCTCATCAGACTCTTTGCTCAGTGGGGAGCCTGCTTCCCATCCTCTCTCCTTCTCTGCCTGCCTCTCTGCCTACTTGTGACCTCTCTCTCTGTCAAATAAATAAATGAAATCTTTAAAAGAATTAATGCACATTTTGAAAAAAAAATTCCTCATAGTTAAAATCTTGATGACATATAAATGTCCATCCCCGAATACTTCATGGAAATGAGTAAATTTGTAAGGATAATATATTTATGTGACTTTATTTTCCTGTGTAAGTTTAGTTATTATCAACATCAGGCTTTATACTTCTTAAGTATGAATTATAAGGCAATGTAAATGCATAAATTATAGACCCATACTTGAATATATTTTATTACACTTTGGCAGTGATTTTTTTTTCATTTATATTTAAGCCCTAAGATTTCTGATACTATAGTAGTCCTATCAGGTCACGCTGTAGATATATATCCTTTTGGTTTGATCATTTGGTTGTTTTGATGCCAAGACTTAGTATCTGCTTCTTTTCCCCCCAGAAATCTACAATGATGTGTATAATATTGGAGATGTAGTTCAGGTCCTTGAGGCATCTAAGTAGAAAATACATGGGTATGTGGAGATGGGTGTCCAGAAGTATGAGGATGATCATGGACAGGTTAGCAAAGAGGGCCATTATGAAAATGAGAAAACTGAAAGTGAAGAAAAACAGGCAAATTCTTGATGGTAGGAATAATCCCAAAAAGAAGAAATCAGTTGATTTTCCATGGGATGTTAATTTAATTTTCCCTAAAGAGTGACACATATTAAGTACAGAAAAATAATCTCTTATTAATTCATTATTTTAGTTCCATATGATTTATTCAGGACACATTACAGCTCTAAAAAAACAGATATTTTAAAAAAAGTCATAATTAAAATCATGATGACATATAAACATCCCTCTCCAAAATATTTTGTGGAAATTTGTAATTGGCATAGTTAATATATTTATGTGACTTTATTAAGATACATATATTTTATTTTCCTGTGTAAATTTAGTTATTACCAACATCAGGTTTTGTACTTGTGTAGTATGCATTGTAACTCAATGTAAATGCATAAATTATAGACCCATTCTTGAATATATTTTTTGCCCCTTTGGTATTTTTTTCTTTTATAATTAAGCCCTAATATTTCTGAAACTATAGTGGTATGTAAGGTCAAGCTGTAGATATATATCCTTTTTGTTTGTTCATTTGTTTTGTTTTGATGCCAGGACTTCACATCTGCTTCTTTTCCCCCAAGAAATCTACAATGAATAGTTATTGCCAACTAAAATTTATGTGAAGCAGATTTCTCCTTCCTTACTCAATATTCAAATGCTTTAAAGCAACTCCTTTCCTGATAACTTTCTCTAAAATTTTATTGCAGCTCCTTGACTCTGCTCAAGATCTCTGAACAGATCTGTATTGTTCTGAATCTCCCTCATGGCTAATGACGATTAACATCTTTTCATCTGTTATCCATTTGTATGTCTTCTTTGGAGTGGTATCTGTTCTTGTCTTCTGCCCATTTTTTGACATGATTATCTGTTTTGTGTGTGTTGAGTTTGAGGACTTCTTTATAGATCTTGGATATCAGGCCTTTGTCTATAGTGTCATTTGTGAATATCTTCTCTCATTCTGAGGGGTTGACTCTTTGTTTTATTGACTGTTTCCTTTGCTTTGCAGAAGTTTTGATCTTGATGAAGTCCTACAAGTTCATTTTCACTTTTGTTTCCTTTGCCTTTGGAGACATATTTTGAAAAAAGTTGCTGTGGCCGATGTTGAAGACATTACTGTCTATGTTCTTCTCTAGGATTTTGATGGATTCTGTCTCACATTGAGGTCTTTCATCCATTTTGAGTTTATCTTTGTGTATGGTGAAAGAGAATGGCTGAGATTCACTCTTCTGAACATGGTGGCCCAATTTTCCAAGCACCATTTATTGAGGAGACTGAATTTTTCCACTGGATATTTTTTCCTACTCTGTCAAAGATTAGTTGACCATAGAGTAAAGGGTCCATATTTAGGCTCTCTACATTCCTCAATTGGTCTGTGTGTCTGTCTTCATGCCAGCACCATACTGTCTTAATGATCACAATCTGTGATACCTTGGAATAAACCTATCAAAAGAGACAAAGGATCTATACTTGAGGAACTATGTAACTCTCATGAAAGAAATTAAAGAAGACACAAAAAGATGGAAAAACATTCTATGCTCTTGGATCAGAAGAATAAACATTGATAAAATCTCTATGATGCCCAGAGCAATTTATATTTTCAAACCTGTCCTCATCAAAATACAATCGACACTTTTTGAAGTACTGGAACAAGCAATCCTAAAATGTATGTGGAATTATAACAGACCCTGAATCTCCAACAAAATGCTGAAAAGAAAACAAAGCTAGGGACATCTTATTGCATCATTTCAAGGTTTACAACAAAGCTGTGATCAACCAGTATGAAATCTGTTTTGGAGAAAATTATGTTTGCATTCAATAACAATGGCATTCTGTAGTTTTAGGATTGAATGTTCTGTTTATATCTTTGAAGTCCAACTGTTCCAGGGTGTCATTCAAAGCTCTTGTTTGTTTTTGAACAATTTTCTACTTAGATGATCTATTTCTGTAAGTGGGGTGTTGAGGTCTCTACCTATTCATGTATTATTATGAATAGGATTCTTATTTTGTTTGTTTGTTTGTTTAACAGTTGGCTGATGTAGTTGGCTTCTCCCATGTTGGGGGCATAGGTATTTACAATTGCTAGATTTTGTTGTTGGATAGACCCTTGAGGTATGATATTGTATCACTCTACACCTGTTACTGCAGTTTTGGTTTAAAATCTAACCTGTCTGATATGAGAATTGCTATCCCAGCTTTCTTTTGAGGTCCTTTGGAATGAAGAATAGTTCTCCATCCCCTTATTTTCAGTCTGAAGGTGTCTTTAGGTTCAAAATGAGTCCCTTTTATACAACAAATGGAGGGGTCCTGTCATTTTATACAAATTGGAAACCTTATGATGTTTCATGGGAGCATGTAGCCTGTTCACACTTTCAGTAACTATTGAAAGATATGATTTTATTGCCATCATGTTGCCTGTGAAGTCCCTTTAACAATAGATTGCTTCTGTAAATGTCTGGTCTGTATTACTCTTGGGGTCTTTCGTCTTTCATAGATTCCCCCTTAATATTTCTTGCAGCGCTGGATTGGTGGTAACAAATTATTTCAGTTTCTTGGGTACTTGTCTCTTATTCCATTCTGAAAGGCAGCCTTGATGAATAACATATTTTGGATGCATGTTCTTCTGTTATAGTACAATTAATATGCCTTTTTGGCCCTTTCTGGCTTGTCAGGTCTCTGTGGACAGGTCTAATGTTATTATAATATTCCTCACATTGTTCTTTGGTGCTAAGATTTATAAGTTTCACTATTATATGCCAGGACGTTGGTCTATATATATTGAAGTTTGGAGGAATTCTCCCTGCCTCATGAACATGAATGCTTATTTCCTTCCCCAACTTAGGAAATTTCTCTGCTATGATTTGCTCAAGTTTATCTTCTAGTCTCTCTCTTCTTTATCACAGGGATCCCAATAATTGTGAAATTGGATCATTTTATGTCATCATTGTTCTCTTTAAGTCTGTTCTCATGAGCTTCTAGCTGTTTGTCCCTATCCTCCTCAGCTTCCTTTTTTCCATAAGCTTATCTTCCAGATCACTAATTCATTCTTCTTCCTCTTTTATCTGGCTGTTTGAGTTTCGAGTTTAAAGTGCATCTCGTTCATAACATTTTTAATGTCATCCCAATTAGGTCTCATTTCTGCCCTTCTAGATTTTATTTTGTCCCTAATTCTTTTTTTCAAGCCTAGTTATTGACTTCAGAATTGCTACCCTGAAGTCTATCTCTGATATCTGGCTTATATACATACCTATTAGATCTGTGGCAGGGACCACTGTCTCTGGTTCTTTTCTTGGTTGGACATGCTTCCCCCTTGTCATTCTGTTGAGGGATGGTTGAGGGAATATACAGAATCCAAAATATCAACCACAACCCAATTAAAATGAACACATGAAAAAATCCAAAGTGGTCAAAAGCTACCACTGATACACCATTAAGGCCAATATGATCCAATATAATAAAAAAAGAAAGAACAAAGGAACAGGGAAAAAAAGAGGGGAGCGAGGAGAGAAATTATAATATCTCAGGGTGGAAACAGCAGGGTGATCTGCCAGTTCATGCTTGAATTTTGGTAGAGGTCACTGTATCCCAAAATTGCAAAGAAGTCAGAAGTTATATATATAGCAAGATAAAGTTGAATAGAGTGAAAAATGGGCTGGTATAAGGCCTAAATCTATAACGCATATACATATAAAAAAAAAGTTAAAGAGGGAGGGACAAGATGGTAGAGAAGTAGAAGACCTTGTTTCAACTGGTCCCCTGAATGGAACTAAATATCTATCAGAACACTCTGGACCCCATGAAATCAGCCTGAGATGTAATATTTTATACTTCTCGATCTCTACAGGGGCAGGAGATTATCAGTGGAGAGGTGCAGTGGAGTGAGAGCACTCGGACTGATATTGGACGGTATATCAGAAGGGGAAGGGAGCCACCAGAAGTGACTCATTGGAAAGTAAATACCCCAATACAAAAGATCTCTGTGCTTCAATACCAGCATTAACTTGGAGTCTAGTTAAAAGCACTCAAAAAGAACTGATGGTCTTAAGGGGCAATTGGTGGAATTGGGAAGCCACAGGCATAGACCTAAGCCCATGGTCCCACGGTGATCACAGCCAGTGCCCACTAGTGCCCAGCTCATCCAGGACTCATCCAGGACTCCTGTTGGTGGTCCTTGAGCCCACAGCTTTCTGCTACTTGCACCAAATCGGGGGCTGTGCACAACCCTGCCCGCACCTAAGAGAACCTGGTACAGACTCCTGTCAGAGGTCCTTGGTACTGCAGCCTTCTACAATCTGCACTGCCACTTTCCACAACCTGTGCTGCCACTAGTCTGTGGGTGTGGACTACAGAGAGCAGTCCCAACAACATAGCCACCAGGATCAGGCCTGCCAGATAAATATCACTCCCGGATTTAGTGGCACGGGGGTGCAGAAACAAGCAGGGAACTCAAGCAATCACTGAGAGAGTTGCTGGGGTGCACAATGCTTGTAGGAGGTCGCAGTATTCAGTGGAGTTTGCAGAGGGGGAGTTTGTGTGTTCTGGACCATTCAGAGAGGAGGAGACTAAAGCTTCTCTCTGAGATGGAGTTACAGGGGAAGACAGTGTACTTTTCACTATTACTCTGAAAAGACCACAAAAAAGCCATGAAAGAACAAAAACCCCCAGAGAAGAAAAGCCTGAAAAACGGGTTTCCACAGAGCACTGTCCATTTATAGGGGGCAGGGCTACTCAGCCCAGCAAGATTGACTGAAAAATAGTGCGGCAGGCCACTCTCTGAGAAGACAAGCCAAAAGAGCAAGAGGACGATAATCACAGGTTCTCTATAAAACTGCAAAACCCCAACATTAGGGGATAACGATATATTACATTCCTGGTATAGCCCTCTCACCTGTATCTTTTATAGAAACAACTTTTTGAATACCCAACTTTTGTAGCAACATGGACAGGACTGGAAGAGATTATGCTGAGTGAAATAAGTCAAGCAGAGAAAGTAAATTATCATATGGTTTCACTTATTTGTGGAGCATAACAAATAGCATAGAGGACAAGGGGAGATGGAGAGGAGAAGGGAGTTGAGGGAAATTGGAAGGGGAGGTGAACCATGAGAGACTATGGACTCTGAAAAACAATCTGAGGGTTTTGAAGGGGCGGGGGGTGGGAGGTTGGGGGATCCAGGTGGTGGGTATTGTAGAGAGCACGGATTGCATGGAGCGCTGGGTGTGGTGCAAAAATAATGAATACTGTTATGCTGAAAAAATAAAAAATTAAAAAAATAATTCTCTCTATTCTTCTTTTATTTTGTAACCTACTTAGCATTACAACTAGATGTTTAATACAACATATTACAGAATAAATTTTAACTTGAACTTTTTTCATACATGTACTTATGTTTCTTGTTCTATTTCTCTCTCTATATATAAACTTCAAAGTAATCTTTTTTGCCATTGAATACTACCCCAATATGTAAACCAGTTTTAATTCTTGTGTATCTCTGGAATGTCGAGTCCTTTAACAAATACAACAATATACACCCAGTAAGACCTGAAATAACCTTCCACACTCACATTGAGGGTTTATAAATACCTTCCCATCTTATTCTTCTGTCAGTGTCTCTGTACATTTGTTTTTGTTTGTTTGTTTGTTTGTTTTTGTACTGTATAAATCTTATTCTTGGGTTAATTGTGGCTGGGTTTTTCTTTTTTTATTTTCATTTAATTTTGTCAGTCTTTTTGTCCATTTGCTTTTCATTATGTACATAACAAATCTTAATTTTGGGCTTATTTTTGCTGGTTATTTCATTTATTTTTCTTTTTTGTCTCTCTCTTCTCTCTCTCTCTCTCTCTCTTGTGTGTGTGGTGACTTCTGATTGCTCCAAAATGTTCCCAGGTGCACCTTGACTGGACTGTGGTTGATATTTTCAGGTATAAATACCCTTACCCACCTCTCACCAAAATAACTAAGAGGAGGAACACTTAAGAGAGGAAAAATTCAGAGACTATGACCTCTGCCACAGAACTATTCAATATGCACATAAACAATATGTCAAGAAGGGAATTCAGAGTAACAATTATCCAGGCAATGGTTAGGCTGAAGAAGACCATTAGTGACAACAAAGAAACTTTAAAGACAGAACTGATGGCTGATTTGGCAGTATTAAAAAAAATGGTATCAGTGGGGAGCCTGGGTGGCTCTGGTTAGGCCTCTGCCTTCGGCTCAGGTCATGATCAACAAGGTCCTGAGATTGAACCCCAACTCAGGATCTCTGCTCAGCAGAGAGCCTTCTTCCCCCTCTCCCTCTTCCTGCCTCTATGCCTACTTGTGCTCTCTATCTCTCTGTCAAATAAATAAATACAATCTTTAAAAAAATGATATCAATTAAATCCAATCTAATCAAAATACTTTAACACATAGGGTAACTGAGGCAGAAGATAGAATTAGTGATGTAGAAAGCAAACTGATAGAAAAGAAGGATCAGGAGGAGGTCTGGAACAAACAACATAGAAACCATGAAAACAAAATTAGGGAAATAAATGACCCCATGGAATGTTCCAATATCAGGATTATTGGGATTCCTTAGGGGGTGGAGAAATAGAGAAGACTAGAAGATATTGTTAAAGAAATTCTGGATGAGAATTTCCCCAATTGTGGGGGGATTGGAAAAAGAGCTCATATCCTAGAGGCAGAAAGGATACCCCCTAAGATCAACAAGTCTAGAAAGACCACCAGTTACTTAATTGTGAAATTCAATAATCATAATTTTAGACAGGAGTTTTTAAGGACATCTGGGGAAGATATTCATTATGTACAGAGGAAAGACCATCAGAATAACATCAGACCTTTTACAGAAACTTGACAAGCAAGAAAGGTGTGGCAAGATATATTCACGACACTAACTGAGAAGAACATGCAGCCAACATTCAGAATGAATGTAGAGATAAAGAGCTTTCAAGACTGGCAAGATTTAAATGACCTTGCTGGCACTACATGAAATATTAAGTGGGGCTCTATAAAAGAAGAAGGAACACAAGAGTGGCATAGAATAGAAATTTACAAAGACAATCTATAGAAACAAGGACTTCATAGGCTACATGATATAAATAAAAACATATTTTTCAATAATCACTCTCAAGGTGTATGACTGAAAGGCTCCCATAAAACTGCAAAGGTTACAGACTGGATAAAATGATAGGATCTGTCCATATGCTGTCTACATTTGGAACCTAAAGATACATCCAGACTGAAAGTGAAGGAATGGAGAATAATCTTTCAAGCCAAGGTGCCTCAAAAGAAAGCTGTGGTAGTGATTCTCATATCATATAAATTAGATTTTAAGCTCAAGACTGTAGTCAGAGATACAGAAGGACACTAAATCATTCTTAAAGGGCCTATCCACAAAAAAGAATTAACAATTGTAAATATTTATGTCCCCAACATGGAAACAGCCAAGTTCATAAGCCAAATGTTAATCAAAATAAAGAGTCCTATTGATATGAATATGTTAATTGCAGGGGTTCTTAACACACTAGTCTCAGCAATATATTGATCATCTGAGCAGATAATCAACAAAGAAACAAGAGCTTTGAATGACACATTAGACTTGATGGACCTCATAGATAAATACAGAACATGCTTCTCTAAAACGACAGAATACACTTATCGAGCACACACGGGACTTTCTCCAGAATAGACCACCTACTGGGTAACAAATCACAGCTCAACCAATACCAAAAGATTGTGATTATTCCCTACATATTCTAAGACAACAATGCTTTGAAACTGGAACACAACCACATGAAAAAAAGTTTGGACGGAATTCAAACACTTGGAAACTAAAGAACATCCTTTTCAAGAATGGCTGGATAAACCAAGAAATCAAGGGAGAACTTTAAAAATACATGGAAACCAATGATAATGAAGACCCGTTGGTCTAAAACCTATGGGATACAGGAAAGGCAGTCTTAAATCCCAAGTCCTAAGGGGGAAATATATAGCCATCCAAGTCTCACTGAAAAAAAAAAAATCACAAGTATACCAATTGTCTTTACACCTGAAAGAACTGGAAAATCAAAAACAAATTAAGCCCACTCCACACAAATGATGGGAAATAATCAAGATTGCAGCAGAGATCAATGATTTAAAAGCCATATATGATATAACACATCAACGAAACCAGAAGCTGCTTTTTTGAAGGTATTATGGAGGGCACATATTGCATGGAAAACTGGGTATGGTGCATAAACAATGAATTCTGGAACACTGAAAAGAAATAAAAAGAATTAAAAAATTTAAAAAGAACCAATAAGATCAATAAACCATTGTCCAAAGTAATCTAAAAGAAAAGAGAGAGGTCCCAAATTAATAAAATTATGAATAAAAGGGGAGAGATCATGACTAACACTAAGGAAATAGAAACAATCATCAGAAATTATTATCAGCAGCTATATGCCAACAAGTTAAACAACTTAGAAGAAATGGATATATTCCTAGAAACGTATAAACTTCCAAGATTGAAGCAGGAAGAAATTGACAAATCTGAATAGACCAATATCTAGTAATGTGATTGAAGCAGTGATCAAAAACTCCCCACAAGCTGTGCCTGGGTGGCTGAGTGGGTTAAAGCCTCTGCCTTCAGCTTAGGTCATAAGCCTCTGCCTTCAGCTTAGGTCATGACGTCAGGATCCTGGGATCGAGTCCCACATCGGGCTCTGGGCTCTGGGCTCAGCAGGGAGCCAGCCTCCCTTGCTCTCTCTCTTCCTAGAATAGGGATAGAGGGAACATTCCACAACTTCATAAAATCTGTCAATGAAAACCCACAGCAAATATAATTCTCAGGAAAAACTGACAGCCTTCCCATTGAGATCAGAAATATGACAAAGATACCCCCTCTTACCACTGTTGTTCAACACAGTACTAGAAATCCTAGAAACAGTAATCAGACAACAAAAATAAATAAAAGGTATTCAAATTGGCAATGAAGAAGTCAAACTCTCTCTCCTCGCAGATGACATGATACTTTATATGGAAAACCCAAAGGACTCCACACCAAAACTCCTACAACTCCTACAGGAATGCAGTAATGTGGCAGGATACAAAATGCACAGAAATCTGTAACTTTCTTATACACTAACAGAAAATATAGAAAGAGAAATTTGAGAATCAATTTCATTTAATATATTACCAAGATCTATAAGATAACTTGGAATAAACTTAACCAAAGAGGTAAAGATCTGTATACAAAGAACTACAGAACACTCATGAAAGAATTTGAAGAAGACACAAAAAGATGGAAAAGCATTCCATGCTCATGGATCAGAAGAATAACCTTATTAAAATGTCAATACTGCCCAGAACAATCTGTAATTTCAATGTCATCCCAATCAAAATTCCACTGGCATTTTTCAAAGTGCTGGAACATACAATCCTAAAATTTGTGTGAAACCAGAAGAGACCCTGAATAGTGAATGAAACATTAAAAATGAAAAACCAAGCTGGGGGCATCACGTTACCCAATTTCAAGCTTTACTACAAAGCTGTGATCACAAAGACAGCATGACACTGGCATCAAAAAAGACACATAGACCAGTGGAACAGAGTAGAGAGCCCAGATATGGATTTTAACTCAGTGGTCAAATAATCTTTGACAAAGTAGGAAAAAATATAAAGTGGGAAAAAGTCTATTCAACCAATGGTGCTTGGAAAATTGAACAGCTATATGTAGAAGAATGAAACTCGACCATTCTCTTACACCATACACAAAGATAATCTTGAAATGGATGAAAGACCTCAATGTCAGACTGGAGTCTATCAAAATCCTAGTGGAGAACATAGGCAGTAACTTCTTTGACATCAGCCACAGCAACTTCTTTCAATACATGTCTCCAAAAGCAAGGAAACAAAAGCGAAAATGAACTTTTGGGACTTCATCAAGACCAAAAGGTTCTGCACATGAAAAGAAACAGCCAACAAAACAAAGAGGAAACCCATGGAATGGGAGAAGATATTCACAAATAACACTACAGACAAAAGGCTGATATCCAAGATCTATAAAGAACTCCTCAAATTCAACACCCCCAAAACAGATAATCATGTCAAAAAATGGGCAGAAGATGTGAACAGACAGTTCTCTGAAGAATACGTAAAAATGGCTAGAAGACATTAAAAAAAAATGTTCAACATCATTAGGCATCATGGAAATTCAAATCAAAGTCAAATTGAGATCCCACATTACATAAGTTAGAATGGCCAAAATTAACAGGACAGGAAACAACTATTGGTGGAAACGCAGTTGGTGCAGCCACTTGGAAAACAGTGTGGAGATTTCTCAAAAAATTTAAAAAATGAGCTACCCTATGACCCTGCAATTGCACTATTGGGTATTTACCAGAAGATATAGATTTAGTGAAATGAAAGGCCATTGTACCCCAATGGTCAGAGCAGTAATGGCTATAATTGCCAAATCACGGAAAGAGCTTAGATGCACTTCTGAGACAAATGGATTTAAAAAATGTGGTCCATATATACAATGGAATGTTACACAGACATCAAAAAGGATTAATATCCAGCTTTTGTATGAACATGGATGTGAATAGAGGAGATTATGCTAAGTGAAATAAGTCAAGCAGAGAAGTCAATTATCATATGGTTTCACTTACTTGTGGAACATAAGGAATAACTTGGAGGACATTATGAGAAGGAAAGGAAAAGTGAATTGGGGTAAGTCTTAGGGGGATAAGAACCATGAGACATGGAGAACTCTAAGAAAATTAATCATGTATATAAATTAAGTGATTCCTACATTTACAAAGAATATATTGGAAATTAACCAGAATACTTCTCAAATTTGCATAATATGAGATAATATATGGTAAATGAAAGCTAGATTTGGTGGCTTAATTAGAAAAGACATCTTAAGAGTTAGCAAACTTGAATATCATTCAGACATGCCAATTTTATTGTACATTGGTATATTAGTCAAATAACTCATTTTATCTATTACAATTTTTTTCATCAAGGAAAATAAATTTGTATGGTAAATTTTTAAAGAGTAATTTTGCCATAATTGTTAAGAATAAAGAAATAAAATAAATATAATGGACATACTAGTTTTTAATACATGTTTATAATTTCTCCAAATCTTTTTGACGACCTAAACATCACAGTTTTGCTAAGCTAAAACAAATACTATATAGTCTTTAAATATCTAGATCATTGCAAAATAACATAAAATACTGAAACATTAATTACTAAACATAGGTTTATTATTTTTAATGTTGTGAGTTTTTTAATGGTATATATACATTTCCACATCTTTTGTATAATGTTTTATGTTTGTTTACAGATTTTACATTCAAATGTACTTATATTTGTGAAATTATTCCAGGTTATATACATTGTACATATACTACTCTTTGTTATCATATATTAATACCAGTTCAATATAATCTAATTTTATTATTCAAATTGAATTAGCTAAGTCATAGGACATCATTAGTTTAAGATAGTGTTCAGTAATTTAGCAGTGGCATATCACACTCAGTGTTCATTACATCACATGCCCTCCTTAATGTCCATTACCCAATTCCTCCTTATCCCCACCCACCTCCCTTCCAGCAACTGCAGTTGGTTTACTGTAGTTAAACTTTTCTTTTTTTTTAAAGATTTTATTTATTTATTTGACAGATAGAGATCACAAGTAGGCAGAAAAGCAGGCAGAGAGAGAGGGAAGCAGGCTCCCAGCTGAGCAGAGAGCCCGATGTGAGGCTCCATCCCAGGATCCTGAGATAATGACCAGAGCTGAAGGCAGAGGCTTAACCCATGAGCCACCCAGGTGCCCCTAGCTAAACATTTCTCATGGTTTTTCTCCCTTATTGATGACTTCTCATTCTGCTGTCCCTCCCTTCCCCTATGGTCCTCTGCCCTGTTTTTATATTCCATATATGAGTGAAACCATATGATAATTGTCTTTCTCTGATTGGCTTATTTTGCTCACCATACTATAGTCCATTTCTATCCATATTGATGTAAATGATAGGTATTCATCTTTTCTAATGGCTGAGTAACATTGTATATATATGCATGCACATATATCCACCTCACATCTTCTTTATCTATTCTTCTGTCAAAGGATATCTCAGCTCTTTCCACTGTTTGACTATCATGGACATTGCTACTATAAACATTGGGGTGCATGTGCCCCTTTGGATCACTACAATCATCTCTTTGGAATAAATACCCAGTACTATAGATTCTGGGTCATTGGGTAGCTCCATTTTTAACTTTTTGAGGATTCTCCATACTGTTTTTCTAGGTGACTATACCAGCTTGCATTCCCACCAACAGTGGAAGAGAGTTCTCTTTTCTCCACATCCTTCCAATGTTTGTTGTTCCCTGTCTTGTTGACCTCAGCCATTCTTAAATGTGTAAGGTGGAATCTCGTTATGGTTTGGATTTGTATTTCCCTGATGCCAAGTGATATGGAGCATTTTATCATGTGTCTATTGGCCATTCTTATGTCTAGTTTGGAGGAATGTCTGTTCATATCTTCTGTTCATTTCTTGACTTAATTCATTGTTTTTTTGGGTGTTGAGTTTCACATGTTCTTTATAGGTCTTGGATACCAGCCTTTTACTTCCTTTGTCATTTGAAATACAGTCTCCCATTCCATAGGTTGCCTTTTAATTTTGTTGATGGTATCCATTGCTGTGCAGAAGCTTTTTATCTTGATGAGTCCCAGTAGTTCATTTTGCTTTTGTTTCCCTTGTCTTTAGACATATGTCCTACTGCCTGCATTCTCCTCTAGGAATTTAATGGATTTCTGTTTTACATTTAGTTCTTTCATTCATTTTGAGTTTATCTTTGTGTATAGTGTAAGAGTGGTCCAGTTTCATTCTTCTGCATGTGGTTGTCCAATTTTCCCTGCACAATTTATTGAAGAGACTCTTTTTTTCCCCACTGAATAATTTTTCTTGGTTTTTTCAAAGATTAGCTGACCACAGAGTTGAGGGTCGATTACTGGATTATCTATTCTGTTCCACTGAGCTAGGTGTCTTTTTTTGTTCCATGATATATTGGTAATCACAGCTTTATAATAAAGCTTGAAGTCGGGCATTGTGTTGCTCCCAGGTTTGGTTTTCTTTTTCAACAGTCCTCTGGAAATTAGGGCTCTTATCTGGCTCCATACAAATTTTAGGATTGCTTGTTTTAGCAATGTGAAAATGTGTTTTTGCATGTGAAAAATGCCAATGATATTTTGATAGGGATTGCATTGAATGTATAGATTACTCTGGGCAGCATAGATATTTTAACTATTTATTCTTCCAATACATGAGCATGGAATGTTTTTTCATCTCTTTGTGTCTTCCTTAATTCCTTTCATAAGTGTTCTGTAGTTTCTATAGTAGAGGTCCTTGACCTCTTTTTCTTTTAATGTTTATTCCTAGGTATCTTATGATTTTTGGTGCAATTGTAAATGGGATCAATTCCTTAATTTCTCTTTCTTCAGTCACATTGTTAGTGTACAGAAATAAAACTGATTTCTGTGCATTGATTTTTGTATCCTGGGATGTTACCAAATCACTGTATGAGTTCTAGCAATTTTGGGATGGAGTCTTGAGTTTTCCACATAAAGTATGTCCTCTGCAAAGAGAGATAGTTTGATATCTTCGTTGCCAATTTGAATGGTTTCGTATTTCATTTTGTTGTCTGATTGCTGAGGCTAGGACTTCTAGTATGATTTTGAACAATATTGGTGATAGTGTGCATCCCTCTCATGCTTCTGACTTTATGGAAAATCTTTCACTTTTCCTCACTGAGAATGATATTCACTGAGGGCGTTTCATAAATGACTTTTATGATATTGAAGAAAGTTTCCTCTATCCTTACACTCTTATGAGTTTTAATCAAGAAAGAATGTTGTGTTTTGTCAAATTACTTTTCTACATCATTTGAGTGGATCATATGCTTCTTTTCTTTTATTAATATGCTTTATACATTGATCAATTTGTGAATGTTCAACCACCCTTGTGTCCCAGGAATAAATCCCACTTGGTAGTGGTGAATAATCCTTTTTAATGTACTTTGGGATACTATTGGCTCATATCGTAGTGAAAAGTTTGACATCCATTTTCATCAGGGATATTGGTCTATAATTCTCCTTTTTGATTGAAGTCAGTGTCTGGTTTTGGTTTCGAGGTAATTCTGGCCTCATAGAACGAATATGGAAGGTTTCCTTCTATTTCTGCTTTTTGTTTTGTTTTGTTTTGTTTGTTTGTTTATCTGTTTTATTAACAGCCTCAGTGAAATAGGTATCATTTCTTCCTTAAATATTTGGTAGAATTCTCCTCGAAAGCCATCTGGCCCAAGACTCTTGTTTGCTGGAAAGTTTTCGATGAACACTTCTCTCTTAATACTTCCTTTGATGTATCCCAGAGATTTTGAACCAAGGTTTTTCATTATTATTAGTTTTCATGAATATTTAACTTGTTCTTTAATTTCCTGGTTGACCCATTCCTTCTTTAACAAGATGTTCTTTAACCTCAAAGTATTTGAGTTCCTTCCAAATTTCCTCTCCTCATTAAGTTCCAGTTTCAACACATTTGGTCTGAAAATATGCAGGAAATAATTCCAATCTTTAGGTGTCAATTGAGACCTGATGTATGACCAGTATGTAATTTATTCTGGAGAATGTTCCATGTGCTTTTGAAAAGAATGAATATTCTGTTGCTTTATGAAGGAATCTTCTGAATATACCCGTGAAGCCCATCTGGTCCAATTATTCACTCACAGCCTTTGTTTCTTTGTTGATTATCTGCTTAGATGAACTGTCCATTGCTGTGAGTGGAGTGTTGAAGTTACCTACTATTATTGTATTGTTATCAATATGTTTCTTTACTTTGTATATTATGCAGTCTATATAATTGTCTACTCCCAAGTTGGGGACTTAAATATTTACAATTATTAGATCTGCTTGTTCTGTGACATAGTGTCCCTCTACATCTCTTACCACAGGATTTGGTTTAAAATCTAATTTGCCTGATATGAGGATTGCTACCTGTTGTGGTCCATTAGTGTGGTAAATGTTTCTCCATCTCCTCACTTCCAGGTTGCAGGTGTCTTTGGGACTAAAATGAGTCACTTGTAGACTGCATTTGAATGAGTCTTGCTTTTTTATGCAATCTGATGCCCTGTGTCTTTTGATTGGAACATTTAGCTCATTTACATTCAGAGTAACTATGGAAAGATATGAATTCAGTGCCTGTAAAGTCTGTGTTTCTGTAGATTGTCAGTTTTTCTTTCTGGTCTATGTTATTCTTGCAGTCTCTCTTCCCTTACAGTATACCCTTAATATTTCTTGCACGACTGCCTGTCCTGGAAGTTCTTTATCTCTCCTTCCATTATGAATGACAGCCTTGCTGGATAGAGTATTCTTGGCTCTGTGTTCTTCTCATGTATTATCCTGAATATATCCCCAACCCTTTGTGGCTTGTCAGGCTTCTGTGTATAACATGTTGATGTTATTCTTTTTATGTAAGGAACACATTTTTTGATCCTGAATCTCCCTTTTTATGTAATGAACCTCCTGTCCCTATGTTTTCTAAGGATATTTTCTTTTTCTTTAAAATTTGCAAACTTCACTCTTGTATGTCTTGTTGTTAATCTACTTTTGTTGATTTTTGGGAGGTGTCCTCTTTGCCTTTGGACGTGAATGCCTATTTCCCTCCTCAGATTAGGGAAGCTCTCAGCTATGATTTCCTCAAATATGCCTTCTAGCCCTCTCTTTCCACCCCCTCAGACACCCCAATAATTCTGACATTGGTTAGTTTCAAGGCATCATTAAATTTTCAAAGCCTTTCTTCATGGGGTATTAGTTGTCTTTTTCCCTTTTCTCAACTTGATTCTTTTCCATTATCCTATCCTCTAGATCACTTGTTCTCTTTTCGTCTCATTGTCCCTTACTGTTAGAGCATCCAGTTTAGACTGTTTCTCATTCATAGCATTTTTTAGTTCAGTTTGATTAGATTTCATTTCTCCCCTTAGAGATTCTATCTGTCACTTACACTTTTTAAAGCCTAGCTATTAACTTTATAGTTGCTATCCTGAATTCCATCTCTGACATCTTACATACATTGAAATTGATTAGCTCTGTGGCAGAGAACATTGCTTCTTGTTCTTTCTTTTGTTGCAAATTCCTTCTAGTCATTTTGTCCAGTGAAGGATGGGTTAGTGAATGAGGAGAGTCCAAAATATCAACCATGACCCAAACAAAATATGCCCTAAACAAATCTGAATTGGTCAGAAGTCACAATAGAAAAATGAAGCAAAACCAAAAAAGAAAGAAAGAAAGAAACACAAACAAACAAACAAACAAAAAAAATGGGGGACTATAATCTCACAGGGTGGATAAAGCAAGGTGATCCACTTGTTCCTGAATGCATTTTTTGTCTGTGTGATAGAAGATAATATATCCCCAAACTGAAACGCATATATATATATGATTTTTTCACTATATATATAGTGAAAAAGTCAGAAATCAAGCTTATATCTATAAAATGTAGATGTAAAAAAAAGTAAAAAAAAGTGACTTAAAGATGTAAATGATAAAATAAGGGTCTATTTGAAATGGGAAGAAAGTTAAGAAAAAGAAAAAAAATGAAAATTTTAGGCTGAAAGATAAATGAGTCCTGTGGAAATATCTCAATCTCAATATATTATTTTCCCCAGGTGTTGGAGTTTTAGTCTTGTGGGATCCATACAGTTTCAGTCCACCAGTTCTCCCAGTCTGTCTTTTGGGTGAGGGGCTTGCTGTGCTACTTCTCACATGTCTTTGTTGGGTTGCAATTACCCCACAACTAGTCACGGGGATGGGCTCAATGTAAGCTAGTCCTCTCTATGGCTTTTGTTCCCTGGAAGCTTTCTGGGCCTCTTCAAAGGATGAGAATAAAAATGGTCATGTCTGGATCTTTCGCCCAGAGAGGGCCCCCTCTTCAATAAATCCTCTAGGATGAACCACTTTTGTTTTTGCCAAACTCCACAAACTCCTGTGGTGTACGCCCATTGCAACTCTTCTCAGGGAAGTACCCAGGGAGTACCAGGAACCTGCAGCACCACTTCTCTATGTGTATTTGGTACTTGAGCAGTTGTGGGCTTGCATGCACACCCTGTAACACTGCTTGAAGGTGGCTTTTGAAGTAATGGCTTGGACAATTTCAGGGTATTACTCAGTTGTTCTCAGCCTCTCCATATACAAGAGATAGAATGTGTTATTAAACTTTTTTTTTTTTTTTTGCTTCTTGTTCTTTCTTTTGTTGCAAATTACTTCTAGTCATTTTGTGACTAGAAAGTCTTCTCCTGTTAATCTATTTTCTATTACAGGGGGTGACTCAGCCAAGGACCTAGAAATGTAGAATCATTATTGTGCTCCAAAGGCAGACATCTAACTAACTGAGCCACACAGGCATCCCTTAAGCAGTAATCTTTGTCAGTAAATTATCACAAAAGAAAGGCATACACATTATAATTTTAATAAACTATCTTTGGAAGTTATTAGAATTAATAAAATAATCCAAAATCTAGAGTTTTAAAAAGTGCTGTAGCATTGCAAAAATCAAAGCCCACAGGTTTATAAATAAATATACAATTTAGAAATCTTTAATATATTTAAAAATTAATGTTACTGATAGAAAAAAATATATATATATAGTTTTAGGAAGCAGATAGAAAAAAAAATGACAGTTTACCTTGTCATTGAAGACACAGTGGTAAAACGAATATGTGGGTTTTTGAAAAATAAAGTGACTTCCAGATTCTTTTTTTTCCCAAAGATTTATTTATTTATTTGGCAGAATGAGAGAGATCACAGGTAGGCAGAGAGGCAGGCAGAGGAGAGGGGCAAACAGGCTCCCTGCTGAGCAGAGAGCCTGCTGCAGGGCTGGATTCCAGGACTTTGAGACTATAACCTGAGCTGAAGGCAGAGGCTTAACCCACTGATCCACCTAGGTGCCCATGACTTCCAGATTCTATAGAAAAAACACAGATTACCAGAAATTTGAAAATATTCATTAAAATTAAATTTACATCTTTTTTATTTTTTTATTATGTTATGTAGTCACTATACAGTACATCATTAGTTTTTGATGTAATAGAAAGTTGAGATTTATGTACAAATTGAGGGGTTGAAGTTGACTTATTACAGAATGTTTTTAGAAAAAGTGTCCTGGAGAAAAATCACATCTACCTGTACTAAAATGTATATTTGGATTAATGTATCTGATATTCAGCCCAATGTTTCACCATGCATAAATACTCCAAATAATTTCAGTAACATAAACCTAAAGACTCTTCTCAAAATTAAATTTCAGCAAAAATTAATTACAGCTTATCATTTGCAAACAATGATTAACAATGTTTTCAACTCTATTGGCAGAAAAATGAAGTTTTTAAGAGAATAAATTTCTGTAGAAATAAATTTGGAAAAAAGTCAGCCAAAGAAACCTTATGATCAATGAAGACATCACAGAACAGTGTATTATTGTTTTGTATATATGAAATTATGACACAAAAATACTGTTTGTCATTTGCATTAAATAGATATTAATTAATTGTGATAAATATATAGTTTAGCCTCTTGTTTTTGAACATGTGTCTTCATATTTGTGTTTGTGCACCCTTCCCTGTAAATTATGCAGGGTGTGGCATTTCTCCTCTCTGCAAAACCTGAGAAAGTTGAGATTGTTTCTTCCCCAGACTATTTAGATTAAACTATGAAATGTATTGAGTCAAAAATAAGATATTATGTGACAGACATGATCTAGCACAGGATGACAATGACTTCTGTGTATGTATACAGTGAGGAGATTGTCTTTGAGATTCTTAATTCCTAATAATTACACTAAATTTTTGACCCATTCAGCTTATAATTTACCATGCAGTTTCTTGATCTCTGCTGGCATATCCAAGTCAATTCACTTTTCTTGAGGAATACCTGATATGAAATCACTTTCCTGGGATTCATCTCCCTAAAAGGAGCATAAACTTATATTCTGTTCAGAATGATGTAAGAACTTTAGAATTCCTGGTGAAGTCTCAGTTAATCTTTCTAAAGCTAAGCTACCCTAAATTGAAAAAAAAGGTAGTAATTGGCACAGATAACTTATGAGTATATGATGAGAAAATCAAGAATTTTTCTGACTTTCATTTAGATCTACATATTAAGGAAACATTTATTTTTATGTTTACCTGTATTGGAAAATAAATTTAAAATACTAGAAGTTTTATGTATAATGACAACTTCATTTAGACAGTTTCCATTTTCATTTCTGCATGACTAAGAACTATTTTCATAGAGAATATATTAGCAAAAATGAGTACATTCCAAACTTATGAAAAAAACAAAAACAAAATCAAAGGCTCATAATTATGGATACTTGCAAAACAATTTTGTCCATACATGAGTGATTTTCTTTTTTTTCTGATTTTAGTCCTTCCACTCTAAGCATAAAATAATATTTTAGTTACTGTACACTGGTGAATGGACTTATAATCATAATCAATGTTGGGTACATATGTGAAAAATGTGCCTACATTTTTAAAAAGCAGACTTTATGAATCACTCTTCTCAGGCCCCCATCACCTCATTGTTTCTTAGGCTGTAGATGATGGGGATGACCATTGGGGTCAGAATCATGTAGAAGACAGCCAGGACTTTGCTGTCTGTTGGAGATCGGAAGGATCTTGGGCATAGATAAATGTAAGCAAAGGGTGCATAGTAGAAAGTCACCACAGTGAGGTTGGTTGCTGTAGGTAGATAGGCCTTCTTCATCCCTTCTGTTGACTGCATGCAGCAGATGGCATGGAGCACTCAGCTATAGGAACATGCAATGCCAGTGAAAGGAAACACAAGGAGAAGTGTGGTGCTCACAAATACTGTGTACTCATAGACCCAGTGTCAATGCAGGCCAGAGTCAACATGGCTGGAACATCACAAAAAAAATGGTTGATGGTTCTGGATCTATTATAAGGGATTCAAAAGGCATATATAGTGTGGACACAGGAGTTGACTGAGCCCGATATCCAAGATCCTGTTATCATCAGCACACATATTCTTTTGTTCATACCAATGGAATAGTGGAGAAGAGAGAAAATAGCCACATAAAGATCATAGGCCATAGAAGCCAATAGTAATCCTTCTCCACCAGCTAAAGCCATGAACAAGAAACTCTGAACTCCACATAAGGACTGAGGTAGTATGCTCAGACAGCAGTCACAGTCTGAATGAAATAGATTTGTTTTGAGAGAGATAATCAGATGCCATCTTGGGGACAATGGTGGAGATGATTTTAGGTCAATGAGAGAGAGCTAAGAAATACATGGGTGTGTGGAGATGTGTGTCTAGGAAGATGAGGAGAATCATGGACAGATTGCCAAACAGAGCAATTAGAAAAATAAGAATGATGACAATGAAAAGGAATAGGCCAATTCTTGTTGGTGGGAACAACCCCAATAGGATGAATTCAGCTGGTGTTTGAGCATCATTTTCCATGTGGCATTGATAGAATTTTCCTAAAAGGAGACAGGAAAGTAAATTAAGGATAGATCAAGAGGATCTTTTGAATTTATCATTTTAGTCAGACTGTGTTGTTGAAAATCTTACAACTCTTATGTGAATAATTGAACTTTCCTATTTTTTTAGAAAAACAAAATAAAACAAAACAAAAAAAATATTTTTGAACCAGAAATTAAAATAAGGATGTAAACATTAGTAGCCTATATCTTTTCTAAGAAATCTTTGGAGTATTTTAAAAGCTCTCCCTCTCTTTCTTTCTCTCTATATATATCTATCTCATCTGAAATCATTCGGATAAGTATGCCTTAATACTGTACATGATTACAGTATTGCTAAATCAGATATTTACTCAAAATATTTGCATAAAACTAAATTAAAATACCTACATTATACATTTATTTTAAGAATAATTTAGGATATAAAATATTATATAATAATTTAAGAATAAGTTAAGAATATTTATGACCCATAAAGGATCATTTTCTTTCATACCTATTTCTTACTTCTAAATCTCCAGCAACCTATCAGCATCTGTTGAGAAGTAGTATTCCCTTCTTGAATCCTCTTTTCACAGTAGCATCTAATCAAATATCCTTGAAGTCAGGCAAAATGAATTATTTCATCTGTTCTGAAATCATTAATAAAATTTTTCTTTTTATGTTCAGTTAGCCACTGTATAGTACCTCTTTAGTTTTTGATGTAGTGTTCAGTGATTCATTACTTGCATATAACACCCATGAATGAATCCTTATTGTCAAGGACTATTTATACAAAATAATTATCTTCTGACTTCTTAACCAGTTTCTGAATGATACAGTTCAAGGATAACCTTCAACTAATTATGTACACACCATACTCTCGGAAGGTTTCACAAATCTGCCAGAGTTCTTCAAAGTAGCATTTGTTTTATGTATCTCTGTTTCTCTAATACTTAAATGATACACACTACTTTATGGTACTTTGCCTTACTCATTTTTTCATTTACTTTATTTTCAAAATTTTTTGTTTAAATTCTAGTTATTTAACATACAGTGTAATATAAGTCTCAAGTGTACAGTTTAGTGATTCAACTCATCCACAGAACACACCTGTGCTCCTCCTAACAGGTGCACTCTTAATACCCATCCCCTATTTCATCCAATACCCCATCCACCTCCTGTCTGGTAACTATCCTGTTGTTCTTTATAATTAAGATCTGCTTCTTGGTTTGCCTCTCTGTGTGTCTCTTTTTGGTCTTCTGATCATTTGTTTTGGTTCTTAAATTCCACATATGATTGAAATATTTTATTTAGAACTATAATTTAGATCAGTGTGTGAATTTAATCACATATGTTGTCATTTCTCCACCTTAAAAAAAAAACAAATATCATGATGATAAAGAGTATATATAAGTCAAAATAGAACAGGTGCCAAAAGGCCCAATGAGAGGGAAAATATTTCAGGACCATTTGAATAAATGAAATTAGATAAATGAATGAACAGTCACTTAAGTGGAAAAAAGGAAATAAAATCCTAAGCCTCTCTTGGAGGTGGGAGGAGAAATTCTCCACATGAGAAATTCTCCATCATAAGTGAACAAGTTCTACACAGTATGTATTATCTTATTCTTAAATACTATCCTAGATACAAATGATACCATGATTTTGTGATGTCTCCAACATGAAACAAGAATATGCATACATATGTGCACATACACACAGACATATTCACACTCTCAAGCGTACACAAGAAATATGAGTAAAAAACAGGAAAATACAGAAAGATTTCTCTAGTAGTTTCCATATGCTCAGAAAAGCTTCTGCATGGCAAACGAAACAGTCAACAAAACAAAGAGGCAACCCACAGAATGGGAGAAGATATTCGCAAATGACACTACAAAGGGCTGATATCCAAGATCTATAAAGAACTCCTCAAACTCAACACCCAAAAAACAGATAATCACATCAAAAAATAGGCAGAAGACATGAACAGACAATTCTCCAGTGAAGACATACAAATGGCTAACAGACACATGAAAAAATGTTCATCATCATTAAACATCAGGGTGATTAAAATCAAAACCTCATTGAGATACCACCTTACACCACTTAGAATGGCAAAAATTAACAAGACAGTAAACAACATTTGTTGGAGAGGAAGTGGAGAAAGGGGAAACCTCTTACACTGTTGGTGAGAACGCAAGTTGGTGAGAATGAAGCCACCTTGGAAAACAGTGTGGAGATGCCTTAAGAAATTAAAAATAGACCTACCCTGTAACCCTGCAATTGCACTTGGGGTGAATACCCCCAAAGATGCAGACATGGTGAAAAGAAGGGCCATCTGTACCCCAATGTTCATAGCAGCAATGGTGACAATCACCAAACTGGAAAGAGCCAAGAAGCCCTTCAACAGACAAATGGATAAAGAAGATATGGTCCATATATACAATGGAATATTATGCCTCCATCTGAAGGATGAATACCCAGCTTTTGTATCAACATGGATAGGACTGGAGGAGATTGTGCTGAGTGAAGTAAGTCAAGCAGGGAGAGTCAATTAGTATATGGTTTCACTTATTTATGGGGCATAAGGAATAACATGGAGAACCTTAGGAGAAGGAAAAGAAAAGTGAATTGGGGGAAATAGGAGGGGGAGACAAACCATAAGAGACTGTGGACCATAAGAAACAAACTGAGGGTTTTGGAATGGAGGGGAATGGGGAGTTAGGTGAGCCTGGTGGTAGGTATTAGGGAGGGCAAGTATTGCATGGCACTGGGTGTGGTTCATAAAAAAATGAATCTTGGAACACTGAAAAAATAAAATAAAATTTAATAAAAGAAAGAAATATGGGGAAAAATATGGAATGTTATTAATCCACAATATAAATACCATTAGATAAATAAAAGTGTATGTCAGATAAAATGAAAGGCTCTTGCATATATATACACACACATGTGTGTATGTGTGTGTGTATGCACACTCATATATGCTTATATGATAAAAAACTAATTAGACAAACTAATGTTTAACGTCAGACTCCATCATTTCCCCCTGTAAATACAGCCATTATGGTGATGGTCATTTGGAAGTCTCACCTGAGGGGAGGATACTCTGCCTAGGACTCTCAATCCAGACTCCAGTCTGGCTGTCTCCACCAGGCTTCCCCTGCTGATGAGGTTGGATGTTGTAAGCCCTGGATTTGATGTAGCTCTCTCTTATTCTCCTTTATTGCTTACTATTTCCCACATCTATGTGCAGATTTCAATTTTCTTCCTTCTGTTTCTCTTAGATTTTTATAAAATCAATATAGTGTTTTTCCTCTTCAAAACAGAGTAGGGCTGCCATGAACCTTTTATTTAGAACACTTAGGAATAAACTTAAGAAGGGGGAGAAACTTGTGCACTGAAAATCACAAAACATTGCTGAAAGAATTTGAAGAAAAGACAAATAAATGAAAATAAACAGCCTGTGTTCGTTCACTGTTGACCTTAATTTTGTCAAGATGTTAATGCTACCATAAACAAACTGCATATTCAATGAAATGCCTATCATAATCTCAAATGAGGACTTTGCAGAAATAAAATTACATCCTAGAATTAACATATAATCTCAATTTACCCTGAATAGCCAAAACAATCATGAAATAATTAGAGAAATCACTTTCTGATCAAAGTCTTACTAAAATAATTATGAAAATCAGAACAGTGTACTATTGCCATAAACATAGATATAAACTAATAAAATAGGTGTATCAGAATAAACGCTTCACATATATGGTCAAGTGATCTTCTCAAGAGTCAACAAACCATTTAGTGGGGTTGTCTTTTCAATAAACTGTACAGAGAAACCTGGATATCCACATGCAAATAAAGAAGTCAAACCATGATCTTACACTATACACAAAAATTAAATTAAATGGATCAAATTGCTAAATGCAGAGATAAAACTATAAACTTTTAGAACAAAGCATATAATGGGAAAGTTTCACAAAAAATTTTCTAAAAATTTTTCCAAAAATTCAAAAGTTTCACATTGGATTTAACTGTGGTTTCCTGGATATGACACCATGTTTGGAAGTCCAAGATTATTATACAAAACTTACAACAGGAACCTGAATGTGTGCAGGACAATTAATGTTTTAATAATATGTTGCCTTCAACAAACTGTAAAGGAAGTGGTGGGAAGGCTTTTTTTTATTTCTTTTCAGTGTAACCGTATTCATTTTTTTTTGCACCACACCAAGTGCTCCATGCAATCCATGCCGTCTCTAGTACCCACCACCTGGTTCCCCCAACCTCCCACCCCCCACCCCTTCAAAACCCTCAGATTGTTTTTCAGAGTCCATAGTCTCTCATGGTTCACCTTCCCTTCCAATTTCCCTCAACTCCCTTCTCCTCTCCATCTTCCCTTGTCCTCCATGCTATTTGTTATGCTCCGCAAATAAGTGAAACCAATGATAATTGACTCTCTCTGCTTGACTTATTTCACTCAGCATAATCTCTTCCAGTCCCATCCATGTTGCTACAAAAGTTGGGTATTCATCCTTTATGATGGAGGCATAATACTCCATAATGTATATGGACCACATCTTCCTTATCCATTCGTCCATTGAAGGGCATCTTGGTTCTTTCCACAGTTTGGCGTTTTTTTACAAATGCCATTCAGATTTAATGTATCACATATTAGACCATTTTCAATAGGATAAAATTTATATTGATAAGTTAATTATTGACAAATAAAAGATATATTTGAAATTACCAATAAAATTATGATCACTCTTACTACACATGTATTTTATAAAAAGCTATCCATGATGAGGCTCACATTGAGGTAGTTAGTATTATTCACCTCTAAAAGTGAAAAAAAATCAGCACAGAATATAAATCGTGAGTGGCACATCAAATCTGTTATTTGATGCCATGCATTATTTATGTTGCTCTGTTCTGATATCCTATCATGATATATTATTTAGAGGACCCCTGAATATGACAGGGAAATACATTCAACTGTTGAATATCAGCCTTGAATATTTCAAGTCCCAAGGTAAAGAAAGATTTTTTTTTTCTTTAGGTAAAAATAAATCCAAATAACTTATTTTTTCTCTTTATGTTGGTTTTATCAAGTGGGAAAACAATAAGTAACAAATATTGAAACTATTTACAGTCATTTCCAATCTCTCTGATTTTAAAATTTTCCGTAAAAACTTGCTATCTTGGCACCTACATTTCAGAATACATAGGATGAAAGAAGTAGCAGAAAACATTCTGTTGATGACTTCATAGTAAACAGAAAAAACAAGCCCTAACCCTAACCCTACATGAAAGAGAAGTTAAAGGTATGAAAGTAAATGTAGGAAGATAAGTTGATAACTGAGATATGTCAGAATATATTACAGAATTAAATTGCATTTGACCTGACCTCTATCTCTTGAACTTCATATCACACTGATATTTCATCAATGATAAATTTAAGATGCAGGGATTCTGAGCGACTGTAATTTAAAATTATATACTTGGATAATTGTGTTTGTCATCTATCATCCTTCTATCTATTATCTAGCTAGATATCATCTATCAATCTACCTAAATGCATCCCCTATCTTACCCCTCAAATATTAAATATTTTGAGGTATTGAATCTGAAATAAATGTAGATCAATATTTTACACACACACACACACACACACACACACACACAACTGAAAAAGGAAGATAAATAATTAATGTTATTAAAATAGATATTCTATATAGGTAGTAGAAGGTAAAAATGTATGCAAAAACTTTCTTAAAATACAAATAGTATTTTTGGGGGTTTACAGTTTATTTATTTGGACATATTCTACTATTTTGTCAGATATCTTGGCTCTGTTGTATTTTTACCTGACTCCATGACACTCACGCAGATTGTCTAATAAAAATGGTATCTCAAATCCTTTAAATAAAATTGAATTTGTGTTCTGTTTCCAATGCAAAGTGTCCTTACCTAGGAGATTTTGCTTGCAAAGGTACAACTATATTATGATCTCCTGTGTTATTTATATCATAGATGTCCATATTGTTCATAATGAGAAAAATCATCTAAATGCTGCCAAAGTTCAAAATGAATTACATATTTTCATCTCTTAAAGTCAATATGCATCAGTTTTTTTGCAGAACTTTATTCCTATGATTATATTTGAAGTTGATAATTAAATACTGAAAAAAACCTGATTCATAAAGTTATTCATAAATTTACTAATTCATAAATGTACATAGCATATGATTTTTAAAACTATCTCATTATTAAAAGATAAAGAAAATCACAGAGTTATGAAATGAATTATTCAAGCCTGGGTTAGGGATCTAGTGATGGAGTTGGAAAATGTCCTCTTAACGTAGATAATACAGAATTTCCACTGACACACAGTTTTATGTCCTACAGTCTCATTGCTTTTGATCAAAACTATTGTTGAAGAAAAATCATTCTTGATCACACAACAAGACTGATCATTTACAGAGGTGTGGAAAGGATATGGATTTACCTAAGAGTCTCTTGAATTTAGCTTTCCTGGAAGAGTTATAAGAAATCACACATTAGACTTTAAGAGCCTATAAACACAGGTCACCCTACCATGTTTCACAAAAATTTGAATTACTTTCTCTTTTCTCAAGATCCCTGTAACAATCTAACATGCTGAATATTCCACCAGTGATTTTATTTATTCAACTGGAAGACTGGGAAACCAGTAATCCAGGTTAACACATTAATTTTCCTAGGAGGACTTTGAATGAATTAGTCACATAAAGTCAATCTTTTTTATCAAGTGGGAAAACAATAAGTAACAAATATTGAAACTATTTACAGTTTCATTGTCTAATTATACCTCAGTGTGTATGCCTACAATAAGAATTTTTTTAAAACAAAATAATTATTTTCCATAGCTAGCAGTTATGTAAAGTGTACCTCATTGCAAAATGGCTTTTATATAATCCAAGGAGCATCCTGTGGGTTCTAAATCAGTGTAAATATCTGCAGATTCCTTTCTTGGATTTCTACATGAGATTTCATTCATTTCAAGTGTTTACATAAAATATTCTACCAAAGGGACAAAGAGTACATAGCTTGCATTACTTTAATGTATTAGGAATTTTAATTATATTACTTAATATTCAATGTATACTGCCATTAAATAATAAAAACAATACACTTGTCAGAGTATAAAGAGATCTGGAACGCACAGTGTAATATTTGTGTTGGTGCATGTTTGTGTGGTTTTGATCCATAAAAATCCTTAAAATTGGGGCACCTTGCTGGCTCAGTGGGTTAAAGTCTCTGCCTTTGGCTCAGGTCATGATCCCAGGGTCCTGGGATCCAGCCTCGCATGTGGCTTTCTGCTCAGCAGGGAGCCAGCTTCCCTTCCTCTCTGCCTGCTTGTGATCTCTGTCTGTCAAATAAATAAGTAAAATCTTTTAAAAAAATCCTTTAAATTCCACAATGGTGAATCAGCATAAGTAGATCAGTGCATAATTAGGCAGGCAGATATTTTGAAAGACAGAAATTAATTAGAAGACCTGTCCTTCAGGGGTTCCTGGGTGCCTCAAGTCATTTAAACATCTGCCTTTGGCTCAGGTCATGATCTCAGGACCTGGGATTGAGCCACACATTAGGCTCCCTGCTCATCAAGGAGGCTGCTTCTCCCTCTCCCTCTGCCTTCTGCTGCCCATACTTATGCTCAGTCTCTCTCAGTTAAATATATATATATATATATATATATATATATAGCCTATACTTTAAATTCTGTCTTGCATTGAAAATGCGTTTATTTTGCCACTTCTTACCAGCACACTGTAGAAAGTTTAGGTTTAAAGCTAGATGTGATTTTAACTCACCTAATTACAAGAAATGTGAGATCGGATTACAGAATTTAACTATTAGAACCTGTACATTTTATGTAGAACAGATATAAAGAAACATGGGATATAACAAGTAATTCATAATGAAAATATAGTGAATATTTGACTATAAATTATCACTGATGAATAGCTGTAAAGTTTAGAATCTTTATCATTGTCGTTGTCTTCACAATGACTTAAAACTATCATTATTAATGGTTATTTACTGGAAATGTATTTATGTGTATGAGAAGTAAAAAATAAATAATTATAAACCTGAAATTATGAATACTTTAATTTCACATACTTCAGGAAAAAAAAATGGATTACCAAAACAAAACATACAGTTACCTGGATTCTTTCACACACACACACCATTAGACTTTTTTTTCTTATACTTTTACTACATATAAGTTCCCCTTGCTCTCTAAAAGTAGAGCACTCTACTAAAAGCTTCAATAAGCTGAAAGTGCATGATGTGAAGAAACAATTACCATTAGTTTTTATGAGAAATTGTTCATCATTACCCAACTCAAAAAATAACCACTCATAGGCTTTTCAAATACCTTAGAACACACCTTGCTGACGGGTGTAAAAAATAAATAGCATAAACAGGGACTCACACACACAGTTCAAAGCTATACAGAATGGATGCTGAGATGTTTAATGTAGTTCTTAGAGAAGTGACTTGTCAGTGCCAAGCTCACTGTTCTGTGTGCATGTTGTCTTTCTGATCATTTGCTGCCAAACACACTTAATGTTAATTTCACCCATTTTATAGATATAGATAGAGATAGAGATATTTAGATCTATATAGATCTAAATATTGATATGGATATAGATATAGATTTGTAGAAGCAAAAATCTTTTTCTAATTTCTTTGGGTTAGCATGAACAGTTCTGAAGTAAATCTTTTGTAAAAGCAAACTGGCATTAAAGAAACTTTAAAAAAATGAAAGATACCTGTATTTATATGTGTATTTTTATATAACATCTAGACAAGTACTTTCTAGGTTTTAATTAGAAAGTGTGAATTTATGTAGGGTAAAAAGCAAGTAGGAAGCACCATTAAGATTGCCGTGGGGGCTATGTAAGCACTCTTCTTTTGTGGAAAAGAAGAAACAATTAAGGAAGACAATTGCCCTCCACTAACTTATTTACCAATTGAACGCTTAAGTGTTAGTTTTCTTTGATTATCACTTGAGCACATCCAAAGCATACTCTATTAGGATACTCATATCATTTCCTCTCCAGAGACCATGTACGTAAAGCAGCTCCCAAACCATGTTTTTTGTTTGTTTGTTTGTTTTGTTTTTTTTGGGTTCTTTGTTTTTTTTTGTTTGTTTTGTTTTGTTTTGTTTTTACATTCTGTAATTTCCACTGAACAGTATTGTAAAAAGTTCAGCCACTTGGTCAACCTCAATCGTAATTTTAAATCATCTGCCTTTAACCAACTCTTACATAGATTACATCACATATTTCCTAAAGTGATCACTTTAAATTTTGAATAATTTCAATCCAACTGACACAAATACTACGAAAGGAGTTAATGCAATGTGATCAACACCTATGTGACCACATCATGCACCTGTATGAAAACATCTTCACTTCTTTTTTTTTTTTAAGATTTTATTTATTTATTTGACAGACAGATATTACAAGTAGGCAGAGAGGCAGGCAGAGAGAGAGGAGGAATCAGGCTCCCTGTGGAGCAGAGAGCCCGATGCGGGGCTTGATCCCAGGACCTTGGAATCATGACCTGAGCCGAAGGCAGAGGCTTTAACCCACTGAGCCACCCAGGCGCCCCACATCTTCACTTCTGAAGAAGGTAATTCATGTTACCAAAGTTGATTTTTAATGCTTTAATTTTAAAATTCCAGTATAGTTTATATACAGTATTAAATTAGTCTTGTGCATAGAGTGCAGTGTCTCAACACTTCCATACATCACCCAGTGCTCATCATGACAAGTGCACTCTCTACAATTAACCATCATGTTTTAAAACATTCTTGACTAGACTGCTTCCCAGTTTCCAGAAGATGCATTATTGGCCATGCATTAAATGAGCCCTCCATTCTTTAATGAATATTGTTTGTCTTTCAGCATTTTTTCTGTATGTTTTGGTTCAAGTATCACCAAAAAATCATTCTCATATTTGAAGAATCATTTTAATTTATATAATAATTCCTATGCATTTTATCATGAAGCATCAAAATTTTATTGATTATATTTCAGAATATGGTATAGTTAAGTGGAGGCTTATGTAATACTCATTATAAATCTAGAGCAGTATTTCATAGACAACATTAGCAGTAGCCTTTATTTTCAATTTTACTGTTTCAAAATCATTTCACCATCATTCAAAATCAGATTCTCAGAATTGTATAACACATTTTAAGTTTAAAGAAAAACTTAATATCTTAAAAATGAATAAGTGTTCATGTCCAATTTATTTAATTTTTAATAATACATACTCTAACAAGTTATTTACATATTGTTTAAACCTACTTAACTCAAATAAAAATAGCATTCTCTGGTTAAACAGATGGCTAAATGTATCTATTGCTTATTATACACAATAGTCTTAAATATTAAAGTTCTCTTAAGCACTTGCTGAGGCGCTTCATTGTTTGTGTGATTATTCAAAATAAGAAAACAGTATTACTGGAGTACCTTGTATTATCTCTGCACTTTCACGAACATACAGGCTTAGGTAGCTGATGGTGGTCCACTCATCATCTTATGAACAAAGTAATTTTATGACTAAATGCCTTTGAATAATTTCCAAACAAGTGTACATATATTATTCTCATCTCTACACTTGACATTTTAGATTTCTCCAAGAAAGGTCCCAGCAACAATGCTTCTACACTTTCTTTAACTGGAGATTTAATCTATTGCTTTTGCTTTGTTTTGTTTTGTTTGGTTGGGTGTGTGTTTTTTTCTTTTTTATTCACTTGGGAATGTCATCTGAGATTTGGACAATACAGATTAAGTTACTAGTAGCACAAGGTAAACCTAAGCCAAGGTTAAGGAAGTAATTCAACTAATTTCTTTAGATATTTTCACCGGTGCTTAAGGATCAATTCAGTGGTTAAAAAAATATATATTTATTTATTCAGCTTGTTCCAATATTATTGTGTCTCTTAAGTTTTATGGATCATGTATCTATATATTTTTGCCAAATAAGTTAACAGTAATTACGTGTTTGTAGATATTAATTTATTTCCCAATTTTGATTATATTGACCAACAAATTCTAGTAATTCAATGGAATGTGTTAGTTTAATATAAAAAAGAAATTCTTAAAATATCACAAATATGAGAACTATCTTTAATTTATTATAGGTATGACATGTTTTCATTTTTTCTGTTCTGTTGCAGGAAATCATTAAAGCATAAAACAATTTTTATTCAATAAACTGAAGAATGGAAATACTTTTATTACTCTTTTTAACTCAACAATATATTTTTTTAAATGTTGCAGAAAACCTTAAATGTTCTTATCATTTTCCTGGCTTCCAATAACTAAATTAAGTACACTTTTTACTTGAGAAAATGTAACAGTGGTACAGTTTTTTAAATTTTATATTTTCAAGTTATTTCAGTTCTAACTACAATTTGTCTCCATACCACTTTCTCTGTATCCAATCTATTTTGAGTTCCTGGAACTTTACGGATCTACATACTTATTTCTCTCCCCGGATTTGAGAAGTCTTCATTGTTTGATTACTTGTTTTGTTTTTGTTTTTTTTAATTATTGCTTTCTTAACTTAAAGTTCTGCCTTTTATTTTTCTTTTTCTGCCCCTTCGGGGGTTTTCACGATGCATGTATATGTTTTCTTATGGGATCCCATAAATTCTGTGGACTTTCTTTTAAGAGCATTTTTAGCTATTTTCCTTTTACTCTTCTGAACAGATTATTTAAAGTATTCTGTCTTTGAGTTCACTTTCTTGTGCTTGATCAAGTCTGTTCAGTGTCATAATTTTTTTCAGTTCAGTCACTGTTTTTCAGATCTAGAATTTCCAATTTTTTAATTTTTTTTTAATTTTATTTATTTATTTGGGAGAGAGAGAGTGCATGAGAGGAGAGAGGTCAGAGGGAAAGCAGACTCCCCGCCTAGCAGGGAGCCTGATGTGGGACTCAGTCCCAGGATTGTGGGATCATGACCTGAGTCGAAGGCAGTCGCTCAACCAACTGAGCCACCCAGGTGCCCCTTTTAATGGTTTTAATCTCTGTTAACCATATCATTTTGCACAAATAATGATTTACTGATGTTGTTTAGTTATTTTTCTGTTCTCATTTAGGTAAATATTCTGAATGCTTTGTCAGGTAGTTTTAGATCTTCATTTCATTTATGGTCATTAAGCACAAGTTTGCTGATGTTATGTTTCCCTGACACATTGTAAACCTGTACCATTACATTGGTATTTGCTTATTTGATAAAGTAGTCACTTTTCCAGTACTTATAGGTTGTTTTTGACAAGGAAAGTCTTTTACCAGTCAGCTTATCCAGAAATTTTGGCCAGTCCAGCAAGAATGTAACACAAATGGCTTGATTCACAGGATCCATAGGTAAGGGGATTCCACACTTGTGTCCACAGCGATCTTGGATACTTTACTTGACTATTTTCCCTATGTGGGATGTGAAATTCTCCTTCCTACATTCTTCAATTTGCCTTTTCTCATCCATTGCTTGTATGTGGAATCCAGAACTCTCAAAATGGTATGTCTGTGGATGGAAAGTTATTTACATACATCTTTCTCCGAAGAGATGTAGGCCATAATCCTGACATGATCATTATGTATAAAGATATCAAGATAACTCTGGGTTCAGTCATAGAAATACAGAGTGAGACACTCACAGTCTGACCATGCCTCAGCAAACTAAAAGAGTGAAGTGATCCTAAAATATCTGCTACAGTCCCCCAAAATGCACTGAATTGGTGAGGTTTGTGTGCAACAAATCTTCCCTTGAGACACTACACAAAACCAGTCTTGTTGAGGAGTCATGGCATTTGATTTATTCTACGAAATGAAAAAGGGGAACGGTACATAAAGAAAATCTTGTTCTGTTTCAATTTCTGTGTTCAATACAATTTAACTATTCCTAAATCACACAGCATTTTTAAAATTTTATTTTATTTTTTCAGTGTTCCAAGATACATTGTTTATGCACCACACACAGTGGAGCAGTGCCATTATTAATACCCACCATGAAGCTCACCCATGTCCCCACCCCATCCCTTCCCAAACCCTCAGTTTGTTTCTCAGAGTCCACAGTCTCTCTTAATTAGCTTTCCTCTTGAATTTCCCCCAATTCACTTTCCTTTCCTTTTCTTAATGTCCTCCATGTTATGCCTTATGCTTCACAAGTAAGTGAAACCATATGATAATTGACATTCTCTGCTTGACTTATTTCACTCAACATAACCTCCTCCAGCCCCGTCCATGTTGATCCAAAAGTTGAGTATTAATCATTTCTGATGGAGGCATAATATTTCATTGTATATATGAACTGTATCTTCTTAAACCATTCATCTGTTGAAGGACATCTTGCCTCTTTCCACAGTTTGGCAATTGTGGCCATTGTTGCTATGAAAATTAGGGACATTGGGTACAGACTGCCCTTCTTTTCATTACCTCTGTATCTTTAAGGTAAATACCCAGTAGTGAAATTTCAGGGTCATAGGGTAGCTCTATTTTTAATTTCTTGAGGAAATTCCACATGTTTTCAAAATGGCTGCACCAACTTGCATTCTCACCAACAATGTAAGAGGGTTCCCCTTTCTCCACATCCTTTCCAACACTTGTTGTTTACTGTCTTGTTGATTTTGGCCATTCTAACTGGTGTAAGGTGGTATCTCAGTGTGTTTTTTTTTTCTTTTTTTAAATTTATTTTCAGCATAACAGTATTCATTGTTTTTGCACCACACCCAGTGCTCCATGCAATCTGCGCCCACTCCAACACCAACCACCTGCTTCCCCCAACCTCGCACCCCCCGCCCCTTCAAAACCCTCAGATTGTTATTCAGAGTCCATAGTCTCTCATTGTTCACCTCCCCTTCCAATTTCCCTCAACTCTGTTCTCCTCTCCATCTCCCCTTGTCCTCCATGCTATTTGTTATGCTCCACAAATAAGTGAAACCATATGATAATTGACTCTCTCTGCTTGACTTATTTCACCCAGCAATATCTCTTCCAGTCCCATCCATGTTGCTACAAAAGTTGGGTATTCATCCTTTCTGATGGAGGCATAATACTCCATAGTGTATATGGACCACATATTCCTTATCCATTTGTCTGTTGAAGGGCATCTTGCTTCTTTCCACAGTTTGGCGACTGTGGCCATTGCTGCTATAAACATTGGGATACAGATGGCCCTTGTTTTCACTACATCTCTATCTTTGGGGTAAATACCCAGTAGTGCAATTGCAGGGTCATAGGGAAGCTCTATTTTTAATTTCTTAAGGAATTTCCACACTGCTCTCCAAAGTGGCTGCACCAACTTTCATTCCCACCAACAGTGTAAGAGGGTTCCCCTTTCTCCACATCCTCTCCAACACATGTTATTTCTTGTCTTGCTAATTTTGGCCATTCTAACTGGTGTAAGGTGGTATCTCAGTGTGGTTTTGATTTGAATTTACCTGATGGCTAATGATGATGAGCATTTTTTCACGTGTCTGTTAGCCATTTTTATGTCTTCTTTGGAGAAGTGTCTGTTCATGGCTTCTATCCATTTTACACATGTTTCTCTGTTTTTTGAGTGTTGAGTTTGAGGAGTTCTTTATAGATCTTGGATATCAGCCACTTGTGAATATCTTTTCCCATTCTGTGCATTGCCTCTTTGTTTTGTTGACTGTTTCCTTTGTTGTGAAGAGGATTTTGATCTTGATGAAGTTCCAAAAGTTCATTTTCTCTTTTGTTCCCTTTGCCTTCGGAAACATGTCTTGAAATCACATGCTGGGGCTGATGTCGAAGAGGCTATGTTCTCCTCCAGGATTTTGACAGATTCCCAGCTCACATTGACATCCTTTATCCATTTTGAGCTTATCATTGTGTATGGTGTAAGAGAATGGTCACGGTTCATTCTTTTATGCACAGCTGTCCTATTCTCTTAGCACCATTTATTGAAGAGACTCTCTCTCTCTCTCTCTTTAATGGGTATTTTTTTTTCTGCTTTGTTGAAGTTTATTTGACCATGGAGTTGTGGTTCCATATCTGGACTCTCTACTCTATTCCACTGGTCTACATGTCTGTTTATGTGCCAGTACTATGCTGTCTTGGTGATCACAGCTTTGTAATAAAGCTTGAAAAAAGGCAACATGATGCCCCCCACCTCAGTTTTGTTTTTCTTTTTTTAAAATGTTCTTAGCAATCCAGGGTCTTTTCTTGTTCCATTCAAATGTTAGGATTGTTTGTTCCAGCACTTTGAAAAATGAAAGTGGAATTTTTATTGGGATGGCATTGAAAATGCAGGTTGCCTGAGAAGTATAGACATTTTAACAATTTTTATTCTTCCAATCCATGATAATACATGCTTTTCCACCTTTTTGTGTTTTCTTCAATTTCTTTCATTAGTGTTCTGTAGTTACTAGAGCAGAGATCCTTTACCTCTTTGATTAGGTTTATTTCCAGATATCTTATGGTTCTTGATGCTATAGTAAATTGAATAAATTCTCTAATTTCCCTTTCTATGGTTTCATTGTTAGTGTATAAGAAAGCAACTGATTTCTGTACATTGATTTTGTATCCTAGTACATTACTGTATTGCTGTGTGAGTTCTAGTAGTTTGGGGGTAGAGTCCTTTGGGTTTTCCATATAAAGTATCATGTCATCTTTGGAGAGAGAGAGTTTGACTTCTTTCTTGCCAGTTTGAATACCTTTTATTTCTTTTTGTTATCTGAGTACTGTTGCTAGGACTTGTAGTACTATGTAGAACAACAGTTGTGAGAATAGGCATCTTTGTCGTGTTCCTGATTTCAAAGGGAAGGCTGTCAGCTTTTCCCCCATTGAGAATGATATTCACTGTGGGTTTTTAATAGATAGATTTTATGAAGTTGAGGAATGTTCCCTCTATCCCTATACTCTGAAGAGTTTTAATCAGGAACTGATGCTGTATCTTGTCAAATGCTTTTTGTGGATCAATTGAGAGGACCATGTTGTTCTCTCTTCTCTTATTGATTTGTTCTATCACATTGATTGATTTGCAAATGTTGAACCACCCTTGTATCCCAGGGATAAATCTCACCTGCTCATGGTGTATAATCTTTTTAATGTACTGTTGGATCCTATTAGCTAACATCTTGTTGAGAATTATGGCATCCATATTCATCTGGGATATTGGTCAGAAATTCTCCATTTTATGGGGTCTTTGCCTTGTTTGGGCATCAGGGTAAAGCTGGCTTCATAGAAAGAGTCTGGATTTTTTCTTCTGATATTATTTTATGAAAAAGCTGCAGGAGATTAAGTATTCTTTCTTCTTTGAATGTCTGGTAGAATTCCCCAGAGAATCTGTCAGGTCCTGGCCTCTTATTTTGTGGGAGGCTTTTGATCACTGCTTCAATCCCATTTCTAGATATTGGTCTATTCATGTTGTCAATTTCTTCCTGTTTCAGTCATGGAAGTTTATGGGTTTCCAGGAATTCGTCTATTTCTTTTAGGTTGCTTAACTTATTGACATATAATTGTTAATAATAATTTCTGATTATTGTTTCTATTAGTGTTAGTCATGATCTCTCCCTTTTCATTCATAATTTTATTAATTTTGGTCTTCTTTTTTTTATTTTGCATTCGTTTGGCCAGTGGTTTATTGAACTTATTGATTTTTCAAAGAACCGGCTTCTAGTTCCATTGATGTACTCTACTGTATCTCTAGTTTCTAACTCCTTGTTCTCTGATCTAATCTTAAATATTTCCCTTCCTGTGTGTGGGGTTGGTTTAATTTGTTTTCGATTTTCCAGTTCTTTAAAGTGTGGAGAGAGTTGGTGTATTCATGATTTTTCAGTATTTTTGAGGGAAATTTGGATGGCTTGTATTTCCCCCTGAGAACGGCCTTTGCTGTTTCCCATAGGTTCTGGACTGAAGTGCCTTCATTCTCAGCGGTTTCCATCAATTCTCAGTGGTTGATCCAAACATTCTTAGGCAGGATGGTCTCCAGTTTTGAAGTGTTTTTATTTCTTCCGAACTTTTTCTTGTGGTTGAATTCCAGTTTCAAAACATTGTGGTCTGAGAATATGCAGGGAATCATCTCAATCTTTTGGTATTAGTGAAAATAAAATTGTGAAAATCACAAATCAGGGCTTAATGGATACCAGAAGATTGAGATCATCATATTACGTTAGATCAGTATATATAGTGTGTGTGTGTATATATATATATATATATATATATATATATATATATATAGTATATGGTCTAATCTGGAAAAAGTTCCATGTTCACTCAAGTAGAATGAGTATCGTTTTTTCAGTGTGGATTGTTCTGTATATGTCTAGGAGGTCCAATCACACAGCTTTTAATCAATGATCACATCTGCTTATTTCTGTTATGTGTTTATATATTCATTATTATTTTACTTTTTTTTAATTTTTTTATTCAACTATAGTTAACACCCAGTGTTTTTCTAGTTGAAATTATTCAATATAGTGATGCAAAATTCTATATATTACACCATTTTCATCAAGATATGTGTACTTCTTTTTTTAAAAGATTTTATTTATTTATTTGACAGAGAGAAAATACAGGTAGTCAGAGAGAGAGGAGGAAGCAGGCTCCCTGCTGAGCAGAGAGCCAGAAGCAGGACTCAATCCCAGGACCCCGGGATCATGACCTGAGATGAAGGCAGATGCTTTAACCCACTGAGCCACCCAGGCGCCCCAAGATATGTGTACTTTTAATTTCTTACACCTATGTCACCCATCCCCACAACCATCACCCCTCTATATCTATCTTACCCCCCCAGACTTGTTTTTTGTTTAGTCTCACTTTATCTTTTTTACTTTATTCATTTAATTTGTTTCTTGAGTTTCACTTATTACTGAAATCACATGGTATTTGTCTTTCTCTGACTGGATTATATTGCTTAGACTTCTTTCCACCTAAATAATGTAATTATTCATTAATTTTGTTCTTGAGTCATGTACAATCTTTATATATTACAGACAATAACCATTTATCAGGTATTTCATTTGCAAATACCTTCTCCCATTCAGTGGGATTTTAGTTTTCTTGATGGATTCCTTCATGTGCTGCTTTTTATTTTGACTTAATCCAAGTGCTTCATTTTTGCATTTGTTTCCTTTGCCTCAAGACATATCTAGAGAAATATTACGATGGCCAGTATCCAAGAAGTTCCTGCTGATGCTCTCGACTAGGATTTTTATGATTTCAGACCCTAAATGTAGGCCTATAATCCATTTTGAGCTGTGTGTGTGTGTGTGTGTGTGTTTATGGTGTAAGAAATTGTTCCAGTTTTATATTTTTGCATGCAGCTGTCGAGTTTTCCCTATACTATTTGTTGAAGACATTATCTTTTCCCAGAAAATATTCTTCCCTTTTATGTCAAATATTAATTGGCCATATAATTGTGGACTTACTTTTGGGTTTCATATTCTGTTCCACTGATCTGCGTGTAAATTTTAGTGTGGTACCATATTGCTTTAGCTACTGCAGCTTTATAATATAACCTGAAATCTGAAATTGTGATACCTCCAGCTTTGTTTTTCTTTTTCAAATTTGCTTTGGTTATCCCAGATGTTTTGTTGTCCCATATAAATTTTAGGATTATTTATTTTAATTCTGTGAAAAATTTTGGTGTTATTTTGATAGGAATTTTATTAAATGTGTAGAGTGCCTTGATAGTTATAGACCTGCTAAGATATGCTCTTCCAATTGATGAGCATGGGATGTCTATCCATGTGTTTGTGTCACCTTCAACTTCTTTCATCAATATTTCATATTTTTCAGAGTACAGGTGTTTCACCTCCTTAGCTAAGTTTATTCATAGTTATTATATGAATTTTGGTGCAATTTTAAATGGTGTTATTTTCTTAATTTCTCTTCCTTCTGCTTTATTATTGGTGTATAGAAATGCAATGGATTTCTCTGTAGTTACTTTGTTTCTTGCCAAATATCTGAATTCTTTTATCAGTTCTAGTGGCTTTTTGATAATGTCCTTATGGTTTTCAATATAGAGAATCATTTCCTTTGCAAAAGTACATTTCCACTCCTTCCATATCATTTTTGATGTATTTTATTCCTTTTTCTTGTGTTGCTGATGCTAAGACTTCAAGTCCAATGTTGAGTAAATGCACTGAGAGTGGATATCTTTGTCTTCTTTCAGACCCTAGTTGAAAAACATTCATTTTCCTTCCTGCTGGAGTATGATTTTGCTGTGTTTCTTTTCAAATATGGCCCTTATTAGAAAGTGTTGCTTCCCTGAGACCTACTTTGTTGAGGGTTTTTATCATGAATGGATACTGTACTTTATCAAATGCTTTTGTGCATCTATTGAAATTATCATTTGTTTTTTATCCTTTCTCTTATCAATGTAATTCATATATTCATTAATTTGAAAATATTGTCTGCCTTTGCACCCCCAGAATAAATCCAAGTTGATCATGGTGATCTTTGGATGTTGAGTTTTACAGTTTATTATGTTTTTTGGATACTAAGCTTTTTTCAGATATGTAATTTGCATTTATCTTCTTCCATTCTATATGTTGCCTTTTAGTTTTCTTGATTTTTTTTCCTTTACTGTTCAGGAATTTTGTTTTGATAAAGTCCTAAGTTTATTTTTGCTTTGGTTTCCCTTTTCTCGGGAGGCATGTCTAGTAAGAAGTTACTACTGCTAATGTCAAGGAGTTATTTCCTGTGTTCTCTAGAATTTTAATGGTTTCTTGTCTCACATCTATGTATTTAATACAGTTTGAATTTATTTTTGTGTATGTTGCACAAAAGTCATCCAGCTCCATTCTTTTGCATTTTGCTTTCCAGTTTTCCCAATACCATTGAAAAGATTTTCCCCTTTTTCCACTGGAAAAAGAGGTATTATTTACTGCTTTGTCAAAGACTATTTGATCATCTAGTTATGGGTTCACCTCTGGGTTTGCAATTCTTTTCTACTGATCCATATATCGGTTTTTGTACCAGTGCCATACTGTCTTCAACACTACTGCTTTGCAATATAACTTGAAGTCTGGAATTGTAATGCCTCCAGCTTTGATTTGATTTGATTTGATTTGATTTTTTTTTCAAGTTTTCTGTAGCTAACCTGTTTCTTTTGTGGTTCCGTACAAAATCTTAAAGTTGTTTGTTCTAGCTCTATGAGAAAAGTTTTGGTATTTGATAGGGCTTCCTTTAAGTGTATGGATTGCTTTGGGTAGTATAGATTTTTTCCCCCATCCACACTCATAGGATGTCTTTCCATTCCTTTGCATCATCTTTAATTTCTTTCATCAATATTTTATGGTTTTCAGAGTACAGGACTTTAACAACTTTGGTTAGATTTATTCTAGTGTTTTATTTTGGCTGACCTAACCTTCATGCGAGGTGTCTGTAGAGTTGCTACTTGCCTGATGTGGGCAGTTTTTGGTCCCAGGCCTGAAGATGGGGAGCTTCAACTAGGTAGTGCTCTGGTCTGCTTATAAAATGAAACCTGACACCACTTGCAACAGCTTCAAGTTCCTGTAGAACTCTGAGGTGAAGAAACATTGTGTGGAAAGGGTATTGTGTTAGCTTTCTGTGGAGGAGGCTGCCATGATAGGACTGAGACAAGCATGAATGATGGACAGTCTCCCAGAGCACAGGGGAATGGTGCTTAGTGTAGGCAAATTAGGTAGCAAGTATTAGAGTTGTGCTACTTCCTACAGATGTCTCTGTTTATACTGAGCAGCAGTTGAGGAAATGGTACAAGTCAGTTTCTTTGACCACAGAGAAGAGGATCCATGAGTGCTTCTCCTTAGATATGCATTCTAATAAAAATGAATAATCTTTCCTCTGTGTGCCCCAGGCCTTCTTCAAGTCATTGTTTCCATGCTGTTTGCCCATGGGTTGTTTGCATGTCTTCTTTTCAGGAGAACTCCAATCTCTATCCCAACCAAGACCCCTGACCTTTAAAACTCCAGGCTATAAGACCCACTGTTTTCAAGAGCTCATGATATTCAACCCTTATTATATTCTAAGACAAAATCCTTTGGAAACTTTCTCCTTGTGAGTTACACTGTGTGCTCCTCTCTCACCTTTCTCCATGATCACAGCTTCGTCTCATCTTCAGCACCCATCATCCATTTCTCCACTAAACCATGACTGTGCACTTCCTTTTTCAACTAGGTCTTTCCTCTCCTTTTAGTTGTGGAGTTTGCTCTCTCAGTATTCAGATCTATTTCTTGGGCATGTATGATGATTTAATACTTTTGTTCATGGGGCAAATCAAATGTAGGGTCCTCCTACTCCTCTGCCATCTTCCTTTTTTTGCTGTACTTTTCTGATATTTCTTTCTGTTGTATTTCTATACACAAATAAAGAAAAAGAAGAAAGACAAATCAAGAAATGAATTTACATTTTAAATAAATGTAATATGCAATTTACATTACATTTACATTTGCACCCCAAATCATAAGGTACCTAGGAATAAATCTAAACAAAATGATGAAAGACCTATACATTGAAAACTATAAAACACTGATGAAAGAAAACTAAGATGATACAAAGCAATGGAAAGATATTCCATGCTCATGGAATAGAAGAAAAAAAATCATTATAATATATCTACTACTGAAAGCAATCTAAACATTTAATGCAATCCTATTCAAAATACAGCTAGCATTTTCACAGAGCAAGAACAATCCTAGAATTTGTGTGGAACTACAAAAGACTCCAGATAGCCAAAGCAACCTTGAAAACAAAAACACAAAGCTGGAAGCTCACAATTCTAGACTTTAAACTATTTTACAAAGCTGTATTCATCAAGACAGTATGGTTATGGCACAAAAACAGATCAATAAAAATCAGACCATGACACAAAAACAGATAATAAAAATCAATAAAAATCAATAAAAATCAGACCATGACACAAAAACAGATAAACAAAACAGAATAGAATAAATGGATTAGAAAACCCAGAAATGTACATACAATTTTATGTTCATTTAATCCTTGACAAAACAGGAAAAACAATATCCAATGTAAAAAATACTGTCTTTAAAAAAAATGGGGGAAACTGGATAGCAAAATGCAAAATAATGGACCACTTTCTTACACCATACAAAAAATAAAATAAAAATGGACAGAAGACCTAAATGTGAGACAACAGATCATTAAAATGCTAGAGAAAAACCCAGGCAGCAACCTCTTTGACATAGGCCATAGCAACTTCTTAGTAGGTATGTCTCTTGAGGCAAGAGAAATAAAACTAAAAATAAACTATTGGGACTTCATCAAAATAAAAATTTCTGCACATTGAAAGAAACAGTCAACAATACTAAAAGGCAGAAGGATAATATATTTGCAAATGACATATCTTATAAAGGGTTAGTATCCAAAATATGTAAAGAACTGATCAAACTCAGCATCTCAAAACCAAATAATCTGGTTAAAAAATGGGTAGAAGACACGAATAGGCATTTTTCCTAAGAATACATATGGTTGGCTAACAGACACATGAATATATGCTCAACATCATTCATCAACAGGAAAATACAAATCAAAACTAAAATGAGATGTCACCTTACACCAATCATAATGGCTACAATAAACAACACAGGCAACAACAGATGTTGGCGTGGATGTAGAGAAACAGGAAACTTCTTACACTATTGGAGGGAATGCAAATTCATGCAGCCAACTCCGGGAAACAGTATGGAAGCTCCTCAAATAGGTAAAAGTAAAACTACCTTATAATCCAGGAGTTGAGCTACTGGGTACTTACATTCAAAATACAAAAGTACTAATCCAAAGGGATACTTGCACTCCAATGTTTAAAAGCAACATTATAATAGCTGCAATCTGGAAACAGCTCAAATGACCATCCACAGAGGAATGGATAAAGATGTGGTATATACACAATGGGGTATTACTCACTCATAAAAAAGAATATTTTGTGATATGTAATGATGTGGGTGAAGCTAGAATATTATGTTAAGCAAAATGTGTCAGTCAGTGAAATACAAATACTATATGATATCATTTATATGTGGAATTTAAGAAACAAAACAAGAAAAGGGAAAAATAGGGGAGAATGGCAAACCAAGAAAATAATTCTTAACCATAGAGAAAATGATGGTTATGATGGAGGAGGTACATGGGTAGATGGGTTAAATAGGTGATGAGGGTTAAGGGGTGGCCTTGGAGTGATGAGCTTCTTGTATGAAAGTGTTGAATCACTATATTGTATACCTGAAACTATTATTACACTGCATGTTAATCAACTGGTATTTAAATTAAAACTTAATAAAAACTTAAACAATTGGGTTTTTTTGAGACTAGGACATAGAAATATATAATTCATATAAAATACAAAATAATATTAATAGAATGAGCTTCTACTAGGTTGATATCACAACAGTATTCAAAATAAAATAATGCATATTTGATCAGACAAATCATTTCACACTGCCTTTCATGAAATGATTGTTTCATGAAGTATCTAGATAACAACAACGTTCTTTATTAGTCTTTCATAATGAAGACGCTATTGCTGTATCACTATCTATAAGATAAAGCTGAAAAGGTAAATAAAAAAATAGAAATAAGGCTGACTTTATCCCTTCATTTATATTGTATTAATATAATTTAAAGGATTATTTTATTAAGCTTATTTATATGCAGTTAAGTTTGGAGGTTATTTTGTCCATGTAACAGAAGATCTTAAAAGAAGCAGAGAATTCTCTTATATTTTAGTCAATTACATATATCTAAATTTTAAGTGGGATTTTGCAGTTTGAAATCATATGTGCAGAAATTTGCATTTTTTAGACTGATTTATTTATTTGAGAGAGAGAGTAGGGTGGAGAGGGTCATTGGGAAAGAGACATCTAAGCATTACAGAGTCTGCTACTGGGCTCATCATACAGCTGCAAAACCAGGACCTAAGCCAAAACTCAAGAGTAAGATGACCAACCCACTGCAATGCCCAGGTGCCCCAGAAATATCAATTCTTATACCTACTTACTTTCCAGATAATTAATGGTTGTTCACAAATCCTAGGAAACTGAGCAAATGTACTCACCATTCCCTGAACTGGGTCACAACTTGAATGTTTAAGCTGAATAAATAGAAAGGCCTCTATTTTTTATATTTATTTTTTCCAACATACAAATACTTATTAATATGAATGAGGATTTCAAGACAGGCAAAATGAAAATAGTTATAGAAAGACCTTTGAAGATTTTATTTATTTATTTGACAGAGAGAGAGATCACAAGTAGGCAGAGAGGCAGGCAGAGAGAGAGGGGGAAGCAGTCTCCCCACTGTGCAGACAGCAAAATTCATGGCTTGACCCCAGGACCCTGAGGTCATGATCTGAGTTGAAGGCAAAGGCTTAACCCACTGAGTCACCTTGGCACCCCTTGAAAGACCTTTAAATAAAGAATATCTTCTGTGTACATTTGTTTTCATAATGCACCAGAAAATAAACACTAAAGAAATTAATTTAAACCTAAGAATGTGTAAAAATATAAATAAAAAGAATTTTATTCTTTTCCAATCATTGCATCCTTCTTAATCAACTCCAGTGGAATTTTCATTATAGAGAAATGAGTCAGGTAATGGGACTGCGTAATTGGAGACAACTGTGAAATGTTTTCAAGTCCTTAAAGATTCTATGTTCCCAAGGGGAAGAAGACAAATGCAAGAAGTTTAATATGATCTGGTTAAAACATGAGACAATGGAATATACTTACAAATATCAAGACAGTTATTTGCAAATGTTTTTAGATACCAACTGGAGCTTTTTTTTTAGAAATTAAGTTAGAATAAATAACCTTAAGTAAAGTTCAACTAGTGCTTTGTTTTATAGTACAACTAGGTTAATGGAAACTCTGTAAAAATGTTACCAAAAAATCGCTTAGTTGGGTCATTTCAACGACACTGATTAAAAGTCAGAGAAGGTAACTTTAAATACTGTGCCAACTATGATTCACCCATAATATTAGGCTGTTTAATTAAAATGTAGTAAATAATAATTGAAGGGATAATTTAAAATCTATCTACTTTTCCTTGTTTATGATCAGTAAGACAAATAATTGTCCCAGATATTCCATAATTTGTTTACTTAAAGAGAATAAATATTGGATATATAAAATTATAGAGGTATATTTAAACTTATTAGAATAAAAACAATAAATATTTGATGAGTTTTTCAAAAGCAATAAGCCTTTTATTCATAGGACACATCTATGATATCTGTTTGATCTACTGTCATACCTTATAAAATAAATCAACACTTTAAGTTTCCTTAAATAAGAATTCTATTGAATACAAATGTGTTGGAATGGATGTATATAATTATCACCACTAGCAGCTTAGCATATAATGTCACTATTATAAACTCAATTAAAATTTCCTTCTTTTATAAATAATTAAAAACAATTCAGATTTATATAATGATTAGAGTCTAATTTCAGATGTAAAAGACATAGAATATATTCAGTGGATTAATAAATATAATTAATTAAATTTCTTTTTTTCTCTCTGCTTTTATTAGCTTCAGTTTCATTGTACATATGGATCCTATGGCTGGGAAAATAGGAAAACAGCATCATCAGGATTCATATATACAATTCACATGTGTCTACAATATGCTATTCATATAGCTGTCAGAATATTAAGGAAAATCCTTTATCAAAAGCCTTCCTCAATTAACTCCTGACAAAACTGACATTTTGTAGCATCCATGTTCCTGAAATAATCATGAAGAATGGGCTTGCTATTATTTATCTAATGGTTGGTACACATCCCTAGGAATGACTTTGAAGCCTATATTAGTTTATAACTTTAGACTCTCAATGGTTCTCAATATAGGACACCAATTTTTATTGATATGACTTTTTGGCTGTGAATCAAATGCAACTCAGGTGCATGACTTTATTCCTGTTTTCTGTGTTGAATTCTCACTGTTCCTATTATGCCACAACTATTACAGCACCAAAATAAAAGCAATGGTGAGGCTATGTAACAGGTTTTAAACCTTCTCTTTGGATCTCAAATGTTTCACTTTTATTCACATTTTATTTGTCAGAACAAGTCACACAGTGAAACTTACATTAAATTAAGAGGGAATATTCCATTGCTCTGGATGCATAAGGACAAATCCCCACCCTTGTTCCCAGGGGTAGTGCTTGTATTGCTTTAATAGTATAATTTGATATGCTTAGCTTTCCATTTGACTTATTATGTTCCCATCACTAGTCAAGATTTTCCTTTGAAACCTATTATAATGCACAAAGGGCAACTACAAAATCTCAGTGAGATTAAAAAAATAAGCATTTATTTCACACAACCTTACTGATTTGATGGCTGGTTTTTGAGTTCAGAATGGTTCCATGTGTCTCTTAATCCTCTCAAACAAGCTCAATGCACAGCAGCTACTCAGGGCATACTTGTCTTGTGGTGGAAGTTCAAGTTTTCAAGGGAAAGCTGCTTATAAAATAAGCAAAGATTCCAACTTTTATCCACATTTTTATTAACATATAATGTATTATTTATTTCAGGGATAGAAGCCTGTGATTCATCAGTCTTGTATGATTCACAGAACTCACCATAGTACATACTCTTCTCAATGTTCATCATACAGCCACCGCATCTCACCTACCCCCTTCCCTTCCAGCAACCCTCAGCTTGTTTTCTGAGATTGAGTCTGTTATGGTTTGTCTCCCTTTCTGGTTTCATCTTGTTTCATTTTTCTCACCTTTCCACTATGATCCTCTGTCTTGATTCTCAAATTCATCATATCAGTGAGATTATATAACTGTCTTTCTCTGATTAACTTATTTGCTTACCATAATACCCTCTAGTTCCATCCGCATCATTGCAAAAGGAAAAAGATCCATTTTTTGTTGGCCGCATACCATGCCATTGTATATATATAGCATATATTCTTTATCCAATCCTCTATAGCTGGACATATAGGCTCCTTCCCTAGTTTGGCTATTGTGGACGTCGCTGCTATAAACATTCAGGTGCACATGCCCCTTCAGATCACTACATTTGTATCCTTATGGTAAATATCCAGTAGTGCAGTTGGTGGGTCATAGGGGGGGCTCTGTTCCCCACCCCGTTTTTTTTTTTTTTTACTCAGATGTCTTTTACCCCTTGTCTATGGAGAATTTCTTTTAACTTTATTTTTTTCAGTGTTCCAAGATTCATTGTTTATGCACCACACCAGTGCTCCATGCAATATGTGCCTTCCTTAATACCCACCACCAGGCTCATCTAACACCACAATTCCTCCCTCCAAAACTGTAACTTTATTTCTCAGAGTCCATGGTCTCTCATGCTTTATCTCCACCTCCAATTTCCACAACTTACCTCTCCTCTACATCTCCCCATGTCCTCCATGTTATTCCTTATGCTCCCCAAGTAAGTGAAGCAGTGTGACAATTGACTCTCTCTGCTTGACTTATTTCACTCAGCATAATCTCCAGTCCCATTCATGTTGATATCAAAGTTGGGTATTAATGCATAATATTCCATTGTATATATGGACCATATCTTCTTTATCCATTCATCTGTTGATGCTCAGCAAATGTGGCCATTGATTTGATGAGCATGGGGGAAGGTATGTACGGAGGTTCTTTTCACTACATCTGAATCTTTTGGGTAAATACCCAGTAGTGCAATTGCAGAGTCATGGTGTAGCTCTATTTTTAATTCCTTAAGGAATCTCAACACAGTTTTCCAAAGTGGCTGCACCAACTTTCATTCCCACCAACAGTGTAAGAGTTTTCCCCTTTCTCCACATCCTCTCCAACACTTGTTGTTTACTGTCTTGTTAATTTTGGTCATTCTAACTGATGTAAGGTGGTATCTCAGTGTGGTTCTGGTTTCAATCTCCCTAATGGCTAATGATGATGAACATTTTTTCATGTGTCTGTTAGCTATTTGTATGTCTTATATGGAGAAGTATCTGTTCATGTCTTCTGCCCATTTTTTGGCATGATTACCTGTTTTTTGAATGTTGAGTTTGAGGAGTTCTTTATAGATCTTGATTATCAGCCCTTTTTCTGTACTATTTGTGAGTATCTTCTCCCATTCCTTGGATTGCCTCTTTGTTTTGTTGACTGTTTCCTTTGAAGGTCAGGAGCTTTAGATCTGGATGAATTCCCAAAAGTTCAATTTTGCTTCTGTTTCCTTTACATTTGGAAACTTGTATTGAGAGAAGTTGCTGTGGCCGATGTAGAAGAGGTTACTGCCTATGTTCTCCACTGGGATTTTGATAGATTCCTGCCTACGTTGAGGTGTTGTTGTTGTTTTTTTTTTTTTTTCCCATTTCGAGTTTATCTTTGTGTATGGTGTAAGAGAATTGCAGTGTTTCCTTCTTCTATATATAGCTGCCCAATTTTCCCGCCACCATCTATTGAAGACACTGTCTTTTTTCCACTCGATATTTTGTCTGCAATGTCAAAGATTAGTTGATCATAGAGTTGTGGGTCCATATCCAGACTCTCTACTCTGTTCCACTGGTCTATCATTCTGTTTTTGTGCCAGTACTATGCTGTCTTGGTGATCATAGCTTTATAATAAAGCTTGAAATCAGACAACGTGATGAGCCCAGCTTTGTTTTTCTTTTTCAACATTTCCTTAGCAATTAGGTGTCATTTGCAGGTCCATACAAATTTTAGGATTGTTTGGTTCAGCACTATGGAAAATACTGGTGGAAATTTGACTGAGATGGCATTGAAAGTATAGATTGCTCTGGGCAGTATAGACATTTTAACAACATTTATTCTTCCAATCAAAAATCATGGAATGCTTTCCATCTTTTTGTTTCTTCAATTTCTTCCATAAGTGTTCTGTAGTTCTTGAGTACAGATCCTTTACCTTTTTGGTTAGGTTTATTCCCAGGTATCTTATGATTCATGGTGCTATAATAAGTGGAATCAATTCTTTAATTTCCTTTTCTGTATTTTGATTATTAGTGTAAAAGAAAGAAACTGATTTCTGTGCATTGATTTTGTATCCTGCCACATTATGCAATTTCCGTATGAGTTCTAGTAGTTTGGAAATGGAGTATTTTGGGTTTTCTGTGTAATGTATCATGTCATCTGCAAAGAGAGAGTTTGACTTCTTCTTTGCCAATCTGAATGCATTTTATTTTCTTTTAGGTGTCTGATTGCTGTTACTAAGACTTCTAGAACTATGGTGAACAACAGAGGAAGAAGTGATCATTCTTGTGTTTTTGATCTCAAAAGTAAGAATGTTAGCTTTTCCCCCTTTGAGAATGATATTCTCTGTGGGTTTTTCATAGAAAGATTTTATGAAATTGATGAATGTTCCCTTTAATCCTATACTTTGAAGATTTTTGTTTTGTTTTGTTTTTGTTTTTCAGGAAAGGATGTTGTATTTTGTCAAATGCTTTTTCTGCTTCAATTTAGAGGACCATGTGGTTCTTTGTTCTTCTCTTATTGATTTGTTTGATCACATTGATTAATTTGGGAATGTTGGACCTCCCTTGCATCCTAGGGATGAATCCCACCTTGTCACAGTAGATAATATTTTTAATGCACAGTTGGATCCTGTTAGCTAGGATCTCGTTGAGAATCTTGACATGTATATTGATCATGGATATTGATCTAAAACTCTCCTTTTTGATGGGGTCTTTGCCTTATTTGGGAATCAGGGTAATGCTGACTTCATAGAAAGAGTCTGGAAGTCTCCTTCTATTTCTATTTTTGGAAAAAGCTTCAGGAGAATAGGTATTTTTTCTTCCTTGAATGTTTGGTTGAATTCCCTAGGGAATCCATCAGGTCCTGGGCTCTTGCTTTGTGGGAGGTTTTAAGTCACTGTTTTAATCCCCTTACTAGATGTTGGTCAATTCAGGTGGTCAATTTCTTCCTGTTTTAGTCTTGGAAGGTTATAGGTCACCAAGAATGCATTTATTTCTTCTAGGTTGCTAGACTTATTGGTGTATAGCTGTTGATAAAATTTCTGATGATTGTATCTATTTCCTTGGTGTTAGTCATGACCTCTCTCCTTTCATTCATAATTTTATTAATCTGAGTTTTCTCTCTTTTCTTTTGGATTGGCTTGGCCAGTGATTTATTGATATTATTAATTATTTTAAAGAACTAGCTTCTAGTTTCCGTGATGTGTTCTAATGTATTTCTAGTTTCTAACTCATTGATCTCTGTTCAAATCTTGCTTATTTCTCTTCTTGTGCGTGGAGTTGGCTTAATTTGTTGTTGATTTTCAGTTCCTTAAGGCATAACAGAGCTGATGTATTTGGGATTTTTCAATTTTTTTTGAGTGAGGCTTGGATGGCTATGTATTTCCCCTTTAGAAACACCTTTGATGTATCCTATAGATTTTGGGCCAATGTGTCTTCATTCTCTTTGTTTCCGTGAATTCTGTAAGTTCTGATTTGATTTCCTGGTTGATCCAAACATTCTTGAACAGGATGGTCTTTAGTTTCCAAGTGTTTGAATTCCTTCCAATTTTTTTTTCTTATACTTGAGTTCCAGTTTCAAAGAATTGTGTCTGAGGATATGCAGGAAATATCCATCCACCAAGAAGATCCATCCACCAAGAATGATGTAGTGTCTTTCTGTGTCTCTGACTACAGTATTCAGGTTAAAATCTAATTTATCTGATAAGAGAATCACTACCCCAGCTTACTTTTGAGGCCTGCTGGCATGAATGATGCTTATCCATCCCTGCATGTCAGTCTGGATGTATCTTTAGGTTCCAAATGCGTCTCTTGTAGACAGTATATGGATGGCTCCTGTTGTTTTATCCAGTCTGCAACCCTGTTCTGTTTTATTGGAGCATTTAGGCTATTCACATTGAGAGTACTTATTGAAAGATAAGTTTTTATTGACCTCATGTTGACTGTGAAGTCCTTGTTTCTATAGATTGTAAATTTCTGTTCTATGTAACTTGGGTTCTTTCTTCTTAATGTTTCTTTTAGTGTTGGCTAGGTGATCATATACTCTTTGAAACCTTGTTGGTCTTGGAAGATCTTTATTTCTCTATCCATTCTGAATGTCAGCCTTGTTGGATAAAGTATTCTTGGCTGCATGTTCTTCTTATATATTGTCTTGAATATGTCTTGCCAGCCCTTTCTTGCTTGCCAGGTTTCTGTGGACAGGTCTGATGTTATTCTGATGGGCCTTCCTCTGTATGTAAGGAATCTCTTTCAACTAGTTGCCCTTAGGAACTCATGTCTACAAGTATGCTTCATGAATTTCTCAATCAAGTGTCTGGTGGTTTTTCTAGATTTGTTGATCTTGGGAGGTGACCTTTCTGCTTTGAGGACATGAACACTTGTTCCATTCCCCTGATTGGGGAAATTTTCATCCAGAATTTGTTCGAGTATATATTCTAGTCTTCTCTCTTTCTCCACCCCCTCAGGCATCCCAATAATTCTAACATTGGAATGTTTCATGACATCATTTTTTCCCCAACTAATTCTGCTTTCATGGCTTCTAGGTTGTTTGTACCAGGCCTCCTACTGATCCTTCTTCTCTATCAATTTGTCCTCTTAACCACTAATTCTATCTTCTGACTTGATTACCCTAGCTGTTACACTATTTATATTATACTAGATCTCTTTGATAGCCTTTTTAAATTCTGCTAGATCGGCTCTCACTTCTGCCTTTAGAGATTCTATGTTGTCACTAATTGTTTTCTCCAACATAGCCATTGCTTGGATAATTGTTACCCTGAATTCCCTTTCCAACATACCATTTATGTCTATATCCAATAGTTCTGTGGGAGAGGGCACTATCTCTGAATTTTTCCTGTTGGGTGTTCCTCCTCCTAGTCATTTTGGTGAGATGTGTTTGAGGGGATGTATAGCTGAATATGTCAACCACGATCCAGGCCAGTTGCGCCCTGGAAAGTTTGGGGACAATCAGAAGTCACCACCAAATAGAAAGAAAAGAGAAAGAAAAAGAGAGAGATTGTGAGAGAGAGAGAAAGAGAAAGAGGAGAAAACACAGCAAAAATGAGACCCAAAAGTAAGATTTATGAGGTATATAAACAAGAAACAAACAAACAAAAAGACCAACAAAAGTAAATGACTAGAATAAAAGAGAAGCCAGCCAAAATGAACCCCAAGAATAAGATTTATATAGTACCTGAACAAAATGAAATATCCTGAAACACTGACAGAAAAATAAGATGGGAGGGTGGTTACAAATCCTCGATGTGGGAGAGAAAGCTTATTTCAGTTCTTCCTGGGTGTATCTTTATATCTTTGTTAAGGGACTCAACTTTCCAAAGATAAAGAGAAATTAAACTGATTTATATATAGGGGTATTATTGAATAGGGAAAAAGGATTACCTTAAAGTTTATATCTATATGTATATTTAAAAAATGGAAAAAAAAGAAAAAGAAAGAAAAAGAAACACAGGTATATGTATAAAAAAAGTTCAAGTTAAAAACTTATTATGGATTATGTTGTATTAAAACTTTAGTTGCAAGATAAATAGGTTAAAAAATTAACAGAACAATTGTGAAAATGAATGTAAAAAAAACGAATGATGTATCTATGAAATATACAGGTTGTAGGGTAATACCATGAGCTTAATATTTTGTTTTCCATTGGTGCTGGGGTTTTGCTGTTTGATGGGGACCCTGTGTTGGTTGTCCTCTTGTTCTTTTGGCTTGCTTTTTGGAGGAGGGGCCTGTTGAGTTGTTCTTCCTTCAATCTTGCTTGGGTTGAGTTGCCCTGCAGGTTATCAAGACACTGGGCTCTGTAGAAACTGGTTATTCAGGTTTTTGTTCTCTGTAGGTTTTTGCTCTTTGGAGGCTTTTTGTGGCTTTTTAGAGGGTCAGAGCAAAGAAAGTGTCTGTCTGCACCCAGAACTTCACCTGAGAGAGAAGTCTCAGACTTTTCCCCTCTGGGTAGTCCAGAACACACAGACTCCCCCTCTGCAAACTCTGCTGAGCAGTGCAACTTCCCCCAGGCAGTGTGCACTGCCAGCCACCCTCTCAGTGGTCAGTTGAGCCCCCCACTTGTCTCTGCACCCCCCGTGACACTAAAACTGGGAGCGATTTTGGTCCAGGGAGTCTGCTTCTGGTGACAGCCCTGCCGGGACTGCTGTGTGGAGTCCAGGCCCACGCCAAAGTGCTCAGACCCAGTGGTTGTGCAGGTCAAGGAAGTCTGCCTCTAAGGGATCCCAAACGGAGATCATGCCAGGTTGTCTCAGGTGTGAGCTATATAAATTAAGACCCTGCAGTCAGTCAAGGAAGCCTGCAATCCTAGAGACTGCTGGCTGGAGCCCACACTAGGCTTTCTCAGGCTTGGGCGGGAGTGTGCCAAGCTGAGTGGTGGTGCAAGCAGTGGAAAGCCATGGGCTCAGGGACCACAGACTGGAGGCTCTGCTGGACTCTCCCTGGCAAGGATCGTCACCAGCAGAGATCATCTTGGGTCTGTGGGCTTAGGCCTGTGCCCATGACTTACTTGCTGATTTACACCAGTGGACCCTTAAGATCTTTTGCTTTTTTTTGAGTGCTGTTATCCAGACTCCAAGTCAATGATGGTCTACATTCAAAGGACACTTTCATATTGGGTTGTTACTTTCCAAGTGGTCACTTCTGGTTACTCCCTCCCCCTTCTGTTTATCTGCCAATATCAGTCAGAGCATTCCCAATCCACTTTACCTCTCCACTGATGTCTTCTGTTCCTGTAGGGAACCAGAAGTGTGTAATCTTACATCTCAGGCTGACTACATGGGAGTTCAGAGTGTTCTGGTAGATATTTAGCTCACTTTAGGGGACCAGTTGAAACAGGGTCTCCTACTTCTCCTCCATATTTCCCCTCCTCCTATTGGCTCCATTTGCAACTTTTTGAAGAACCTCCATACTGTTTTCCAGGAGTGGCTGCACCAGCTTGCATTCCCACCAACAGTGTAGGAGGGTTCCCCATTCTCTGCATCTTTGCCAACACCCGTCATTTCATGACTGGTTAATTTTAGCCATTCTGACTGTTGTGAGGTGGTATCTCACAGTGGTACTGATTTGTATTTCCCTGATGCTGAGAGACGTCAAATACTTTTTCATGTCTGTGGGCCATCTGGATGTCTTCTTTGCAGAAATGTCTATTCATGTCTTCTGCCCATTTCTGGATTGGATTATTTGTTCTTTGAATATTGAGGTTGATAAGTTCTTTATGGATTTTGGACACTAGCCCTTTATGATATGTGTCACTTGCAAATATCTTCTCCCATTCTTTCATTGTTCTTTTGGTCTTGCTGACTGTTTCCTTTGCTATACAAAAGTTTTTTTATCTTGTTGATGTCCCAAAAGTTCATTTTTGCCCTTGCTTCCTTTGCTTTTGACTTTGTTTCTAGGAAGAAGATGCTGCAGCTGAGGTTGAAGAGGTTGCTACATGTGATCTCTTCAAGGATTTTGTGTATTCTTGTCTCGTATTGAGGTCTATCACCCATTTTGAGTCTATTTTTGTGTGTGGCGTAAGGAAATAGTTTATTTCTTCTGCATGTGACTGTCCAATTTCCTAACACCATTTTTTTAAAGACTGTCTTTTTTTCACTGAACATTGAACTTTTTTTCCTGTTTGTCAAAGATTAGTTGACCATAGAGTTGAGTGTCCATTCCTGGGCTCTCTATTCTGTTCCACTGATCTATGTGTTTGTTTTTGTGCCCGTACCATACTGTCTTGATGGTTACAGCTTTGTAATAGAGCTTGAAGTCTGGAATTGTGATGTCATCAACTTTCATTTTCTTTTTCAACATTCCTCTTGCTATTCAGGGTCTCTTCTCATTCCATATAAATTTTAAGATTATTTGATCCATTTCTTTGAAAAAAGTTAATGGTATTCTGATAGGGATTACACAGCATATTTCTCTAAATTGCATAGACATTTTCACAATATTTGTTCTTCCAATCCGTGAGCATGGAACATTTTTTTTCCATTTCTTTGTGTCTTCCTCAATTTCTTTCATGAATGCTCTGTAGTTTTCTGAGTGCAAGTTCTTTGCCTCTTTGGTTAGATTTATTCCTATGTATCTTATGGTTTGGGGTATAATTGTAAATGGGTTCAACTCTTTAATTTCTATTTCTTCTCTCTTGTTGGTATATAGAAATGCAACTGATTTCTGTGCATTGACTTTATATCATGATAGTTCACTGAATTTCTGTATGAGGTCTAGCAGTTTTGGAGTGGAGTCCTTTGGGTTTTCCACATAAATTATCATATCATCTACAAAGAGTGAGACTTTGACTTCTTATTTGTTAATTAAGATGCTTTTTATTTCTTTTTGTGATCTGATTGTTGAGGCTAGGACTTCTAGTACTATGGTAAATGGCAATGGTGATAGTGGACAATGCTTCTGTGGTTCTGACCTTAGGGGAAAAGCTCCCAGTTTTTCCAAATTGAGAATGATATTTGCTGTGGGTTTTTCATACATGGCCTTGAATATATTGAGGTATGCACCCTCTATCCCTACACTTTGAAGAGTTTTTATCAAGAAGGGATGCTGTTTTTTTGTGAAATGCTCTTTCAGCATCTATTGAGAGTTTCATATGGTTCTTAATCTTTCTTTTATTAATGTATTGTATCACAATTATTGATTTGCTGATGTGGAACCAACCTTGCAGCCCAGAAATAAATCCCACTTGGTTATGGTAAATAATACTTTTAGTGTACTGTTGGATCCTATTGGTTAGTATTTTGGTGAGAATTTTTATGTCCATGTTCATCTGGGACATTGATCTGTAATTCTCCTTTTAGATGGGTTCTTTGACTGGTTTTAGGATCAAGGTAATGCTGGCCTCATGAAATGAATTTGAAAGTTTTCCTTCCATTTCTGTTTTTTGGATTAGTTTCAGGAGAATAAGCATTAATTATTCTTTCAATGTTTGGTAGAATTTCCCTCTGAAGCTGTCTGGCTCGGGGCTCTTTTGTTGGGATTTTTTTTTTAATAAACATATAATATACTTTATCTCCAGGGGTACAGGTCTGTGAATCGCCAGATTTACACACTTTACAGCACTCACCATAGCACATACCCTCCCCAATGTCCATAACCCAACCCCTCCCCCCAGCAACCCTCAGTTTGTTTTGTGAGATTAAGAGTCACTTATAGTTTGTCTCCCTCCCAATCCCATCTTGTTTTAATTATTCTTCTCCTACCCCCGTAACCCCCCATGTTGCATCTCCATTTCCTCATATCAGGGAAATCATATGATAATTGTCTTCCTCTGATTGACTTATTTCGCTAAGCATGATACCCTCTAGTTCCATCCATGCCATCGCAAATGGCAAGATTTCATTTCTTTTGATGGCTGCATAGTATTGCATTGTATATATATACCACATCTTCTTTATCCATGATGGACATCTAGGTTCTTTCCATAGTTTGACTATTGTAGACATTGCTGCTATAAACATTCGGGTGCACGTGCCCCTTCGGATCACTACGTTTGTATCTTTAGGGTAAATACCAAGCAGTGCAATTGGTGGGTCATAGGGTAGTTCTATTTTCAACATTTTGAGGAACCTCCATGCCGTTCTCCAGGGTGGTTGCACCAGCTTGCATTCCCACCGACAGTGTAGGAGGGTTCCCCTTTCTCCACATCCTCTCCAGCATCTGTCATTTCCTGACTTGTTAATTTTAGCCATTCTGACTGGTGTGAGGTGATATCTCATTGTGGTTTTGATTTGTATTTCCCTGATGCCGAGTGATATGGAGTACTTATTCATGTGTCTGTTGGCCACCTGGATGTCTTCTTTGCAGAAATGTCTGTTCCTGTCTTCTGCCCATTTCTTGATTGGATTATTTGTTCTTTGGGTGTTGAGTTTGCTAAGTTCTTTATAGATTTTGGACACTAGCCCTTTATCTGATATGTCATTTGCAAATATCTTCTCCCATTCTGTCAGTTGTCTTTTGGTTTTGTTAACTGTTTCCTTTGCTGTGCAAAAGCTTTAGATCTTGGTAAAATCCCAATAGTTTAATTTTGCCCTTGCTTCCCTTGCCTTTGGCAATGTTCCTAGGAAGATGTTGCTGCGGCTGAGGTCGAAGAGGTTGCTGCCTGTGTTCTCCTCAAGGATTTGGATGGATTCCTTTCTCACATTGAGGTCCTTCATCCATTTTGAGTCTATTTTCGTGTGTGGTGTAAGGAAATGATCCAATTTCATTTTTCTGCATGTGGCTGTCCAATTTTCCCAGCGCCATTTATTGAAGAGGCTGTCTTTTTTCCATTGGACATTCTTTCCTGCTTTGTCGAAGATGAGTTGACCATAGAGTTGAGGGTCTATTTCTGGGCTCTCTATTCTGTTCCATTGATCTATGTGTCTGTTTTTGTGCCAGTACCATGCTGTCTTGATGATGACAGCTTTGTATTAGAGCTTGAAGTCCTGAATTGTGATGCCACCGACTTTGGCTTTCTTTTTCAATATTCCTTTGGCTATTCGAGGTCTTTTCTGGTTCCATATAAATTTTAGGATTATTTGTTCCATTTCTTTGAAAAAAATGGATGGTGCTTTGATAGGAATTGCATTAAATGTGTAGATTGCTTTAGGTAGCATAGACATTTTCACAATATTTATTCTTCCAATCCAGGAGCATGGAACATTTTTCCATTTCTTTGTGTCTTCCTCATTTTCTTTCATGAGTATTTATAGTTTTATGAGTATAGATTCTTAGCCTCTTTGGTTAGGTTTATTCCTAGGTATCTTAAAGTTTGGGGTGCAATTGTAGATGGGATTGACTCTTTAAATTCTCTTTCTTCTGTCTTGTTGTTGGTGTAGAGAAATGCAACTGACTTCTGTGCATTGATTTTATATCCTGACACTTTACTGAATTCCTGTACAAGTTCTAGCAGTATTGGACTGGATTCTTTTGGGTCTTCCACATATAATATCATATCATCTGTGAAGAGTGATAGTTTGACTTCTTCTTTTCCGATTTGGGTACCTTTAATTTCTTTTTGTTGTCTGATTGCTGAGGCTAGGACTTCTAGTACTATGTTGAATAGCAGTGGTGATAATGGACATCCCTGCCATGTTCCTGACCTTAGTGGAAAAGCTTTCAGTTTCTCTCCATTTAGAATGATATTTGCGATGGGTTTTTCATAGATGGCTTTGATAATATTGAGATTTGTGCCCTCTATCCTTACACTTTGAAGAGTTTTGATCAGGAAGGGATGCTGTACTTTGTCAAATGATTTTTCAGCATCTATGGAGAGTATCATATGGTTCTTGTTCTTTCTTTTATTAATGTGTTGTATCACATTGATTGATTTGCGGATGTTGAACCAACCTTGCAGCCCTGGAATAAATCCCACTTGGTCGTGGTGAATAATCCTTTTAATGTACTGTTGAATCCTATTGGCTAGTATTTTGGTGAGAATTTTTCATCTGTGTTCATCAAGGATATTGGTCTGTAGTTCTCTTTTTTGATGGGATCCTTGTCTGGTTTTGGGATCAAGGTGATGCTGGCCTCATAAAATGAGTTTGGATGTTTTCCTTCCATTTCTATTTTTTGGAACAGTTTCAGGAGAATAGGAATTAGTTCTTGTTTAAGTTTTTGGTAGAATTCCCCCAGGAAGCCGTCTGGCCCTGGGCTTTTGTTTGTTTGGAGATTTTTGATGACTGTTTCAATCTCCTTACTGGTTATGGGTCTGTTCAGGCTTTCTATTTCTTCCTGGTTCAGTTGTGGTAGTTTATATGTCTCTAGGAATGCATCCATTTCTTCCAGATTGTCAAATTTGTTGACGTAGATTTGCTCATAGTATGTTCTTATAATTTTCTGTATTTCTTTGGTGTTAGTTGTGATCTCTCCTCTTTCATTTATGATTTTATTTTTTTGGGTCCTTTCTCTTTTCTTTTTGATAAGTCTGGCCAGGGGTTTATCGATCTTATTAATTCTTTCAAAGAACCAGCTCCTAGTTTCGTTGATTTGTTCTATTGGTTTTTTGGTTTCTATTTCATTGATTTCTGCTCTGATCTTTATTATTTCTCTTATCCCACTGGGTTTAGGCTATATTTATTGTTCTTTCTCCAGATCCTTCAGGTGTAGGTTTAGAATGTGAATTTGAGAACATTCCTGTTTCTTGAGAAAGTCTTGTTTTGCCATATACTTTTCTCTCAGGATGGCTTTTGCTGTGTCCCAAAGATTTGGGACAATTGTGTTTTCATTTTCACTTGTTTTAATAGATTTTCCTTATTTCTTCATTAATTTCCTGGTTGATACATTCATTCCTTAGTAGAATGCTCTTTAGCTTCTATATTTGAGTTCTTTCCAACTTTCCTCTTATGCTTGAGTTCTAGTTTCAAAGCATTGTGGTCTGAAAAATTGCAGGGAATGATCCCAGTATTTTGGTACCAGTTGAAACCTGCTTTATGATCTAGGATTTGATCTATTCTGGGAAATGTTCCATGTGCACTAGAGAAGACTGTGCATTCTGTTGTTTTAGGATGTAATGTTCTGAATATATCTGTGGTGTGCATCTGGTCCAATGTGTCATTTAAACACTTTCTTTCCTTCTTGATCTTTTGCTTAGATGATCTGTCCATTTTAGTGAGGGGCATGTACAAGTCCCCTACTAGTATTGTTTGATTCTTCATGTGTTTCATTGGTTTTGTTATTAGTTGATTTATGTAGTTGCCTGCTCCCATGTTAGGGCATAGATATTTAAAATTATTAGTTCCTTTTGTTAGACAGACTCTTTAAGTATGATATAAGTATCCACATTTTATTAACTAAGTCACATGGCTATTGCTAGTGTTGAGGAATCAGGAAAACATACTTATCCCATATATTTGGAAGAGGTGTGTGTTTGGGAGTAAGTTATTATTTCTTAACTAATAATTTAATCTATGCAAATTCTATTCAGTTTTTTCAATAAATAATATATGTGATCAGCTATTTGTCAGATATAGAGGTCAGCTTTAATGTATATTCATTTGAGTATAAAGAGGCAGAAACAGACACAAACACAGATAATGCCACTCTATGAGAAGAAAAAGTAAAGCAAAATACAAAAATGAAACAAAACAAACAAACAAAAACTCTAATAAACCAAAAGTACAACATGTGGAAAAACGTTGGTGTGTTTAAATTGGAGGAACAGGGACAAATTTTCTTTTATAGAGACCTTTCAGTAGAGAACTAAGGAAATTAAAAGTGAATATGCATATGCATGATAATAAATTGTTCAAAGGAATTGAACTAATTTCCTAAAGTAGGAACCTTGTAAGAATGTCCAAAAAAATGAAAATTAGGAAAATATTATGGAATATAATAAAAGGTAAAATTTTCTAGAATTTCATGGGTAAGTAAAAGACCCAGAATAACCAACAATATATTAAAGAAAAGAATAAAGTTGGACTGATACAACAGAATAGCAAGAATTGTTATAAAGCTCCAGTAACCAAGGCAGTGTGATGTTGGCAAAATAGTAGACGTGTAGATCATCAGAAAAGAATAGAACCCAGAGATAGACACACATTAATATAATAACTTGTTCTTCGACAAATACACAAAAGCAAAACAAATGGAGAAACGTAGTCTTTTCAACAAAGCTGCTGGAAGAACTGCATGTACATAAGAATGAATTCTTCATTTCTCCATAATGAAGTAGGTGAATATCATTAGAATTGAAAACTTTTGCTATGTGAAAGACTACGTCTAGAGAGTAAAGATGTAAGAAACATATAGTGAGAACTTATTAGCAAAACCACATCTGTTATCCAAAGTATTCAAATAATTCTTTTTTTAAAAGATTTTATTTATTTATTTGCCTGACAGAGATCACAAGTAGGCAGGAAGGCAGGCAGAAAGAAAGAAGAAGGGAAGCAGACTGCCTGATGAGCAGAGAATCTGAAGTGGGTTTCGATCCCAGGATCCTGGGATCATGACCTGAGCCAAAGGCAGGGACTTTAACCCACTGAACTACCCAGGATCTCCTATTCAAAAAATTCTTAAAGTCAACAATAAGGAAACACCTTGATTTAAAAAAAAAATGGACCAAATACCATAACAGACACTATACCCCCAAAATTAAATATAAATAAATAAATAAATAAATATAGACGGAAAATAAGCATGTGATAAGATACTTCACATATTATGTTACATGAAAATACATTAACATACATTGTACATCTATCAGAATATCCAAAAAGCACTAACAACACCAAATTTGGACCAGGATGTGAAGCAACAGTGACTCTCATTCATTGCTGATAGGAAAGCAAAATTTTACAGCCATTTTCAAAGATAGCTTGTCAGTTTCTCATAAAACTCAACAAACTCTCACCATACAATCTAGCAATTATCCAAAATAATTGAAAATTCATGTTTGCACAAAAACCTCACATGGATATTACTCATAATTGATAAAACTCAGAAGCAACCCTCAAGTCCTCCGGTAAGTGAATGGTTAAGTAAATCATGGTATATCCAGAAAATGAAATATTGTTCTACACTAAAAGTAACGAGCAATTATGAAGATATAAAAAGACATTGAAGAACCTTAAATGCATATTAAGAAATGAAAGAACCCAAACTGAAAAGGCCACATAATGTATGATTTCAGCTATATAATATTTCTTGTCAAAAGGACATAACTATGGGGACAGGGATTGTGGAGGAAAACGGGGTAAAAAATGGAAAACAGAAGTTTTTTGGGATGATGAATCTACCCTCTATAATACTATCATAATGGATCCAAGTCATTATACATTTGTTCAAACCTATAGAATATATAATACCAGACATAACCTTTAGGTTAACTATGCTTTTTGGTAATTGAGATGCATCACTGTGGGCTTATCAAATGTAAAAATGTAACACCATGTTGAGGGATGTTGATAATGAGTGAGACCAGGGATGTGTGGGGAAGTGGTATATGAAAATTTTTGTATCTTCCTTGCAATTTTGTTGTGAATCAGAAACTACTCTAAAAATAAAGTTCACAAAAATAAAAAGAATACAAATGTATACATTTGGCCAAATGTTACTCATGAATATAATTCATTATGATAAATAAAATACCAGAAAATTGAATCTATCAGTAGATAAGTGAATGTTATATTTAAACAAATTTTAATAATTGCAGATTCCAAAGATGTACTGGTTTTAAGATTAATTCAAAAATTAATTTTTTGAATTCAAAAATTTTTTAATTCAAAGTTATGTCATTCATGTTGTCAGCTCCTCATATAGGTTTTACAATTAGAAGAGTAAACGAAATATTTTTTTAATGTTTAGGAGCCTGCATTCTAATGAGGGACTGTACCACAAATGCATATATAAATGTACAGATATTACAATTCAAACAATGGCAACATGTTTTTATAAACATATAATGTATTTTTAGCCCCAGGGGTGCAGGTCTGTGAATCACCAGGTTTATACACTTCACAGCACTCATCATAGCACATACCCTCCCCAATGTCCATAATCCTACCACCCTCTCCCTCCCCCACCCCAGCAACCCTCAGTTTGTTTTGTGAGATTAAGAGTCTCTTATGGTTTGTCTCCTCTGTTGAGGATGTGGAGAAATGGGAACCCTCCTACACTATTGCTGGGAATGCAAGCTGGTGCAACCACTCTGGAAAACAGCATGGAGGTTCCTCAAAAAGTTGAAAATAGAGCTACCCTATGACCCAGCAATTGCATCATTAGGTATTTACCCTAAAGATACAAACGTAGTGATCCAAAGGGGCATGTGCACCCAAATGTTTATAGCAGCAATGTCCACAATAGCCAAACTATGGAAAGAACCTAGATGTCCATCCACAGATGAATGGATAAAGAAGAGGTGGTATATATATATATATACACACACACACACACACACACACACACACAATGGAATACTATGCAGCCATCAAAAGAAATGAAATCTTGCCATTTGTGATGACATGGATGGAACTAAAGGGTATTATGCTTAGCGAAATAAGTCAATCAGAGAAAAACAACTATCATATGATCTCCCTTATATGAGGAAGTAGAGATGCAATGTGAGGGTTTTGGGGGGTAGGAAAAGAATAAATGAAACAAGATGGGATCAGAAGGGAAATATACATGATTTTTGCTCAATAAGCTTATTCACAGTGTTTTCTTGCAAGCAAAAAAAAATTTAAATGCTAACATTTTACTTTATGAACATACGTATCAGTTAAGGAGTAAATGATACTGGTTATTTGAAAATGATTAACAGATGTATTTAAAATGCACCCAGATAAGGATGGATTTTCTTTCCACTAAATTCATTGGCAAAATACACAAGCTTTTATAATATATATTTATGTAATCAGAAATAAACAAAACAAATTTAAAAATGTAAGTGCTTTCAAGCATAGTTTAAATAAATAGAAAACAGAAATAAATGAGTTATATTTTGTTACTATTTTAATGTATATTATTGGCACTAATAGAAATTTATCATTCAATTAATATATACAATCACAAAGTTAAAATAATTTTCTTTCTTATTTTTATCTATTTTCTGAGTGAAGGCCACCCTAGACTATGTCACATACTGAATATAAATTTTTATTCACAATAACTTTCTTTTCTTGAATTTGATTTTGTTTTGTTTTTTTGTACTTCTATTCCCTAAGGGACATATAAAAACTTTAGTTGCAAAATTGAGTATTGACAGGTACAACATAAATTCTGCCAAATACAAAAATTTTGCAAAATACTTACTTAATCCACTCCATTATATTAATTTAGGCTATCTCAGGAGTTAATATATGGAAAACATAAATTTTTGGAAAAACATAAAGTTTTAAGTTAAAAAAGTGCATAAAAAGGGTAAAATAATAATATATTTTTATTTGGAATAAATGGTGTATCTTGAGAATATTTGGACTAAACTCTGTAAGTGAGTAAAAAGTGTTCCCTCATTTCATGTAATTAGATTTCTATTTCTTCTATTTGTAACAGAAGAGGTCATCAACAGAGAAATTTCTATTTTGTTTTAGATGATTTGTCACAAAAGTATAAAAAAAAATCCAAGCTTCCTGCATCCTGTGTAGGCTACTCAGTTCACAGCCCAACTCCTAGCTACAACACACAAAGATACTCACGTTCCCATCACAATAAAATATATCTTAAGATCATAAATTATATTAGTTTTTAATTATACATCTTTTCATTTGTCACCAAGACTTTTCATTTGTGGTGTATCTTTAAAATATCTTATTATGGAGGAGGGGCAAGGTGTCAAAGAAGTAGGTGGCCATGTTTCAACCACTCCCCTAAAGTGTGTTAAATATCTACCAGAACACTCTGAACTCCCATGAAGTCAGCCTGAGATGTAAGATTATATACTTCTGGATCTCTACAGGAAAATAAGACATCAGTGGAGACGTAAACCAGAGTGGGAATGCTGGGACTGATATCTGAGGATAAGCATAAGGGGGAAGGAGCCACCAGAAGTGATCCATTGGAAAGTTACACCCCAATATGAAAGTGTCCTCTGATTGGGGACCAGCATTAACTTGGAGTCTGGTTGAAAGCACTCAAAAAGAGCAAAAGATCTTAAGGGTCCACTGGAATAATCAGGCAGGAGCAGGCATGGGCTTAAGCCCAGAGACCCATGATGGTCTCTGTTGGTGACCACCCTTGCCAGAGAGTGTCCAGCAGAGCCTCCAGGACCAGCCTCCAGTCCCTTGTCCCTGAGCTCATGGCTTTCGGCTGCTCGCACTATTGCTCAGCTGAGCACACTCCTGCCCATGCCTGAGAGATCCTGGTGTGGGCCCCAGACAGTGGTGTCTAGGACTGCAGTCTTCCTTGACCAGCCACAGGGTTTGAACATGCCTAGACCATGCCTGAGAGAACCAGATGCAGTCTCTGGTCGGGATCCCTCAGAGGTGACTTCTGTGACCTTTGTGATCACTGTGTCTGAGCACACTTGATGTGGGCCTGAACTCCATACAGCAGTTCCAGCAAGGCATCCATTGGAAGCAGACTCTATGTAGCAATATCACTTTCTGTTTTAGTGACACGAGGGTGCAGAGACAAGCGGGAGCCTCAGTTGACCTCTGGGACATTGGCTGGGGTGCACACCACCTGTGGGAGGTTGTGCTATTCAGCGGAGTTTGCAGGGGGTGGAGGCTGTGTGTTTTAGACCACCCAGAGGGGAAGAGACTGAAACTTCTCTCTGAGATGGAGATCTGGGCACAGACAGTTTTCTTTCCACTAAACCTCTGAAAAGCAGCAAAAATCACAAAGAACAAAAACCTCCAGAGAACAAAAGCCTGAAGAAGCAGTTTACACAGAACCCAGCCCTTTGACAACCTGCAGGGCATAACAACTCAAGCAAAATTGAAGGGAGAACAACTCAGCAGGACCCTCCCCCAAATGGCAAGCCAAAAGAACAAGAAGACAACCACCACAGGGTCCCCATGAAACTGTAAAACCCCAATATGAGGGGAAAACAATATATTAAGTTCCTGATATTGCCCTAAAACCTGTATATTTCATAGATACAACTTTTAATTCACTGTCATGATTCTTGTTCTTTTACCTTTTTAACCTGCTTACCATTACAACTAGAAGTCATGAAAACAGAATTAGGGGGAAAAAGGACACCATGAAACATTCCAACGTCAGAATTATTGGGATACCTGAGGGAGTGGAGAAAGAAAGAAGAGTAGAATATATACTTGAACAAATTCTGGATGAAAATTTCCCCAATCAGGGGAATGGAACAAGTGTTCATGTCCTCGAGGCAGAAAGGTCACCTCCCAAGAACAATGAATCTAGAAAAACCACCAGACACTTGATTGTGAAATTCAAGCATAATTGTAGACATGAGTTCCTAAGGACAGCTAGTTGAAAGAGATTCCTTGCATACAGAGGAAGGTTCATCAGAATAAGGACAGACCTGTCCATAGAAACCTGGCAAGCAAGAAAGGGCTGGCAAAACATGTTCAGGGCAATATATAAGAAGAACATGCAGCCAAGAATACTTTATTCAGCAAAGCTGACTTCAAAATGGATAGAGAGATAAAGATCTTCCAAGACTGACAAGGTTTAAAAGAGTGTAGGACCACCAAGGTGACACACACAACAAGAAATATTAAGGGAGGGTCCACAAAAGAAGAAAGAACCCAAGTGACATAGAACAGAAATTTACAATCTATAGAAACAAGGACTTCACAGTTAACATGAGGTCAGTAAAAACTTATCTTTCAAAGATCCCCCCAATGTGAATGGCCTAAATGCTCCCAGAAAATGGAACAGGGTTGCCGACTGGATAAAACAACAGGACCCATCCATATACTGTCTACAAGATACACATGTGTAACCTAAAGATATATCCAGATTGAAATGAAGGGATGGAGAAGCATCATTCATGCCAATGGGCCTCAAAATAAAGTTGGGGTAGTGATTCTCGTATCAGATAAATCAGACTTTAAGGTAAAGGCTGTAGTCAGAGACACAGAAAGACACTACATCATATCTTCCACCAAGAAGATCAAACCATCATAAATACTTATGCCCCCACTATGGGAGCAGCCAACTACTTAACCCAACTGTTAATCAAAATAAAGAGTCATACTTATATGGACACATTAATTGTGGGGGATCTTAACACTTCACTTTCAGTAACAGACAGATCATAAAAGCAAAAAATCAAAAAAAAAAAAAAAGAAACAAGAGCTTTGAATGACACATTGGACCAGATGGACCTCATAGATATACAGAACATTCCACCCTAAAACAACAGACTACACATTCTTCTTGATCACACATGGAAATTTCTCCAGGGTAGAATACATACTGGGTCACAAGTCAGGACTCAATGTGTACCAAAAGATTTATATTATTCCCTGCATATTCTCAGGCCACAGTGTTTTGAAACTGGAACTCAACCATAAGAAAAAGTTTGGAAGGAATTCAAAAATTTGGAAGCTAAAGACCATCCTGTTTAAGAATGTTTGGATCAACCAGAAAATCAAAGAAGAACTGAAAGAATTCATGGAAACCAATGAGAACAAAGACACTTTGGCCCCAAACCTACGGAATATGGCAACAGTGGTCCTGAGGGGGAAATACACAGTTATCCAAGCCTACTCGAAGACATTGAAAAATCCAGAATACAGCAGTTCCCTTCATGCCCTAAAGAATTGAAAAATCAACAGCAACTTACACCAGCTCCATGCACAAGAAGGGAAATAATCAATATTAGAGCAGAGAGCAATGAGTTAGAAATTAGAGGTACAGTAGAACATATCAATGAAACCAGAGGTTGGTTCTTTGAAAGAATCAATAAGATCAATAAACCACTGGTCAAACTAATCGAAAAGAAAAGAGAGAGGATCCAAATTAATAAAATTATGAATGGAAGGGGAAAGATCACAAATAACACAAAGGAAATAGAAACAATCATAATTATTATCAATGGTTATATAGCAATAACATAAGCAACCTAGAACAAATGGATGCATTCCTGGAAACTTATAAACTTCCAAGGCTGACACAGGAAGAAATTTACAACCTGAACAGACCAATGTCTAGTAAGGAGATTGAAGCAGTGATCAAAAAACACCCACAAAACAAGAGCCCAGGACTTGATGGGTTCCCTGGGGAATTCAATGGAACATTCAAAGAAGAAATAATACCTATTCTCCTGAAGCTGTTTCCAAAAATAGAAACATAGGAAAAGTCTCCAGACTCTTTCTATGAATCCAGCACTACCCTGGTCCACAAACAAGGCAAAGACCCCATCAAAAAGGAGAATTTCAGACCAATATCCATGATTAATATAGCCACCAAAATTCTCAACAACGTCCTCGCTAATAGAAATGGCAATTAGAGATTGGATTACACTTATAATAGCACCAAAAACTGTAAGATAACCTTGGAATAAACCTACCCAAAGAGGTAAAGTATCTGTACTCAAGGAACTACAGAACACTCATGAAGGAAATTGAAGTAGATACAAAAAGATGAAAAAGATTTCCATGCTCATGGATCAGAAGAATAAATATCATTAATATGTCTATGCTGCTGAGAGCAACTTATACCTTCAGTGCCATATGGAACAAAAAAACAGCAGCATTTTTCAGAGTATTGGAAAAAACAATCCTGAAATTTGTCTGGAACAAGAACAGACCCTGAATCACCAAGGAAATATTTAAAAAAGAAAGAAAGAAAGAAAGAAAGAAAGAAAGAAAGAAAGAAAGAAAGAAAGAAAGAGAAAGCTGAGACATCAAGTTACCTGATTCCAAGCTTTACTACAAAGCTGCAATCACCAAGCATGGCACTGGCACAAAAACAGACACATAGACCAGTGGAACAGAGTGGAGAGTCCAGATATGGACCCGCAACTCTATGGTCAAATATCTCTGACAAAATAGGAAAAAAATATTCAGTGGATAAAAGACAGTCTCTTCAATAAATGATGCTGAGAAAATTAGACAGCTATGTATAGAAGAATGAAATGTGACCATTACCTTACACTATACACAAAAATAAATGAGAAATAGATATCTATCAAAATCCTAGTGAAGAACATAGGCAGTAACCTCTTCGACATTGGTCACAGCAACTTCTTTCAAGACATGTCTTCAAAGGCAAAGGAAACAAAAGTGAATATGAACTGTGGGACTTCATCAAGATCAGAAGCTTCTGCACAGCATAGGAAACAGTCAAGAAGACAAAGAGGCAACCCACGGAATGGGAGAAGAGATTCGCAAATGACAATACAGACAAAGGGCTGATATCCAGGATCTATAAATGATGTTACCTATTGAAAATTACTTTAAATATAATGAATTAAATATAAATGAATTAAATTACCTTATCAAAAGACAGTGTGGTCATACAGATGTTTTGTTTTGTTTTTTGTTTTTATTTGGTTTGGTTTGGTGGTTTCTTTTTGTTTGTTCTTTTTTTGTTTGTTTGTTTGTTTTGTTTTGTTGTTTTTTTGTCATACAGATTTAAAAACAAGAGCAGCAACAAGGACTATATGCTGCCTACAGAAGAATTACTCAACTTTAAAAAGACATATAGGGGCACCTTGGTGGTTCAGTTCGTTAAGTGTCTGCCTCCTGCTCAGGTCTTGATCCCAAAGCCCTGGGATTCAGCCTGGCAGGGAGCCCATTTCTCTATCTGTCTGTGGGCCCCCCTTGTTTATTCTCTTTCTGTCAAATAAGTAAATAATAAATCTTTTAAAAATTAAAAAAAGTAAAGATGCATATATGTTCTTTTCCCCTTCTTTGAAGGTTGGTTGCCATCAAGAATGACACAGTAACTATCCAGACCAGGAAGCTCATGAGCAACTGACTACTTTGGCAGAAAAAAAAAATGGTCATTGATGTCCTTTAGTCCAGAAGCCAACACTACCTAAAAGAGAAATTTGTGAGAATATAGCCAAAATGCACAAAGACTACATCAGTTATCTTTAAATTTTGATGCAGAACTCATTTCAGTGGTGGCAAGACAACTGCCTTTGGGATAGTTTATGATTCCTTGGATTGTGCCAAGAAAAATTAAAAGAAAGAAAGAAAGAAAGAAAGAAAGAAAGAAAGAAAGAAAGAAAGAAAGAAAGGAAAGTGAACCCAGACATCCAGATGTAGACTTGCAATACATGGCCTATATAAGAGGAAAAAGACCTCAAGAAAACAGCAACAAGAACACAAAAATGGAATGAAGAAACAAAATTTTAGCATTGCAAACCTCAATGCTGATGTTGGCAAAATGTGATCTGGAGATTGGACAAAAGAAGGAATCATTCTTCAGGGATTTAATCTGTCATGATTGTGCAGATTTTTCTTGAAAGGATTAATAAAGTAGGAACTTTAAAAAATAGACACATGTAGTATAACAATGAAAGGATGGATAAAGATATTTCATGCAAGTAGAAACCAAAAGAGAAGAGCAGTGACCATACTTATAAAAGACAAGATAGGCCTTAAGCCATAAATAGTAACAAAAGACAAAGGACATTATATAATGATAAAAAATGTCAATTGATCAGGAAGATATAACAATAATAAATATAGATGCATCAAACATAGAAGAGCCTAATGTATTAAAAAAACTAAAAAATTGTGCAATACAGTGATATTAATGCACTTCAATACCCCACTTTAACAATGACACATAGACAGAAAATCAACAAGGGATTGTTTGACTTAATACTTAAGGCAAAATGGACATAACTGGCATAAACAAAACGTTCCATTCACTGGAAACAGAAAGATAGTTTTTATCAATTACACAGGAAATATTATGGACAGATTGTATTATAGTTTAAAAATCTTTATAAATTTAATAAGATTGAAGTCATGCCCAATAACTTTTCTAACAACAATTGTATGAAACTAGAAATCAATAACAGGAGTAAGGCTGGAAATTTCAGATTGGTGAAAATTAACAAACAGGGGCCAGATCTCAGAACCCAGAACCAAAGGTAGCTGTTCAACCAACTGAACCACCCAGGAACCTTTGCAAAACAATTGTAGGAGGTATGTTTTTTAGCAATGAATGTCTATATTAATTAAAAAGAAAGATATTCTGATGAATTCCCAGCACTTCATTTTTTCTTTTGTTTACCTTGATTTTGGAGACATTTCTGGTAATAACGTGTTAAGACCAATGTCAAAAAGGATGCTGACTGTGTTCTTGGGATTTCGATGGTTCCTGTCTCACATTTATGTCTTTCATCCATTTTGAATTTATTTTTCTGCATGGTGTAGGAATATTCTTTTGCAGGTTGCTGTCTAGTTTTCACAATACAATTTGTTGAAGAGGCTATCTTCCCCCCACCCCTGCACACACACTGGATATTGTTTCCTGGTTTGTCAAAGATTAGTTGAGTTTATAGTTGTTGGTCTGTTTCTGGGTTTTTTATTCTATCCCATAGATCATCTGTCAGTTTTTGTGCCTGTGCCATACTGTCTTCTTAGCTACAGCTTTCAAATGCACCCTGAAGTCCATAATTATAGTACCTTCAGCTTTTATTTTGTTTTTCAAGATTACTTTGGCTATTCAGGGTCTTTTGAAAGACACTGAATTTTAGTGAAATTGCTGGTAGCATTTCATACCAGCATTTTAATAGGGATTACCTTAAATGCGTAAGTTATTTTGGGTATTATAGACATTGTAACAATATTTGTTCTACTAATCCATGAGCATGGAATATTTTTCCATTTCTTTGTGCCATATTCTATGTCTTTATTAAGTGTTTCACAGTTTTCAGAGTTTATTAGGTTTATGCCTAGGTATCTTACAGTTTTTGGCGCAATTGTAAATGGGACCAATTCTTTGATATTTCTGCTGCTTCATTTTTGGTGTATAGAAGGGTAACAGATTTCTTTACATTCACTTTTTATCCTACAACTTTACTGAATTTGTTCATCAGTTCTAGCAATTGATTGGCGATTTATGGATTTTCTATATAGATATCCTGTTATTTGCAAAGAGTGGGTTTGACTTTTTCCTTCCTCAGTTGGATCCCTTGTATTACTTTTTGTTGTCTGATTGCTGAGGCTAGACCTACCATTATTATGTTAAATAACAGTGGTGGGAATGGACAGCACTGTCCTAGTCCTGACAGCAGAAGAAAAAGTCTGTTTTTCCATACTGAGGATAATATTATTTGTGGGTTTTTCATGTTTGGCCTTTAGGATGTTTGACTATGTTCCTTCAGTCCCTACTGTTTGGGGGATTCTTATCATGAATGGATGCTGTATTTTGTCAAATCCTTTTTTGCATCTATTGAGAAAATCACATGTTTCCTATCATTTCTTTTATTAATATGGGGTACCATGTTGATTAATATGTGAATATTGAAACACTCTTGCAACTCAGGGGTAAATCATACTTGATTGTGGTGAATGAGTCTTTTATTCTAGTGTTAGGTTTGTTCTCCTAGTATTTTGTTGAGAATTTTTACATCTATGTTCATGAGGGATATTGTCCTGTTGTTCTCTTGTTTAGTGGACACTTTATCTGGTTTTGGTATCAGGGTAATGCTTGAATTTGGAAGTTTTTCACCATTTCTATTTGTTGGGATGGTTTCAAAAGAAGAGTTATTAACTCATCTTTAAATGTGTGATAAAATTCTTCTGGGAAGCCAACTGGCCCTGGACTTTTGTTTGTTGGGAGATTTTTGGTTACTGTTTCAATTTCTTTACTATTTATCTGTTCAAGTTTTCCATATCTTACTACTTCAGTTTTTGTAGTTTATATATGTTTCTCAGATTTTATTTATTTCTTGCATAATGCCCAGTTTATTGATATAATTTTTCTTATGTCTTTCTCATAATTATTTGTGTATCTTTGGTGTTGATTGTTGTTTTTCCTCTCATTAATTATTACTATTATTTTTTTAATTTGGGTCCTTTCTCTTCTTTTTGATAAGTCTGGCTGGTAGTTTATAAATTGTGTTAACTTTTTTTCAAAGTACCAACTCCTAGTGTCATTGATCCAACTTTTGTTGTTGTTTGTTTCTGTATCATTTTTCTTCCTGCTCTGACCTTTATTATTTCCCTTCTTTTTTTTAATCATTAGGTTTCATTGGTTATTTTTCTAGCTCCTTTGGGTGTAAGGTTGGATTGCGTATTTCACATTTTTCTTTTTTTTTTCTTTTCTTTCTTTCTTTTTTATTTCATTTATTTATTTATTTACTTATTTTGAGTTAGGCTTGGATTGCTGTATACTTCTCTCTTATTACTGTTTTGGCTTCATCCTAAAGATTTTAGATTCTTGTGTTTTCATTTTCATTTGTTTCCGTGTATTTTTTATTTCTTCTGTAGTTTCCTGTTCAACCATTTATTCTAGGATATACTTTAATCCCCATGCTTTTGTGGTCTTTCCAAATTTTTCTTGTGGTTTACTTCAAGTTCCATAGTGTAGTGGTCTGGAAATATGCATGCTATAATCTCAATCTTTTTGTATTTGTTGAGGCTTGATTAGTGACCTAATATGTGACCCATTCTGGAGAATGTCCAATGAGCACTGAAAAAAAGTATATATTCTGGTGCTTTAGGAGGAAATGTTCTGAATATATTTGTTAAGTCCATCTGGTCCAATGTGTCATTTAAAGTTATTCTTTCCTTGATGATTTTGTTTTGATGATCTGTGTGTAGTATTAAAGTCTCCTACTATATTGTATATTGAGTTCCTTTATATTTGTTATTGTTTTATATAATTGGGTGCTCTCAAGTTGAGAGGCCTAAATATTTGCAATCATTAGATCTTGTTGGATAGTCCTTTTATTTTGATATAGTGTTCTTCTTCATCTTTTACTACAGTCTTTGGTTTAATATGTTATCTGATATACATATTGCTATACCCACTTTCTTTTGATGTTGATTTGCATGTTAAATGTTTCTCTGTCCCCTCACTTTCAATGTACAGGTCTCTTTAGGACTAAAATGAGTCTTTTATAGGCAGTGTTATGTCTTGTTATTTGTTGTTGTTTTGTTTTTTCTCTTCTGGTTTTAATCCATTCTGGCACCCTGTCTTTTGATAGGAGCACTTAGTCCATTTAAATCCAGAGTAACTATTGAAAGTATGTATTTTTAATATTATATCACATGTTTTGTTGTTTCTGGAATTTTTCTTTGTCTCTTTCTAGTCTTTGCCACATTTGGTCTTTCTTTCCCCACCCAAAGATCCCCTTTAGTTTTTATATAATAATAATAATAATAATAATAATAAGGATTACCTTAAATGTGTAAGTTGCTTATAATAATAACAACAATTATTATTATACCTATATTATTATTATTATTATTATTATTATTAAGATTTTACTTATTTATTTGAGAGTTGGAGAGTACAACTTGGGTCAGGGGCAGAGGAGAGGGAGAAACAGACTCCCTGCTGACTATAGAGCTGAATATGAAACTCAGTCCCAGGATCCTGAGATCATGACCTGAGCCAAAGTTAGATGCTTAATTGACAGCCACCTGGGAACCCCTCAAAGAGTCTCCTTTAATATTTCTTACAGGTCTGGTTTGGTGACCTTCAATTCCTTAGTTTTTGTTTGTCTGGGAAACTCCTCATCTCTCCTATTCTGAGTAATAGCTTCACTGGATAGAGTATTCTTGGCTGCAGATTTTTCCCATAGATCACAGTGAATATATCATGCCACTGTTTTCTGACTTGCCAATTTGCTGTGGAGAAACCTGCTGCTAACCTTATTTGTCTTCCCTTATAAGTCAGGGACTACTTTTGTCTTGCTGCCTTTTGGTATTGGCCTGTTTTTGTTGATTTTCATGATGATATGTGAATTCTCTGTGCCTCCTGGGTTTGGATATCTATTTCCTTCTTTAGATTAGGGGAGTTTTCAGAAATAATTTACTCAAATAAAATTTTTGCCCTCTATTCTCTCTTTTCTTCAGGGACACCTATGCTTGCTTGCTTGCTTGCTTGCTTGCTTTTCTTTAAATTTAATTATTCATTGTAATCTCAAAGTCTACTTTTGTAATCCAGGGATATTCTTTCCTTTGTTTTGGGGGTTTCATTACTTTCACAATTCTCTCTTTTATGTCACCTATTTGTTCCTCTACTTCTTCCATCTTTGTGGTCGTTATAACCAGTCAGTTTCAAATGTCAGTTACTGCATTTTTCATTTGGCTTTATCGGTTTTTATTTCTTATCTCACTGGTAACAGTCTCCCTGATGTCTTCTATGATTTTCTCAATCCTGGGAGTATCCTTATGAATATTGCTTTAAAGTTGGATCAGACATATTACTAATATTTGTTTTTATTAGATTAGATTCTGGTCCATGATCACTTTCTTGTTCTTTTTTTTTTATTTTTTTGGTAAATTTTATTTTTTATAAACATATAATATATTTTTATCCCCAGGGGTACAGGTCTGTGAATCGCCAGGTTTACACATTTCACAGCACTCACCATAGAACATACCCTCCCCAATGTCCATAATAACACCACCCCCCCAACCCCCCTCCCCCCAGCAACCCTCAGTTTGTTTTGTGAGATTGAGAATCACTTATGGTTTATCTCCCTCCCAATCCCATCTTGCTTCATTTACTCTTCTCCTACCCCTTTAACCCCCATGCTGCATCTCCTCTCCCTCATATCAGGGAGATCATATGATAGTTGTCTTTCTCCGATTGACTTATTTCGCTAAGCATGATACCCTCTAGTTCCATCCACGTTGTCGCAAATGGCAAGATTTCATTTCTTTTGATGGCTGCATAGTATTCCATTGTGTATATATACCACATCTTCTTTATCCATTCGTCTGTTGATGGACATCTAGGTTCTTTCCATAGTTTGGCTATTGTAGACATTGTTGCTACAAACATTCGGGTGCACGTGCCCCTTCGGATCACTACGTTTGTATCTTTAGGGTAAATACCCAGCAGTGCAATTGGTGGGTCATAGGGTAGTTCTATTTTCAACATTTTGAGGAACCTCCATGCTGTTTTCCAGAGTGGTTGCACCAGCTTGCATTCCCACCAACAGTGTAGGAGGGTTCCCCTTTCTCTGCATCCTCGCCAGCATCTGTCATTTCAGCCATTCTGACTGGTGTGAGGTGGTATCTCATTGTGGTTTTGATTTGTATTTCCCTGATGCCGAGTGATATGGAGCACTTTTTCATGTGTCTGTTGGCCATCGGGATGTCTTCTTTGCAGAAATGTCTGTTCATATCTTCTGCCCATTTCATGATTGGATTATTTGTTCTTTGGGTGTTGAGTTTGCTAAGTTCTTTATAGATTCTGGACACTAGCCCTTTATATGATATGTCATTTGCAAATATCTTCTCCCATTCTGTCAGTTGTCTTTTGGTTTTGTTAACTGTTTCCTTTGCTGTGCAAAAGCTTTTGATCTTCATAAAATCCCAACAGTTCATTTTTGCCCTTGTTTCCCTTGCCTTTGGTGATGTTCCTAGGAAGATGTTGCGGCAGCTGAGGTCGAAGAAGTTGCTGCCTGTGTTCTCCTCAAGGATTTTGATGGATTCCTTTCTCACATTGAGGTCCTTCATCCATTTTGAGTCTATTTTCGTGTGTGGTGTAAGGAAATGATCCAATTTCATTTTTCTGCATGTGGCTATCCAATTTTCCCAACACCACTTATTGAAGAGGCTGTCTTTTTTCCATTGGACATTCTTTCCTGCTTTGTCGAAGATTAGTTGACCATAGAGTTGAGGGTCTATTTCTGGGCTCTCTATTCTGTTCCATTGATCTATGTGTCTGTTTTTGTGCCAGTACCATGCTGTCTTGATGATGACAGCTTTGTAGTAGAGCTTGAAGTCCGGAATTGTGATGCCACCAACTTTGGCTTTCTTTTTCAATATTCCTTTGGCTATTCGCAGTCTTTTCTGGTTCCATATAAATTTTAGGATTATTTGTTCCATTTCTTTAAAAAAATGGATGGTACTTTGATAGGAATTGCATTAAATGTGTAGATTGCTTTAGGTAGCATAGACATTTTCACAATATTTATTCTTCCAATCCAGGAGCATGGAACATTTTTCCATTTCTTTGTGTCTTCCTCAATTTCTTTCATGAGTATTTATAGTTTTCTGTGTATAGATTCTTAGTCTCTTTGGTTAGGTTTATTCCTAGGTATCTTAAAGTTTGGGGTGCAATTGTAAATGGGATTGACTCCTTAATTTCTCTTTCTTCTGTCTTGTTGTTGGTGTAGAGAAATGCAACTGATTTCTGTGCATTGATTTTATATCCTGACACTTTACTGAATTCCTGTACCAGTTCTAGCAGTTTTGGAGTGGAGTCTTTTGGGTTTTCCGCATACAGTATCATATCATCTGCGAAGAGTGATAGTTTGACTTCTTCTTTCCGATTTGGATGCCTTTAATATCTTTTTGTTGTCTGATTGCTGAGGCTAGGACTTCTAGTACTATGTTGAATAGCAGTGGTGATAATGGACATCCCTGCCGTGTTCCTGACCTTAGCGGAAAAGCTTTCAGTTTTTCTCTATTGAGAATGATATTTGTGGTGGGTTTTTCATAGATGGCTTTGATAATATTGAGGTATGTGCCCTCTATCCCTACACTTTGAAGAGTTTTGATCAGGAAGGGATGCTGTACTTTGTCAAATGATTTTTCAGCATCTATGGAGAGTATCATATGGTTCTTGTTCTTTCTTTTATTAATGTGTTGTATCACATGGATTGATTTGCAGATGTTGAACCAACCTTGCAGCCCTGGAATAAATCCCACTTGGTCGTGGTGAATAATCCTTTTAAAGTACTGTTGAATCCTATTGGCTAGTATTTTGGTGAGAATTTTTGCATCTGTGTTCATCAAGGATATTGGTCTGTAGTTCTCTTTTTTGGTGGGATCCTTGTCTGGTTTTGGGATCAAGGTGATGCTGGCCTCATAAAATGAGTTTGGAAGTTTTCCTTCCATTTCTATTTTTTGGAACAGTTTCAGGAGAATAGGATTTAGTTCTTCCTTAAATGTTTGGTAGAATTCCCTTGGAAAGCCGTCTGGCCCTGGGCTTTTGTTTGTTTGGAGGTTTTTGATGACTGTTTCAATCTCCTTACTGGTTATGGGTCTGTTCAGGCTTTCTATTTCTTCCTGGTTCAGTTGTGGTAGTTTATATGTCTCTAGGAATGCATCCATTTCTTCCAGATTGTCAAATTTGTTGGCATAGAGTTGCTCATAATATGTTCTTATAATTGTCTGTATTTCTTTGGTGTTAGTTGTTATCTCTCCTCTCATTCATGATTTTATTTATTTGGGTCCTTTCTCTTTTCTTTTTGATAAGTCTGGCCAGTGGATTATCAATCTTATTAATTTTTTCAAAGAACCAGCTCCTAGTTTCGTTGATTTGTTCTATTGTTTTTTTTTGGTTTCTATTTCATTGATTTCTGCTCTGATCTTTATGATTTCTCTTCTCCTGCTGGGTTTAGGGTTTCTTTCTTGTTCTTTCTCCAGCTCCTTCAGGTGTAGGGTTAGGTTGTGTACCTGAGACCTTTCTTGTTTCTTGAGAAAGGCTTGTACCGCTATATATTTTCCTCTCAGGACTGCCTTTGTTGTGTCCCACAGATTTTGAACCGTTGTATTTTCATTATCATTTGTTTCCATGAATTTTTTCAATTCTTCTTTAATTCCCTGGTTGACCCATTCATTCTTTAGGAGGATGCTGTTTAGTCTCCAGGTATTTGGGTTCTTTCCAAATTTCCTCTTGTGATTGAGTTCTAGCTTCAGAGCATTGTGGTCTGAAAATATGCAGGGAATGATCCCAATCTTTTGATACCGGTTGAGACCTGATTTAGGACCGAGGATGTGATCTATGCTGGAGAATGTTGCATGCGCACTAAAGAAGAATGTGTATTCTGTTGCTTTGGGATGAAATGTTCTGAATATATCTGTGATATCCATCTGGTCCAGTGTGTCATTTAAGGCCTTTATTTCCTTGTTGATCTTTTGCTTGGATGATCTGTCCATTTCAGTGAGGGGAGTGTTAAAGTCCCCTACTATTATTGTATTATTGTTGATGTGTTTCTTTGATTTTGTTATTAATTGCTTTATATAGTTGGCTGCTCCCACGTTAGGGGCATAGATATTTAAAATTGTTAGATCTTCTTGTTGGACAGATCCTTTGAGTATGATATAGTGTCCTTCCTCATCTCTTTGGCTTAAAATCTAATTGATCTGATATAAGGATTGCCACCTCTGCTTTCTTCTGATGTCCATTAGCATGGTAAATTCTTTTCCACCCCCTCACTTTAAATCTGAAGGTGTCTTCGGGTTTAAAATGAGTTTCTTGTAGGCAACATATAGATGGGTTTTGTTTTTTTATCCATTCTGATACCCTGTGTCTTTTGATTGGGGCATTTAGCCCATTAACATTCAGGGTAACTATTGAGAGATATGAATTTAGTGCCATTGTATTGCCTGTAAGGTGACTGTTATTGTAAATTCTTTCTGTTCCTTTCTGATCTACTACTTTTAGGGTCTCTCTTTGCTTAGAGGACCCCTTTCAATATTTCCTGTAGAGCTGGTTTGGTGTTTGCGAATTCTTTCAGTTTTTGTTTGTCCTGGAAGCTTTTAATCTCTCCTTCTATTTTCAATGATAGCCTACCTGGATATAGTATTCTTGGCTGCATGTTTTTCTCATTTAGTACTCTGAATATATCATGCCAGCTCTTTCTGGCCTGTCAGGTCTCTGTGGATAGGTCTGCTGCCAATCTAATATTTTTACCATTGTATGTTACAGACTTCTTTTCCTGGGCTGCTTTCAGGATTTTCTCTTTGTCACTAAGACTTGTACATTTTACTATTAGGTGACGGGGTGTGGACCTATTCTTATTGATTTTGAGGGGGGTTCTCTGAACCTCCTGGATTTTGATACTTGTCCCCTTTGCCATATTGGGGAAATTCTCTCCAATAATTCTCTCCAATATACCTTCTGCTCCCCTCTCTCTTTCTTCTTCTTCTGGAATCCCAATTATTCTAATGTTGTTTCGTCTTATGGTGTCACTTATCTCTCGAATTCTCCCCTCGTGATCCAGTAGCTGTTTGTCCCTCTTTTGCTCAGCTTCTTTATTCTCTGTCATTTGGTCTTCTATATCACTAATTCTTTCTTCTGCCTCATTTATCCTAGCAGTGAGAGCCTCCATTTTTGATTGCACCTCATTAATAGCTTTTTTTATTTCAACTTGATTAGATTTTAGTTCTTTTATTTCTCCAGAAAGGGCTTTTATATCTCCCGAGAGGGTTTCTCTAATATCTTCCATGCCTTTTTCAAGCCCGGCTAGAACCTTGAGAATCATCATTCTGAACTCTAGATCTGACATATTACCAATGTCTGTATTGATTAGGTCCCTCTCCTTTGGTATTGCCTCTTGTTCTTTTTTTTTTTTTGTGGTGAATCTTTCTGCCTTGTCATTTTGTCCAGATAAGAGTATATGAAGGAACAAGTAAAATACTAAAAGGGTGGCAACAACCCCAGGAAAATATGCTTTAGCCAAATCAGAAGAGATCCCAAATCGTTAGGGGGAGGAAAGGGGATATAAAGAGGTTCAGAAAGAAAAAAAAAGAAAAAAGAAAAAAGAAACAAATAAAAAAAGAAAACCAATAATGAAAAAATAAAAAAGTAAAAAAATATATATATATATTAGATAAACTAGTTAAAAAACATTAAAAAAGAAAAGGGTAAAAGTTAAAAAAATAGTAGAAGAACAGAAAAAAAATTGAAAAAGAAAAAAAATTAAATTAACTGAAAGGCTAAAGAATCATGGGGAGAAAGCCATGAGTTCTGTGCTTTGCTTTCTCTTCCTCTGGAATGCCGCTGCTCTCCTAGGTATTGAAACTGCACTCCTTGGTAGGTGAACTTGGTCCTGGCTGGGTTTCTTGTTGATCTTCTGTGGGAGGGGCCTGTTGTAGTGATTCTCAAGCATCTTTGCCCCAGGCGGAGTTGCACCGCCCTTACCAGGGGCCGGGCTGAGTAATCCGCTCAGGTTTGCTTTCGGGAGCTTTTGTTCCCTGAGCGCTTTCTGTAGATTTCCAGAGGACGGGAATGAAGATGGCGGCTTCCCAGTCTCCGGCCCGGAGGAGCCGAGAGCCCGGGGCCCCACTCCTCAGTGCGCCCTCAGAGAACAGCGCCCAGCCACTCCCGTTACGCTGGCCTCTGGCCACGCTCTGAGGTGACCGAGCCTGTGACCAGTTCAAGGTAACCCCGAGCTTAGAGTTCACTCCTCGGCTCTGTCTCTGTAGCCGGCTTCCCCGTTCTAATACCTGTAAGCTCTGTGACACTCAGACACCCCCGATCCTTCTGTGACCCTGCAGGACCTGAGGCCACGCTGACCCCGCATGGGCTTCACACTGGTTAAGCCTCTTGAGCGATGTCCCTCAGCGGAACAGACTTTTAAAAGTCCTGATTTTGTGCTCCGTTGCTCCGCTGCTTGCTGGGAGCCGGCCCCTCCCCCCGCGGTCTATTTTCCCGTCGCTTTGGATTCACTCCTCCACCAGTCTTACCTTTCAGAACGTGGTTGATTTTCTGTTTCTATAATTGCTGTTCTTCTTCTCTTTGATCTCCCGTTGGATTTGTAGGTGTTTGCAATATTTAGATCAGCTATCTAGCTGATCTCCCGCTACCTGAAGTAGTCTCAGCCTGCTACTTCTCCGCCATCTTGACTCGGTATCCTTTCTTGTTCTTTCTTTTGGGATGAATTCCTCCAATTTGGTGTTTTTCTAGGTCTCTATTTTCTTCTGTGTGCTAGGAAGGTGTATTATATTTCCTGCTTCTGAGAGTAATGGATTTATGAGGAAGAGGTCATATAATATTCAGGGCCTAGTGTCTCTTGTATGTGCTATTTGCCCTCTGCTGCTGTGTTTTTTGTGCTCTGTTCCTCAGGTCAGTCATCTACAGATGTTCTCTTTGCTTGCAGTGGGCAGTGTTTGGACATTGCCCAGAGTGTAGTGAGTTTTAACTAGATATGCTCTGGTCTGCTTGTTAGATGATACCTGATGCTATTTCCCCTAGAACAGAGCTTTGAAAAACACTATGGTGTTTAGAAATGGTGCATACAGGGGATTGTGCTGGTCATCTAGGGGTGGGGACCACTGTATTGGTCCTTAGGCACAATTTTCTGATAAAAGCTGTAGTAGTTGAGCACAGGGTAATGGGATTTCATGATGGGATCATTATATAGTTATGTTGAAGGGAGGAGACAAGTCTACTATGTCACCATCTTATCTATATAAATATATATGTTTACTAATCAAGGAAATGGAAATTGAAAGAAAAAATGAATTTTATCACATAATCTAATATAATGGTTAAAATTAAAAAGACTGTCAACATTAAACATTGAAAAGTGATATGGAGAAGCAAGAACTCATATACACTAATTCTAAGAATATGAATTGAAACAAATGTTTTCTAAACTATTTACTAAATTTGAATATATTGATACCCTGACAGCCAGCAATTTTAACCACAATTTTATGAGAGAAGAAATGTGTGTGTATATATATACACACACACACAGTTAAAGAAGGTTCAAAGAAATATTATTCAAAGTGAAAAATGAAAAAGAAGAAGAAAAAAATATATATAAATATCCTTTGATACTACAATGGATATGTTCATATAAATGGAATACTAATATTGTACTAATAATCACATAAATGTAAAGGAACACTAATAATCACATAAATATAAAGGAATCACATAAATTCAAAGGTACTATCTGTACGAAAATTTGTAAACTTAAAAAATATATATAAGACAAAAAGATACACACAATAATAAATGTGAATAGTAAAATTGGTCATTGTGAGTTCTCACAGATGTCTCTCATATAGTTCATATTTTAGAAATTTGGGAAGAAATTTGGTATTATGTATAAAACTTAAAAAAAAAACTTCTTGTCTTATAATCCATCAATCTCACCTATGGGTGTAAAAAATCAGAGCTCTTGCACAAACATACCAGTAGATTTGTACAACAATCTCCATTTCAGTATTAGATATAATAGATTCCAAATAGGTAAACAGATTGTGGGAAGGTCATATAAGACATATACCAATAAAAATAAAGGATGAAAACAAGCATGAGTCTTATACGTATGAAATAAAACCAATGAAGCTAGACATTGAAAAATATACAGAGCATTTTAACCTATAGATGTAATTGAAAAACATACCTTTTTTGCAAAGCTTTATTTGGTGTTGATTATTTTGAGAAAAAGAAGACACAAGAGAAGATCTGAAAATAGAGTAGAAGTTACCATCTTTAAGATAAGTTTTCATTTATAAAGGCAGTTTCATTTGTATTGGTGTCTCTTCCATGCCAGTCAGGGCAGAATAACTACATGAGAGACTCTTGGTGGAATAAATATGAACGGACATCTGTATAATAAATTTTACATTGATTTACTATACTTTCTCTGTTCACCTCCTTAGATCTTGTTTCCCTCACACCTTTTTATTTATTGTCTTTTTCTAAAGTGGGCACATAAGCGTAAATCCTGGGACATTTTGGGAATTACGCATTTTTCCCTGGATATATTCCTTGTTTCCAGGTCAATATGTTTCTTTAGCTTTTCTCTTGTATATCTGGTTTTTTTTTTTGCTATAAAATTATTTTCTGTTTTATTTCACATATTCTATTTTTTATGCTTCAATATGTGATATTGTGTCATTCTGACCACCAATTAAGTATATGTAAGTTTCTTCCTATCCATGAAATTAGGTTCATCAACTCACCAAGAAAAATAGCACAATATTCCACTCAGTCATTGCCTCCTGATAAAAGCACATGATATCTGGATAATCTGTAGTCCTTTTCAGGTTCAGTTGTGGTTTCTTGCTCTGGCTGGAGATTCTGGTCTTTGGGACAAATCTGACCCAGTTTTGTCCATGGTCTCTGATTGTATCCTTGGGGTGATTTTAACTAGTTTGTGTCCATGGTTCATCTAAACTAGGCAGTGGGCTCTCTGACCCCTCATTGTCTCCCAGAAATTTTGTAGTCTAATTCTAAAATATCACATGTCTTTGGCATCATAAACCTTATATATATGATGGTAGGTTACTGACTACTATATTCTTATCTTTTCTAACATGTTTCTCTCAGGTTTGGTTCTGTGTTATCAGCCACATGCTTAATTTCTTCCTGGACTTAATTCTCAACTCCATCTCCTTTTAATATTTACTCATAGTCATGTATATGAGTTTGAGGTGACCTGATCTGATAGTCTTAGGTTAGGAGATAACACACTTTATGTTCTAGTTCTGGGGATGTCTTCACATAGTTAATTCTCAGGTACATATCAGGTGTTATTCATGGTATATGTACATCATATGTGAGTCTTCTCTGTTTCTGAAGATTTTGTAGGCCATTATTCATTTGTTTATAAATACTTTTTTTTTCTTTTTAATTTCAACGCTGTTTTGTTTTTTTTTTTTTCCCTGATGTTGTGATGTTGAGTCCTGGTTTGTAGAATCAGAAACAGTATTCAACCTAATGATCAAATTGAGTTTATTCAATTATTCATGAATTAATTGGGCAGCACCTCATCTAGAAAATAGAAAGGAGATCCAAAGAATGCAAAATTTGTGTAGAAGGGGACAGAAATAAAGACAGAACAGTTTCTTCATCATCCTTTAGGGAAAAAAAATTAATCTATCACGTGGCCGACCTCAATACTGATAATCAGGAAATCCCACATTGACTGGTTTAAGATTGCATTCATACAACCCAGTTATGTATTAAATCTTGCTTTGTTGATATGGGAATTAGCACAAGTGACTCCATTTGGTGCCTATTGTCTCTTTTTAAATAAGACTGTCAGCTCAACTGACAGAATAATCAATGTCCAAGTGCCTCTTCCCGGTATTGCTCCACAGTTCTCACAATTTTTGCCATTTTTTGTGTGGTATTCACAGATCATGAGATTTTTTTTATTGAATCTCTGGTATATCTCAGGTCAGAGCCTCAGGTTCACATTTTTTGGGTCATTCATTTCTCTTCTGAACTTTTCCTACAGCATACTCTTAGGGAGACATTTATTTGGTGGCTAGCAGCAACTGGCATGCATTCAAAGTTTTTTTTTTTTTTTAGAGAATACAGCATAACAGGGATATTATTATTGTTGTCATTATTATTGTTATTTGCAGGATTCCAAATGTTGACTACACTTCAGAGCTATGGTTACAAAGAAAAAAGAAAAAAGCTGATCAAAATGGAAGGCACACTCTGAAGATGTTGCCAAGGATTTTGCCCACTGATCTTATGTAACTGAACTTCAACTTTCCCAGATGTGTTAATTCAGGTTACACTAGGGTATTTGACCACACCACAGACATCTCCCTGCTCTGTTAAAAGCTCATTTTGAACTCTCTTATGGAGAACAACTTTGGCCAGAGAGTCTAATAATATTTGTCTGGCAACTATTGTCTCAGCAGCATATTCTATGATGTTTTCAAGTGTTATGGAAAGGGTCCTGATTATAAACTTGTTTACATTTATTCATAGCTAGAAGAGCAATGACCTACTGAAGAAAGCTTATTTTGAACTATGAATATCTCCCACTAAGTCCCATTTGAGTCCATGGCTCAGAACTGGAAAAGAGAGAACCATGGAGTCCAGTACAATTTCTGAGTCTGCGGACTATACAGGTAGTTTTATTCTGGTTGTACTTGCCTTGTGTTCCTTTTTTCATGAAAATCCTGTGTGTAAGATGCCCTGGATTTGAAGTTGTTAACCAAAAACAGGAACATGGACCAGAGTGTCTCTACTATTATGAACAGATCAGACTTTTTGATGACAGTATAGCAGCTTAAACATTACACCCCACCCAGCAATGGCCTGGGAGTTAATTGATGTTGGCATAATTCTTCTAAGCGAATGGCAGAATAAATGGAAGAAGAAAGAAGAAAGAAGAAGAAGGAGGAGGAGGAGAATGAGAAGAAGAAGAAGAAGAAGAAGAAGAAGAAGAAGAAGAAGAAGGAGGAGGAGGAGGAGGAGGAGAAGGAGGAGAAGGAGAGGGAGTAGAGGAATGGGGAGGGGGAAGGAGAAGGGGAGGAGAAAGGCAACAAAACAACAAGAACAACAGGAAGGAGAAGGGAGGGTTTCATGTTTGTTAAAATGTGAAATCTTCTTCTGGCATCTTGGAAGGAAGTAGTTTACACTGATGTCAACACGGTCTCTTACTAGTCAGTATAATTTGTAGGTTTCCAGTCATTTCACTGGACCCAATATCAAGTCAAACTTCCTTTAGCTGTGAAATATGAGCCCAAATTTGTAGCCTCTAAGGTTTGGCTGCCATTATGGTAATGAGAAGTACTCAAAATACTCCTTTCCAAAAAGATTTAAGGGAAGTCCTTGGTCCTAATTTCAAATCCAAAGGTTTGGAAAAATTAGATATATTACTTTGTGAAGTCCTAGGCAAATACTTGAGGAATTAGAAGAATTCTGAATCAAGTCCAGTTTATAAATGTTTATAGCAAAACCTCAACGACATTGAACAAGACTAGAGTATAATATGTATAGAGGTATAAACATAATATTCTCTTTAAAATTATTCTACTTTTCTCTCAAAGATAATTACAGTAAAGCTAATTTGTATGCATTAAATGTGATATGGTTATTTATTTAAGTCCAGCAAGAGCAGTGCTTAGCCACATATGGTCTTTTGAAGGTAATATTGCTAGAACTTTTCATAAGGAAACTCACCTCAAACCTTCAAGATCCCTGATTTTAAGAATCAGGAATTTTAATTTGAGTCAGTCAATGGATTTCCCATCAGATTTTACCTGCCAATACCATTCCAGTCAAAGCTCTGGTAATGGAGCCAATTTTTCTAATTGTGTCCTGCTGTAAGGAAAACAAATTCTTACTCAAAGTATGCAACTAAGTAGCTATATTGCTATGATTTAAGGATATGATTTCAAAAAAAGTCATAAAATTATAATCATTCTCCACAATTTACTCAATCTGACTTAACTAATATGTATTCCTCTTGTCTCCTGTTTTTCCATTGGTTATATAAATTCTTTTGTTTCTACAGATTTTATTTATTCATTTAACACAGAGGGAGAAAGAGAGAGAGGTCACAAGTAGGCAGGAGGCAGGCAGAGAGAGAGAGAGGAGGAAGCAAGCTCTCTGCTGAGCAGAGAGCCTGATGCGCGCCTTGATCCCAGGACACTGAGATCATGACCTGAGCTGAAAGCAAAGGCTTAACCCACTGAGTCACCCAGGTGCCCTGGTTCTGTAAATTCTTACTAGTTGTTTTATCATCTTACTTTAATCAAAAGTGGTACTTATCAAACTTCTTTCCATGAGTTTCCTTGATGATGAAACATTTTTGCAGTAATGCTTTTGCAAAAGCATCTGAGGAAAGGAATTTTGTTTTGTTTTAATCAGAGCATATGGTACTTATATGGAATGGAAGAAGTAATATTTTTTTGCAGATGCTATAAATTATATGCAGAAAATCCTAAAGAATCCACCAAAAACTGTTAGAACTAATTGACAATTTTAGCAAAGTAGTTGGATATGAACAAACAAATAGAAATTATTTGTGTTCATATAAACTAAAAACAAAATATTTGAAAATGAAATGAAGAAAACCATTTTATTCATAACATCAAAAATAATTCAATCCTTTGAAATACATTTAACAATGGAAGTGAAAGGTCTGTACACAAAGAACGATAAGAGTCTGATTTTTTTAAATGAAGAATACACAAAAAATGAAACCATATCCTATCTGAATGGATTGGAAGAATTCATATTGTTACATAGTCTTCCTACTGATAGACATCTATAGATTCAATGCAATTACTCAAAATTTCCATGTCATTTTTCACAGAAAAAAAGCACAAATACTGCTAAAACTTGTATGCAGCCACATAAATCAAATGGCCTAAGTAATCCTGAGAAAGAATAAAAATAAAGCTAACATACTTTCGGATTTCAACTTAGAGTATAAACTTTTAGTAATCAAAATAATAGAGCAGTGGTATAAAAATGGAAATACAGACCAACAGAACAGAACTGAGAATCCAGAAATAAACCCTCTCATATATAGGTCAACTAATATTTGACAGAAATTCCAAGAATACTGAATGGGGAAAGTAGAGTCTCTTCAAGAAATGGTATTTAAAAAAAAAATATACAAATTCAAATAGAAGACATTGGACTCCCTTTTTATGCTAGCCAGAAAAATTAACTGTGTTGAAAAGTGAAACATAACACACCAAATCATAAAATTCCTAGAATACAAACAAACAAACAAACAAACAAAACAACAAACAAACAAAGAACCCTCTGGTCTTTGGCATTTTTTTTCTTTATACAATACCAAAAGCCCAAACATCGAAACAGAAATGACCATGTGACTACGTCAGTCTAAAAAGCTTTTGTACAACAAAAGCACCATCAACAACATGAAAAGGCAAACTACACAATGGAAGAACATATTTCCAAATCATGTGTAACTGCTAAAGAGTTAATATCAAAACCTACCAAAATACCTCACTAATTCTGCTCAATGGCAGAAGAGAAATCTGATAAAAAATTGGTAGTGTTAGAAGTCATTGTTTATGTATAACACCCAGAGTTCCATGTGATATATGCATGCCTTAATACCAATCACTGGGGCAACACATTCCCCTCTCCCCTGACCACCCAAACCCTCAGTTTGTTTTTCAGAGTCCTCAGTCTATCATGGTTCATCTTCCCCTCCCATTTCCCAGCTTCATTATTCCATTCTGTCTCTTAATGTCTTCAATGCTATTCCTTATGTTTCACAAGTAAGTGAAACTATTTTATAATTGACTTTCTCTGCCTGACTTATTTCACTCAGCATAATCTCCAGTCTCATCCATGTTGACGGGTATTCAACCTTTCTGATGGAAGCATCATACTCCATTGTATATATGGACCATATCTTCTTTTTTTTAATTTATTATTTTATTTATTTTTTAAAATTTATTTATTTTTTAATTCATTTTATTTATTTTCAGCATAACAGTATTCATTGTTTTTGTACCACACCCAGTGCTCCATGCAGTCCGTGCCCTCTCTAATACCCACCACCTGGTTCCCCCAACCTCCCACCCCCCCACCTCTTCAAACCCTTCAGATTGTTTTTCAGAGTCCATAGTCTCTCATTATTCACCTCCCCTTCCAATTTCCCCCAAATGCCTTCTCCTAACTCCCTATGTCCTCCATGCTATTTGTTATGCTCCGCAAATAAGTGAAACCATATGATAATTGACTCTCTCTGCTTGACTTATTTCACTCAGCATAATTTCTTCCAGTCCTGTCCATGTTGCTACAAAAGTTGGGTATTCATCCTTTCTGATGGAGGCATTATACTCTATTCTGTAAATGGGCCACATCTTCCTTATCCATTCATCTGTTGAAGGGCATCTTGATACATTTTACAGTTTGGTGACTGTGGCCATGGTTGCTATAAACATTGGGGTACAGATGTCCCTATTTTTCACTTCATCTCTATCTTTGGGGATAAACACACAATAGTGCAATTGCAGGGTCATAGGGAATCTCTATTTTTAATTTCTGAAGGAATCTCCACAATGTTTTCCAAAGTGACTGCACCAACTTGCATTCCCGCCAACAGTGTAAGAGGGTTCCCCTTTCTCCACATCCGCTCCAACACATGTTGTCTCCTATTTTGTTAATTTTGGTCATTCCAACTGGTGTAAGGTGATATCTCAATGTGGTTTTGATTTGAATCTCCCTGACGGTTAGTGATAGAGAACATTTTTTCATATGTCTGTTAGTCATTTGTACATCTTCTTTTGAGTCTCTGTTCCTGTCTTCTGCCCATTTTTTTATGTGATTGTTTGTTTTGTGTGTGTTGAGTTTGAGAAGTTCTTTATAGATCTTGGATATCAGTCATTTGTCTGTATTGTCGTTTGCAAATATCTTCTCCCATTCGGTGGGTTGCCTCTTTGTTTTGTTCACCATTTCCTTTGCTGTGTAGAAGCTTTTGATATTGATGAAGTCCCAAAAGTACATTTTAGCTTTTGTTTCCTTTGCCTTTAGAGACATGTATTGAAAGAAGTTGCTGGGCGAGGGGACGCCTGGGTGGCCCAGTGGGTTAAGCCTCTGCCTTCAGCTCAGGTCATGATCCCAGGGTCCTGGGATAGAGCCTCGTGTCAGGCTTTCTGCTCAGCATGGAGCCTGCTCCCCTCTCTCTCTGCCTGCCTCTCTGCCTACTTGTGATCTCTCTATCAAATAAATAAATAAAATATTTTTTTAAAAAAGTTGCTGAGGTCGATGTCAAAGAGGGTACTGCCTATGTTCTCCTCTAGGATTCTGTCGGATTCCTGCCTCACATTGAGGACTTTTATCCATTTCTAGTTTATCTTTGTGTATGGTGTAAGAGAATGGTCAAGTTTCATTCTTCTACACATAGCTGTCCAATTTTCTCAGCACCATTTATTGAAGAGACTGTCTTTTTTTCTACTGTATATTTTTTTCCTGCTTTGTCGCAGATTAGTTGACCATAGACTTGAGGGTCCATATCTGGGCTCTCCACTCTGTTCCACTGGTCTATGTGTCTGTTTTTCGTGTCAGTATCATGCTGTCAGGATGATCACAGCTTTGTAGGAAAGCTTGAAATCAGGCAACCTGATGCCCCCAGTTTTGTTTTTCTTTTTCAACATTTCCTTAGCAATGCAGGGTTTCTTCTGATTTCATACAAATTTTAGGATTGTTTCTCCAGCTCTTTGAAAATTGTTGGTGGAATTTTGTTAAGAATGGCATTAAAAGTATAGATCGCTTTAAGCAGTATAGACATTTTGGGGGGGGTTCAAGGTTCTGAATTTTTTTTCTTTTTCTTTTTTTCAGTATAGAAATAAACATTTTAACAATGTTTACTCTTCTGATCCATGAGCATGGAATGGTCTTCCATCTTTTAGTGTCTTCTTCAATTTCTTTCATGAGTGTTCTGTAATTCCTTGAGTACAGATCCTTTACCACTTTGGTTATGGTTTATTCCCAGGAATATGGTGCTATAATAAATAGAATCGATTCTCTAATTTCCCTTTCTGTATTTTTATTGCTAGTGTATAAGAAAGCAACTGATTTCTGTACATTGATTTTGTATCCTGCCACATTTCTGATTTGCTGTATGAGTTCCTGTAGTTTGGGGATGGAGTCTTTTGGGTTTTCCATATAAAGCATTATGTCATCTGTGAAGAGAGAGTTTGACTTCTTCATTGCCAATTTGAATACCTTATATTTCTCTTTGTTGTTGGCTATTGTTGCTAAATCTTCTAACACGATGTTGAAAAAGAGTGTTGAGAGTGGGCATGTTTATCATGTTCCTCATCTCAATGGGAAGGCTGTCAGCTTTTCCCCATTGAGGATGATATTCACTGTGGGCTTTTCATAGATAGATTTTATAAAGTTCAGGAATGTTCCCTCTATCCCTATACTTTGAAGCATTTTAACCAGGAACGATGGTGTAGTTTGTCAATTTTTTTTTTCTGCATCAATTGAGAGGACCATGTGGTTCTTCTCTTTTCTCTTACTGATTTGTTCTACTACAATGATTGATTTGTATGTGTTGAACCATACTTGAAACCCATGGATAAATCCCACCTGATCGTGGTGGATAATCTTTTTAATGTATTATTGGATCTTATTAGCTAGGATCTTGTTGAAAATCTTAGCATCCATATTCATCAGTGATATTGGTCTGAAATTCTCCTTTTTGGTGGGGTCTTTGCCTGGTTTGGGGATCAGGGTAATGATGGCTTCATAAAAAGAGTCTGGATTTTTTCCTTCTGTTTCAATATTTTAAAAATAGGTATTATTTCTTCTTTGAAAGTTTGGGAGAATTCCCTAGGGAATCCATCAGGTCCTGGGCTCTTGTTTTTTGGGAGGTTTTTGATCACTGCTTCAATCTCGTTACTAGATTTTGGTCTATCCGGGTTGTGAATTTCTTCCTGATTTGTTTTTGGAAGTTTATAGGTTTCCAGGAGTGCATTGATTTCATCTAGCGTGCTTAACTTATTGGCATTTGGTTGCCCTTTAATTCTGATGATTGTTTCCTTCACTGTGGATATTTCATCTTGATGAAGATGAAATAGTTTATTTTGTTTCCCTTGGCTCAGTAGTTGTTTCTAGTAAGAAGTTGCTTGCCAAAGTCAAAGAAGCTAATGCCTGTATTCTCTTCTAGCATTTTGAAGGTTTCCTATCTCATATTTAGCTCTTTCATTCATCTTGAATATATTTTTATTTATTGTGTAAGAGAGTGGTACAGTTTCATTTTTCTGCTTGTTCATGTCCTGTTTTCCCAACACAAATTATTCAAAAGATTATCTTTTCTCCATTGCATATGCTTTTCTGCTTTGTCAAAATCTGGTTGACAATATATCTGTGAGTTTATTTCTCATTTTTTTAATGTTCCATTGATCTATGAGTCTGTTTTTGTGCCAGTACTATACTCTTTGTTTGCTGTAGACTTATAATATAATTTTTATTCTGGATTTGTGATGTCTCTGCCTTTGATATTCCTTTTCAAAATTGCCTTTGTTCATAAGGGTCTCCTGTTGTTCCATAAAGTTGTAGCCATATTTTTTTTCTCTGAAAAACACTGGTGGTATTTTAATAGTGATTGTATTAAATGTGTAAATTGCTTGTCATCTACAAATGGTGAACATTTTACTTCTTTACCAACTTGGATGCCCTTTATTTTTATTTATTTTTATTTTTTTCATGTCTGTTTGTTGGGGTCAGGGTTTCAAGTACTATGCTGAATAAGAGTGGTGAGAGTGGACATCCTTGTCTTTTTCCTGAATTAAGGGAGAAAATTGTCTTTTTCACCATTAAGTAAATATTGGTAGTAGGTTTTTTCATATATGGTATTTATTATGTAAGGGATGTTCCCTCTAAACTTAGTTTGTTAAGAAATTTTATCATGAGTAAATACTGTACATTAACAAATGCTTTTCTCCATATATTGAGATAATTATATATTTTTTGTCCTTTCTCTTATTGATGTTATGTATTAGATTGACTGATTTGTGAATATGGAATCACACTTGCATCCTAGGAATAAATCCCACTTGATAATTTGAATATTTTTAATGCATTATTGTATTTAATTTATTGATATTTCATTGAGAATTTTGCACTTATATTCATCAGAGATATTGGTCTGTGGTTTTTTTCTTTTGTCTTTTTTTAATCTGGTTTTAATAACCAGATAAGGCTGGTATCATAGAATGAATTTGGCTATTTTCTTCCTCTTCATTTTTTTTGCAATAGTTTGAGAACAATATGTATTATATCCTTTTTAAATGTTTGATAGAATTCATTGTGAAGCTGTCTGCTCCTAGACTTCTGTTTCTTGTTTGTGTGTTTTTGTTTGTTTGTTTGTTTGTTTTTTGATTACAGAAACTGTTTTTTATTTTTTTTATTACTGATTTGCTACTCATTCCTGATTCAATTATGGGAGTTTCTGAATTTCTAGGAATTTATTCATTTCTTGTAGATTGACATAAAATTATCCATAATACTATCTCCAAAATCCTTTCTATTTCTGTGGTGTCAGTTGTTATTTCTCCTATTTCATTTATGGTTTTGTTTATTTGAGTCATTCCTCTTTCTCTCTCTCTCTCTCTCTCCCCCTCTTTTTATGAATATATCTAGAGGTTTCTCAGTTCTGTTGATACTTTCAAAGAAACATCTCCTGGTTTCAATGATATATTCTACTGTTTTGTTTGTTTGTTTGTTTTAGTTCCTATATTATTTACTTATTCTCTAATCCTTATTAACTCTTTCCAATTACTGGTTTTGGGAATTGTTTTTCCTTCCTTTTTTAGCATTTTATGCCTAAGGTTTGGTTTTTATTTTGGATTTTTCTTACTTTTTAATGTCAGCTTGTATTGCTAAAAATTTTTTTTTAATTTTCATGACCTATGACATTTCTCTTTTAATGTGGACATTATTTGAAAGAATATTTTAAAGATGTGAAGAGTATCAGAAATATGCTTTAAAAGGTAAGATTTTGCAGGGTCATAGGGTAGCTCTATATTAAATTTCTTGAGGAATCTCCACTCTGTTTTCCAATGTGGCTGCACCACCTTGCATTCCCATCAACAGTGTAAGAGGGTTCCCCTTTCTCCACATCCTCTCCAACACACGTTGTTTCCTGTCTTGCTAATGTTGGTCATTCTAACTGGTATACAGTGGTATCCAATGTGGTTTTGATTTGAAACTCCCTGATGGCTAGTGATGTTGAACATTTTTTCATGTGTCTGTTAGTCATTTGTATGTCTTCTTTGGAGAAGTGTCTGTTTGTGTCTTCTGCCCATTTTTTGACATGATTATCTGTGCTGTGTGCATTGAGTTTGAGGAGTTCTTTATAGATCTTGGATAGCAGCCCTTTGTCTGTACTGTCATTTGTGAATATTTTCTCCCATTCCATGGGTTGCCTCTTTGTTTTGTTCACCATTTCCTTTGCTATGCAGAAGTATTTGATCTTGACGAAGTCCCAAAAGTTCATTTTCACTTTTGTTTCCTTTGCCTTTGGAGACATGTTTTGAAAGAAGTTGCTGGGGCTGATGTCAAAGAGGTTACTGCCTATGTTCTCCTCTAGGATTCTGATGGATCCCTGCCTCACATTGAGGTCTTTTATCCTTTTCAAGTTTATCTTTGTGTATGGTGTAAGAGAATGAGCGAGTTTCATCCGTCCACACATAGCTGTCCAATTTTCCCAGGACCATTTATTGGAGAGACTATCTTTTTTTCCACTGTATATTTTTTCCTGCTTTGTCAAAGGTTATTTGACCATAAACTTGAGGGTCCATATCTGAGCTCTCAACTCTGTTGCATGGGTCTATGTGTCTGTTTTTATGCCAGTACCATGCTCTCTTGGTGATCACAGCTTTGTAGTAAAGCTTGAAATCAAGTAAGATTTTTATATGAGGAGACATCTTTTACTACATGCCCCTTATTTTTAATTAATGTACCCATATGTATGTTGCTGCTGCTCTTCTTTTTTTAAATTTAATTTAATTTTTAGAGTGTTCCAAGATTCACTGTTTATGCACCACACCCAGTCCTCCATACAGTACATGCCCTCCTTAATGCCCAGCACAATGTTCACCTAAGCCCCCACCCCCTCTGCTCTAAAAGCCTCAGTTTGTTTATCAGAGTCCACAGTTTCTTATGGTTCATCTCCTTCTCTGATTTTTCCCAGTTCACTTTTCATTTCCTTCTCCTGATGTCCTTCATGTTATTCCTTATACTCCACAAGTAAATGAAACCATATGATAATTGACTCTCTCTGCTTGACTTATTTCACTCAGCATATCTTCCAGTTCTGTTCATGTTGATACAAAAGTTGGGTATTCATCCTTTCTGATGGAGGCATAATACTCCATAGTATATATGGACCATATCTTCTTTATCCATTCATCTGTTGAAGGGTATCTTGGTTCTTTCCACAGTTTGGCAACTGTAGCCATTCCTGCTATAAACATTGGGGTACAGATGGCCCTTCTTTTCATTACATCTGTAACTTTGGGGTAATTACCCAGTAGTGCAATTGCAGGGTCATAAGGAATCTCTATTTTAATTTCTTAAGGAATCTTACAGCATTTTCCAAAGTGGCTGCACCAACTTGCATTCCCACCAACAATGTAAGAGGGTTCTCCTTTCTTCACATCCACTCCCACACTTGTTTCCTGTTTTGTTAATTTTGGCTATTCTAACTGGTGTAAAGTTGCATCTCAATATGGTTTTGATTTTGGAACAGTTTTTTTCAGCATCCCGAAGATTTTCGACCATTCTGTTTTCATTTTCATTGTTTCTATGAACATTTGGATTTCTTCTGTGATTTCTTAGTTAGCTCAGTCACTGCTTAATAACAGTGTGTTATTTAATTTGCATGTATTTGTACTCTTTCCAGATTTCTTCATGTGTTTTATTTCTAATTTCATATTGTGGTCAGAGAAGATACATGGTAAGACTTCAGTCTTTTATAATTTGTTCAGACTTTCTTTGTGGCCTGTTATATGGTCTTTTCTGGAACATGTGTGCAATTGAAAAGACCATGTATTCTGCTCTTTTAGGATAGAATATTCTGATTATATCTTGTAAGTGCATCTGGTGCAATTTGTTATTGAAAGTCACTGTCTCCTTGTTGGTGTTCTCTGCAGATAATCTATCAATTGATGTAAGTGGGATAATAAAGTCCCCTACTATTTGTGTAATACTATCAATTTGATTCTTTATGTTTGTTGTTGACTTTATTAGGTAATTAGTTGCTACCATGTTGAGTGCAGGAATATTTACAATTGTTAGATCATGTTGGATTATACTTTTTATGATTACATAGTGGCCTTCTTTGTCTGTTGTTATTGTCTTTGTCTTAAAGTCTATTTTTTCTGATATAAGTATTGATACCTCAATTTTCTTCACAAATCCACTTACATGATAATTCTTCTTCACCCTTTAACATTAAATCTGCAGGTGTTTTTAGCTCTGAAATTAGATGGATCTTTTTTTCTTAATCCATCTTTTCACTGTATGTGTTTTTATTGTTGTTTTAGTCCATTTACATTCAGAGTGATTCTGATTTGTATGTATCTAGTGCCATTGTGTTAGTTGTGTTTTGGTAGTTTTGGTGGTCCTTTTCTGTTATTCTATTTGGCTTTCCTACGTGAGTTTAGATTCTTTATTTTATTTTCTTTTTTTTTTGCCAACCTATTATATATTTTTCATTTGTGGTTAACATGACATCTGTATATAATATCATCTGCATATAGTAGTCCATATGAAGTTGATGGTCATTTGTGTTTGAATTCATTCTTACTCTTTGCTCTCCATGTTTTAGATATATAGTGTCATGTTTTACATCTGTTTATTTTGTTAGTCCCTTGTCTGATGTTTACTGATGTATTACTTATTACTGCTTTTTGTTTTCTACATTTTTCATTCTTACTGATGGTCTTTCTTTTCGCCTGAAAAAGTCCATTTAACCTTATAAGTCTGGTTTAGTCATCATGAATTCCTTTAACTTTTGTTTGTCTTGGATACTATCTCTCTTAGTCTGAAATATAGGCTTGATGGATAGAGTACTCAGGGTTGCAGATATTTTCCTTTAAGCCCCGCTTTTTTCTCTCTTCTCTTTCTGGGATCTCTGTAATACAAATGCTATTATGTTTAATGGTGTCACTGAGTTCCCTAAGTCTACTGCCATTTTATTTTTTTTTTCACTCACCTGATGAGCTTGATTACTTTTCTTTATCCTACAGGTTGTTGATTCATTCTCCTGCTTCCTCTAGTCTGATTATTCCATTTAGTGCATTTTTAATTTCATTTATATTATTTTTCATCTCTGATTAGTTCATTTTTTGTCTTTGTTGAGGACCTCACTGATGTCCCCTACTATTTTCTCAAGACTAGTGAGTATCTTTATAACCATTACTTTAAGAACTCTATCATTTATATTTCTTATCTTCATTTCACTTAGGTGTCTTGCTGTCATTTGTCTTGTTCTTACATGTGGAATATCTTCCTCTGTCTCATTTTGTCTGTTTGCTTTTGCTTCTGTGTGATAGTAAAGTCAGTTACACATGCCTTTGAAAGTAGTGGCCTTATGAAGAAGAGGTCCTGTAGCCCCTGAAATGTAGTATTCACCATGGCATGGCAAAAGCACAGAGGAACCTGAACCTGAGAGGTACCTCTTGTGTATGATGTCCACGTCTCCTATTGTGGCTGAATCATTTCCTTTTTTCTTTTATCCAGTCATCTGTAGTGGCCCTTTTTGCCTGTTATTGGCAGTGCTTGGTCTTGTGGTGTTAACAAACCATTCTGTGGCTGCATTGGGCTGGATTTGAGTCAGACTGGGCCTTTGCCAAAGATGCAAGAGCAGCAGTCTGCATGATACTCTCCTGGGTTGTTCTCTGAGTTTTCATTGATGTGTAAGACTTTCAATCTTACCAGCCTTCTGTCCCAGCTCATTGTTGGGCGGCATTCTGACTGATGTGTTTGCTTATCATTCCCTTTACCTAGTGCAAAAGTCACCTTGGGGTGGTGTGGCTGCCCTCAATGCTTCCTGCACACTCCTAGGCTTGTGGTTCCAGACTGGAAGGCCTTTGGTCAAGAGTTTATTGGAGGAGACATATTCACAACATTTCATGGGGGTAGGACACAGGGTTAACAAGGTTTGTGCTCTGGTCACATATGACAGGGCATCAGCAGTGCTGGGACTGAGCCAAACCTGGTTGGAGGAGAGTGGGGATAAGTTGTACAATGTGAGCAAGTAAGACAGTGTCAGCACATCCCTGGTTCCCACAGGTAGTTGTGTGTTTTGGCTATGTGATCAAAGAGGATAATGGTGTCTAAAAGCTCCATTGTTCCTGTAAGAATCTCCCCTGGATTCCTTCCCCTCAGGTATATTCTCTGATATTAGTGTAAATGAATCTCTCTCCCCTATGGCTGTGATGTTTTTCAAACCATTGTTTCTATGTAGTCTTTCTGTGAGCTCTTTGTTGTACTGTCACTTTAAAGACAGGAACTCATTTTCTCTCATCATATTAACTCTCCCATAGCTGAGCCTACCAATTTTTAAAATTCAAGGTTTTAAGTCCTATTGGTTATAAGAACTTGCAATGTTTAGCCCCTCTCATTTAAAAATAAACAAATGGTATAGGGATTTGTTTTCTCTATTCAGGGGCCTCAGGTGATAATCTGTTTTTCTCTCTCCTTTTTATATCTATGGACAGTCCCTCAAGTGGACAGTCCCATAGTTCTTTTTAATTCCCTAGCATGTCTCCACCCTGCTTACCCTCTTTGATGTGGCCTCTTCTCTACATCTAGTTGTGCAGTTTGTTCTGCCTTTCTTCAGCTTCTTTTCTGAGTGTTAGGTAGTTGTACTCATGGGACAAAGTGAGCTTAGAGTCCTATTCTGCCATATTCCCTGACCTGATAACACTAGCTGATAGGATTGTACATGAAATTTTTAAAATAAATTTAAAAAATAAATAACCTTGGGAGAGACAAGATGGCGGGGAAATAAGAGGAGGTGCCTTTTCAACCTGTACCCTAAAGTGAGCTCATTACCTACCAAAGAACTCCGATCACCCATGAAATCAGCCAGAGATCAGAATTATACATGTCTGGATCTCTACAGGGGCAGAAGACACCAGTGGGCAGGTAAAGTGGAGTGGGAACGTTGGACTGATATCACAAAATAAATAAAAGGGGGAGGGAGCCACCAGAAGCAACCCATTGGAAAGTAATGCCCCTAATACGAGAGTGCCCTTCATCTGGGGAACAACATTAACTTGGAAACTGGTTGAAAGCACTCCAAAAGAGGAAAGGGTCATGGGGGAGGATTGTGGGAATAGGAGCAGCTAGGGACAGGGGCCTAAGTCCCCGGACACAGGACAGCCTCCCTTGGCGCTGAGCCAGAGAGAGAGCAGTGAAAAACCAGGTCTTGGTCCCTGAGCCATCAGTGCGCCTGAGATTGCATGGGATCTGGCTCCTGTGAGGGGCTGGGAGCCACGCCAGATGGCAGAACACTGAGCCCTGCTACAGAGCCTAAGACATGGCGCGCCTCTCACCCTCCCCTGAGAGAGGTGCGCAAAAGCCCAACTGGCGCTCTTAGACCCTCGCCATTGTTTCAGAGCCTAAGACGTGCACCCTAAACTCTCCCATGAGAGAGGTGCACGAAGGCCCAGCCTGGTGCTTTCAGACCTGAGCCCCGCTCTCAGAGCCTGAGATGCACGTGTGACCCACAGCCTCCCTTGAGAGAGGTGCGCAAAAAAACAGGCACTCTTAGAACCAGAAAGACCAGGCACTCCCAGCCTGGGCCAGCGGGAAAATCACAGCGTGCAATCACTGCTTGGAACTTTTCTGGTGGTCTGGAGCTGCCCTGACAGCTGCCGCTGCCATGGTTTTGGGTACAAGCAGAAGATCCTGTGTACCCAGGGACTGCAAATTGGAACCTGCTCTGCCAGCGTCCAAGGGGGAATTTATTTGGGCTCTGCAACACCCACAGAAGGGCAGACTGAGGGTTCTCTCTGAGAGGGAGGTCAGGGTGCAGTTTGCTTTCCTCTAAACCTATGAAAACCATCAACAGCGGTCAAGGCGAGAGAAAAAAAAAAAAAGCGAACAAACATAAAAACCTCCAGAGAACAAAAGCCTGAAAAAAACGGTTTCCTCAGAGCCCACCCCCTTGAGGGGGGCAGGAGGGCTTAACTCAGAGAACATCATTGACTGAACACCCACGTGGCAGGCCCCTCCCCCAGAAAACCAACCAGGAAAGGAAAAAAAAAAAACACTACAAGAGAACAACGACCACTACTTCATAGGACAACTTTTATTTTTAATTTGTTCCCACTATTCTGGCTCACTATTTTTTATATAGATAATTTTTTAACCTATTTACCATCACAGTGAGCTGTCGAGTACATCAAATTCTATAATAACCTTCTAACCTGAACTTTTTGATACATACAACCGTGTTTTCCTTTGCATTTCTATTTTTAATTTCTTTTTTTAAAATTTTAGTTTAGTTTAGTTTATTCCTTTTTTATCTTTATTTTCTAATATTCATATAGAGTTAAACTTCGAAGTAATCCCCTATCCCCAATCAATACTACCCCTATAGGTAAACCAATTTTTAATACCCATTTATCTTAGGAAAGTTGAGTCCTTTAACAAAGATACCAAGATACATACAGGAAGAATCAAAACAACCTTCCTCTCCACAAAGAGAATTTATAACCACTCTCCCATCTTCTTCCACCAGTGTTTCTGTGTTTTTGTGTTTGTCCTGATAGAATATAAATCTCACACTTGGTAATCTTTTTGAAGAGGTTCTTCCTTTATTTGATCACATATAAATACATATATTTTTTCTCTTGTCATATACTTTTATCAGTCTATTTGTTTGTCTCTTTTTGTTTGTATATGTCATAAATCTTACCTTGGGGCCCATTTGGGCTGAACCATCTCTTTTATATTCCCTTTCTTTCCTGTCTCTCTCTCTCTCTCTTTTTTATTTTTTTCTTTTATTTTTGCTCTCGTTTGGATAGGGAATCCTGATTGCTCAGAAGTGTTCCAGGATGCACCTTGACCATGGTAGATACACCCAGCTACATCCATTCAGCCATATCTCACCAAAATGACTAGGAGGAGGAATGCCCAACAGAAGAAAAATACAGAGGATGGACCTTCTGCAACAGAGCTAACGGCTATCAACATAGACAATATGTCAGAAAGAGAATTCAGGCTAACAATTACCAGGCAATAGCTAGGTTGGAGAAAGCTATGGATGACCAAACGGAATTGATTAGGGCCGAACTGAAAGCGACCAGAGAGGATGTTCACAAGGTTCAGGCAGAGCTGAAAGCTATTAGGGATGAGGTTCACAATGCTCTCAATGAGATCCAATCTAATCTAAATTCTCTCAAAACTAGGGTAACTGAGACAGAAGATAGAATTAGTGATCTGGAGGATAGAGAGAAAGGATCAGGAGGAAGCCTGGAACAAACAGCTTAGAAGCCACGAAAACAGAATCAGGGAAATAAATGATGCCATGAAACGTTCCAATGTCAGAATTATTGGAATCCCTGAAGGGGCGGGGAAAGAAAGAAGTCTAAAAGATATAGTGGAAAAGTTCTTCATGAAAATTTTCCCAATCTGGCGAATGGAACCAGCATTCATGTACTAGAGGGCGAATGGTCTCCACCCAAGATTATAGATTCCAAAAAAACATCAAGGCACCTGATAGTCAAGTTGAGGAATCATAATGGTAGATATAATCTCTTGAAAGCCGCTAGGACAAAGAGGCTCCTTACTTACAAAGCAAAGCCCATCAGAATAAAGTCAGACCTGTCCACAAAGACCTGGCAAGCCAGAAAAGGCTGGGAAGATATATTCAGGGCACTAAATGAAAAGAACATGCATCCAAGAATACTTTATCCAGCAAGACTGACATTCAAAATAAATAAAAATCTTAAAAAAAAAATAGAGGCGCCTGGGTGGCTCAGTGGGTTAAAGACTCTGCCTTCAGCTCAGTTCATGATCTCAGGGTCCTGGGATCAAGCCCGGCATTGGGCTCTCTGCTCAGTTGGGACCCTGCTTCCTCCTTTCTCTCTCTCTCTCCTCTCTCTCGCTCTGCCTGCCTCTCTGACTATTTGCGATCTGTCTGCCAAATAAATAAATAAAAATCTTTTATAAGACCGACATTCAAAATGGATGGAGAGATAAAGAGTTTCCAAGACCAGCAAGTCTTAAAAGACTATGCAACCACCAAGCCGACACTGAAGGAAATATTAAGAGGGGTTCTATAAAAGAGAAAAAATCCTAGGAATAGCATTGAACAGAAATATAGAGACAATCTACAGAAAGAAATAATTCAAAGGTAACATGATGTCAATAAAACCGTATCTATCAATAATCACTCTCAATGTGAATGGCCTAAATGCGCCCATAAAGCAACACAGGGTTCCAGATTGGAAAAAATGACAAGTCCCATCTATATGTTGTCTGCAAGAGACCCATTTGGAACCAAGGACACACTCAGAATAAAATGAAGGGTTGGAGAAGCATCTTTCATGCCATGGGCCTCAAAAGAAGGCCAGGGTAGCGATTCTCATATCAGATAAATTAGATTTTAAACTAAACACTGTAGTCAGTGATACAGAAGGACACTATATCATTCTTAAAGAGACTATCCACCAAGATGATCTAACAATTGTAAATATCTATGCCCCCAATATGGGAGCAGCCAGTTACATAAGAAAACTGTTAATCAAGATAAAGAGTCATATTGATATGAATACATTAATAGTAGGAGATCTTAACACACCTCTCTCAGAATTAGACAGATCATTGAAGCAGAAAATCAATAAAGAAACAAAAGCATTGGGGCGCCTCGGTGGCTCAGTGGGTTAAAGCCTCTGCCTTCGGCTCAGGTCATGATTCCAGGGTCCTGGGATCCAGCCCCGCAATGGGCTCTCAGCTCAGCAGGGAGCCTGCTTCCTCCTCTCTCTCTCTCTCTCTGCTTCTCTGCCTACTTGTGATCTCCGTCTCTCAAAATAAATAAATAAAATCCCTTTAAAAAAAAGAAAAATAAAAGAAACAAGAGCATTGAATGACACATTGGACCAGATTGACCTCATAGATATACACAGAACATTCCTCCTTAAGACAACAGAATACTCATTCTTCTCAAGTGCACATGGAACCTTGTCCAGAATAGACCACACATACTGGGTCACAAATCAGGACTCAACCGATACCAAAAGACTGAGATTGTTCCCTGCACATTCTCAGATCACAATGCTTTGAAATTGGAGCTCAATCACAGGGAAAAGTTCGGAAGGAACTCAAACACCTGGAAGCTAAGACCACCTTGCTTAAGAATGCTTGCATCAACCAGAAGATCAAAGAAGAACTGAAACAATTCATGGAAACCAAGGAGAATGAAGAAACTTTGGTCCAAAACCTATGGGATACAGCAAAGGCGGTCCTAAGGGGGAAATACACAGCCTTCCAAGCCTCGCTCAAAAAAATTGAAAAATCCAGAACACAGCAGCTGTCTCTACACCTTAAAGAACTGGACAATCAACAAAAAATCAAACCAACTCCACACATAAGAAGGGAAATCATCAAGATTAGAGCTGAGGTCAATGAGGTAGAAACCAGAGATACAGTAGAACGTATCAATGAAACGAGAAGCTGGTTTTTTGAAAGAATCAATAAGATGGATAAACCATTGGCCACACTCATCCAAAAGAAAAGCGAGAAAGCCCAAATTCATAAAATTATGAATGAAAAGGGAGAGATCACAACTACACCAAGGAAGTAGAAACAATCATCAGAAGTTATTATCAACAGTTATATGCCAATAAGCTAAGCAACCCAAGTGAAATGGATGCGTTCCTGGAAAACTATAAACTCCCAAAATTGAACCAGGAAGAAATCGACAACCTGAATAGACTGATATCTAGTAACGAGATTGAAGCAGTGATCAAAAAACTCCCCAAAAAACAAGAGCCCAGGACCTGATGGATTCCCTGGGGAATTCTACCAAACTTTCAAAGAAGAAATAATAGCTATTCTCCTGAAGCTGTTCCAAAAAATTGAAGCAGAAGGAAAACTTCCAGACTCTTTCTATGAAGCCAGCATTACCTTGATCTCCAAACCAGGCAAAGACCCTACCAAAAAGGAGATTTTATGACAAATATCACTGATGAATATGAATGTTAAGATTCTAAACAGGATCCAGGCAAACAGAAATCCAACAGCACATTAAAAAGTTTATCCACCATGACCAGGTGGGATTCATTCCTGGGCTACAAGGATGGTTCAACATTCACAAATCAATCAATGAGATAGAACAAATTAATATAAGAAGAGAGAAGAACCACATGGTCCTCTCAATTGGTGCAGAAAAAGCATTTGACAAAATCCAGCATCCATTCCTGATTAAAACGCTTCAAAGTATAGGGATAGAGGGAACATTCCTGAACTTCATAAAATCTATCTATGAAAGACCCACAGCAAATATCATCCTCAATGGGAAAAAGCTTGCAGCCTTCCCGTTGAGATTAGGAACACGACAAGGATGCCCATCTCACCACTCTTGTTCAACATAGTATTAGAAGTCCTAGCAACAGCAGTCAGACAACAAAGAGAAATTAAAGGTATCCACATTGGCAATGAAGAAGTCAAACTCTCTCTCTTCGCAGATGACATGATTCTTTATATGGAAAACCCAAAAGACTCCACCCCCAAACGACTAGAACTCATACTGCAATTCAGCAACGTGGCAGGATACAAAGTCAATGTACAGAAATCAGTGGCTTTCTTATACACTAACAATGAAAGTACAGAAAGGGAAATTAGAAAATCAATTCCATTTACTATAGCACCAAGAATCATAATATACCTGGAAATAAACCTAACCAAAGACGTAAAGGAACTGTACTCAAGGAACTACAGAACACTCATGAAAGAAATGGAAGAAGACAGAAAAAGTTTGAAGACCATTCCATGCTCTTGGATCGGAAGAATAAACATTGTTAAAATGTCTATACTGCCTAGAGAAATCTATACATTTAATGCCATTCCGATCAAAATTCAACTGGTATCTTTCAAAGAGCTGGGGCAAATAATCCAAAAATTTGTATGGAATCAGAAGAGACACCGAATCACTAAGGAAATGTTGAAAAACAAAAATAAAACTGGGGGCATCACGTTACCTGATTTCAAGCTTTACTAGAAAGATGAGATCAGGAAGAAAGACAGCATGGTACAGGCACAAAAACAGACACATAGACCAGTGGAACAGATTAGAGAGCCCAGATATGGACCCTCAACTCTATGGTCAAATAATCTTCGACAAAACAGGAAAAAATATACAGTGGAAAAAAGACAGTCTCTTTAATTTATGGTGCTGGGAAATGTGGACAGCTATATGTAGAAGAATGAAACTCGACCATTCTCTTAAACTGTACACAAAGATAAGCTCAAAATGGATAAAGGACATCAATGTGAGACAGGAATCCATCAGAATCCTAGAGGAGCACATAGGCAGTAATCTCTTCGATATCAGCCACAGCAACTTCTTTCAAGATATGTCTCCAAAGGCAAAGGAAACAAAAGCGAAAATAAACTTTTGGGACTTCATCAAAATCAAAAGCTTCTGCACAGCAAAGGAAACAGTCAACAAAACAGAGGCAACCCACGGAATGGGAGAAGACATTTGCAAATGACAGTACAAACAAAATGTTGATATCCAGGATCTATAAAGAACTCAAACTCAACACACACAAAACAGACAATCATATAAAAAAATGGGCAGAAGATATGAACAGACACTTCTCCAATGAAGCCATACAAATGTCTATCAGACATATGAAAAAATGTTCATCATCACTAGCTGTCAGGGAGTTTCAAATTAAAACCACATTGAGATACCACCTTACACCAGTTAGAATGGTTAAATTAGGAATACAGGAAACAATATGTGTTGGAGGGGATGTGGAGAAAGGGGAACCCTCTTACACTGTTGGTGGGAATGCAAGTTGGTGCAGCCACTTTGGGAAACAGTGTGGAGATTCCTCAAGAAATTAAAAATAGAGCTTCCTTATGACCCTGCCATTGCACTACTGGGTATTTACCCCAAAGATACAGATGTAGTGAAAAGAAGGGCCATCTGTACCCCAATGTTTATAGCAGCAATGGCCATGGTCACCAAACTGTGGAAAGAACCAAGATGCCCTTCAACGGATGAATGGGTAAGGAAGATGTGGTCCATATACACTATGGAGTATTAGGCCTCCATTAGAAAGGATGAATACCCAACTTTTGTAGCAACATGGACGGGACTGGAAGAGATTATGCTGAGTGAAATAAGTGAAGCAGAGAGAGTCAATTATCATATGGTTTCACTTATTTGTGGAGCATAACAAATAGCATGGAGGACATGGGGAGTTAGGAGAAGGCATTTGGGGGAGATTAGAAGGGGAGGTGAACCATGAGAGACTATAGACTCTGAAAAACAATCTGAAAGGTTTGAAGAGGTGGGGGGGTGGGAGGTTGGGGGAACCAGGAGGTGGGAATTAGAGAGGGCATGGACTGCATGGAGTACTGGGTGTGGTGCAAAAACAATGAATACTGTTATGCTGAAAATAAATTTAAAAAAAGATTTAAAAATATTGAAAATTAAATAAATAAATAACCTTTTTATAAAATCATTTTTATTATGTTGGTCACCATATAGTATGTCATTAGTTTTTGGTGTGATGTTACAAGATTTATTGTTTATTTATAACACCCATTACTCCATGCAATATGTACCCTCCTTAATACAATAAATAACCATTGAATTAATAATTTTTTCAGCTTATGGTTGGATAAATTAATGGATATGCCTGGAAAGGTAGACAAACCACAAGAGACTTTTAATATCAGGAGATAAACTGATGGTTACTGAGGATTGGGAAGAGGGATTGGTTGCCTGGGTTATGGACATTGGGGAGGGTATGGTTATGGTGAGTTCTGTGAATTTTGTAAGACTGGTGATTCACAGACCTGTACCCCTGAAGCAAATAACACATTATTTATTGATTTTAAAAAACCTCAATATTGTTTTAGATTATTAAAAATATGGAGCAGTAAAGAGTGTTATTCTTTATTAATGTAAAAAACATAAAAAAATAAAATTATTGGAAAAGCTATATTTATAATATCCTTAGATTTTACTAAATTATTTTAAAGACATGAATAACTGGAGAGATATTTTATGACTCATGATTTTAGAAATCTTATATTTTAAAAATAAAATTATCCTCTAAATTAATGGATATACACAATGACATCAATTGAAACACATGCCCACACTTACCACCACCACAAATGATGTCCTTCTAACACCTATTCCTTCTAAATCATCACTCAACACCACTGATTCCTTACATGTATAAGAGAAGAATAGAGGGATTTGAAATTATAGGACATTAAAATGTGCAACATTCTTTTTTTTTTTTAGATTTATTTATTTGACTGACAGATCACAAGTAGGCAGAGAGGCTGGCAGAGAGAGAGGATGAAGCAGGCTCCCCACTGAGCAGGGAGCCTGATGAGGGACTCAATCTCAGGACCCTGAGATCATAACCTGAGCTGAAGGCAGAGGCTTTAACCCACTGAGGCATCCAGGTGCCCCCAAATTTGCAGCATTCTTGTTGAAAAGTTACTCTATTTCATCTCAGCATGGGGACTGACAGGGTGCAACCTATGCAGGGACCTATGCACGGTCTAAGAATAAGGACTACCAATTTATTAAATGTTTTAATTCTCTCTCTCTCTCTCTCTCTCTCTCTATATATATATATATATATATAGGATTTGATGCTAAAAAGGTGTTCTATGGATATGTGTCTATTTCATAAGAGATATATCTAATAAAGTATAATATATTAGAAAAGATGATAAAGCAGCTTATCCTGGACACAATTCCTAAGCTTTGTGATATTTGAGATTTATTTTGCTATCACACTTCAACCTCATCAAGAAAATCTCTCCTAATTTCGGTTTGTTGTATAAACAGTCTCAAATGGTCCACATTTTTTAGTGATTCAATGACCTTAATGATGTCTATTCTGAATATACTCTTATTTTATAATTTTTGGATTTATTAGTATATAATATGGGCCACTTTTGTAAAGATACATTCTGAAGAACTAACTTGGAAGAGAAATAAAAGTGTGGTCCTGTACACTGTGCTGGAATACCTCCATAAAGGCAAATAAATGAGCCAAGAGTCCATGGGTGAACAATTATTGAAAATATAAATATTGTGGCAGAAGCCAAACACAATGCAAATACTCACCAAGACAAAGATTTCTATAAATATGAGCTCCACAAATAAAACAGCTCATTCTTTCATGAAATGTAAAACTACTATTTTATGGTTTCTGAAAGTTCTGGGGTATGAGATTCATGTTTCCAGTGGGAAACAATTCAAGAAAAAAGGGAGGAAACCCTACTGAACTCTCACAGAAAAACTTAATTCTGACCCTGTGTTTTCTGTTCCTGAACAACAAAAAATTATCCAGAACTGTACAACATTCCTGGTTTCTATCCTATAAAATGGTGAGTCTACAGGTAAAAACAACAACAACAACGACAAAAACCAAAATCAAAACAAAACAAAACAAACAAACAAAAATAAAACAAAACCAGAAAAATGTGACAGGGCATTTTACCACTCCTGGACCCTGGCATAATCATTGTTCTTACACTTATTTACCATATTGGAAATAATTCTATCCTAGACTAATATGAGGTATTTCAGAATTTGTGAAATATTTTATGACTATCTTATATTTTTCCATAGTCCTTGTATTTATACATATGCCACTGATACATCTTATCAATCTCTACCTATAAGTAGGAAAATATTATATGATTTAGAGAAATATTAATTAAATATTAAATAGTATTAATTATTAATATGCTAATTAAATATTAAATTATTAGAAAATTATATTTAGAGAATTAAATAATTAGAAAATATTATATGATTTTAGAGAATGATAGAACTAGTTTAAGAGGAAGCAAATGTTGATGGCACATATTAAATTAACTTAGAACCTTAGGGAATGTCACACTTGGGAGTCAACATAGACATTTTAACCCATGTTATCCCAGTGAATCATGGCTGCTCCAACTGGTTGCAACATGATGCAACCATCCCCAACTAGTATTCCACATGATGGTGCAGAAGCTGGAACTACACTGTCTGGCACTCTGGTATGTACATGTTACTTTTTTCTACCACTCTCTCCAGAGAGAGTTCCATGTCACCCTCCATGTCCACATCATGTTTTGTTTTGTTTTGTTTTGTTTTGTTTTGTTTTGTTTTTCTTTCTAAGGGAGTATTGTGGAGGGGCACATTGCAAATGAATACATCATAAAGAAAGCTCAATGAGATTCTCACAAAGGAGAAACAATCTTATAATCACCAGCCATATCAAGAAACAGACCTTATCAGCCTTCCAGAGTTCCCTTTGCATGTCCTCATGTTGCAACACCCTAGAAAGTTAACCTCCTCCCCCCAAAAAAGTCCACACCTTTCCCAAGGTAGTTGTAAAGGAGAGTTCTCTGTCACTAACTTTGACAGTGCATTCTAATATTAATCCATATAATTAGAAATCATAATATGCCAGCAGTATCATGGGAGTAAAGGGCTCTGGCCTTTACTCTGTCCCTCTTGGAGAGACATATACACATATATTGAGTAACCACACTTACAGGAAGAGCTTTCAAAATTACATGGTAATGCAGACAAATATAAATATAAACTTCAAAAAATGTATACACCTGAAACTCAAATAATGCTGTATGTTAACTATACTATAATTAAAAGGCAATAATAATAAAAATCTATAAAACATATTTATAATCGATGTTCATTATTTCTCTTGTATTATTTATATCTATAGTATAGAGACATGGAAAGAAGTGGAGGGAATTGATTAATTGTCTCCAACTTGATGTCAATTTAATATTATATGGCAAGCATTTTCACTATTCACTCCAGTGCTTTGGGGGAAATATTACTATAATAATGTTAATAACCATAAATGTAAAGTTAGAAAATCAGTTAAATAAAATAATCTGTTAAGCAGGCTATTGGCCCTAGACTGATAATCTTCAGGTCTATATAATTGTTTTTCCCATCAGAGCTTCCTATTTGTAGCTGAAAACATGAAAGAGGCATTGTCCTTTAGTGTATTCAAAGAGCTGAATTTGTATATTTCGATGTTCAAAGTAGAACACTGGAAAATTGTAGTGTGGAATCAGTCCATGGGGCTTTTGAGACTGCTGACTTGTTCACTATTATTCATCTCCTTTCCTGGGAGATTATTAGAATTCACTAAAGACTATGATATCAGGTTTGGTCATGAAGTTTGCTTTGGCCAATAAAATGGAGGCAAAGGTCAATGATGGACAAATAATCAGTGTGTGTATTTGACCACATTCTCTTCTCTCTGCCATATTAACCTGGAAGATCCAGGTAGGTGCTATTCAGTAAGAATGAGGATGAAATTCCAGTAGGAGCAAAGCCCTCATCTAGTTCATAATGGATGTGTCATATAAAAGTAAAATAATCTTTATGACATTATGCCACTGATAAATAAAAGTTGTTATATTAACATCAAAAGTTTTTTTTCCCTGAATAATGTTTTAGTCATTTGTCAACACAGAAATTTGACAAGGTGGTATTTAGGTCTTATTAATAAAATAGTTACACTCTAACTTGAACTGCTTACTTGGAAATTTTAAACATACATACTTTAAAGGTTACACAAGAAATGACAGGTAATGGTGCTGTTTTTCCTGATCCAAAACTGTGGAAATCTGTATTATATTACTAAATTAGCAATGTCCTTGGACTTGAAATTTCTAAAGGAGGTTAAACTTGCCTTGTGATAATCAGGTGTCTATCTGGAGCAGAGGGCAGAAAATATTGTGACATATTTTCAGAAGCACCATGAGTAATCAGATCTATAGTACCATATTCATTTGCATGCCCTCTGTTCTAGAAGAGAAAGCTTTAATGGGTGGGTTTACTTCTACTTATTAGCTGATTCTTTGGATATTCAAGCTATTAAAAGTAACTTGGCTTCAAGGCTATATTTACAGTCCATCAGTTGCCTTCAATTCTTCTCTTATAAAGGTGATGTCATTGAAACATTTAAGTAACATGTTTGATTTACAGTTCCCTGTCTTGCCTGCCTGTCTCTAGAATTTCAGTTTGCAAGACGTTTTAAGTTCCTAATAATAATGACCTTCTCTCAGTGTTTACAATACTTGGATAGTGAACCCTAGATTGTGTATTTAAGCTCCAGGGAATTTGTCATAGGTAAGAGACTTCAGTCAATCCCATATAGCAACCATACACAACTTTTTTCAAATACAAAAACATAAGTAAGTATTTTATGTGGGGTTTGGTCAGCAAACTTTAAGGCAGTGAGTGAGAAGATTACATGACGCACCTAAGTAGGAGGAAGGAGAGGGCGAGGGGACCAGACGCTCTAGTGGCTAAAGGTCCTGGCCCAGCTCTATCTCCAGTTTTATTGTGAACATTATCAATACAACAAAGGAATTTAAAAAAAGTGTGTGAAGATTTAATTATCAGGGCAGTGACATAGGGAGTATTAATGATTAGAACAAGCTGTGATCCTGATGTCCGGGCAGGCAGGGAATAGGGGACCACCAAAGATAAATGTTTCTTCTAAGACAAGCATCTACTCCCCAGATAAATGTATTGAACTCCAATAAGGATCAGGCTGTTTTCAGCCCAGAAATCTTAAAGGAGGTCCAGTTTTCTGGACATTGCTTCGCTTTTCAAGTAGTCTCACCCAGGGAGGCATGTGTTTATTAATTCTTACCTAGGCAGGCACTACAAATTCTCACACTTGGATGTCCAGTAATGCTTGTTTTTCATCTCCTATTTCCAAGAGGAATACTCTTGAATACAGTCACATCTATGAGCAGGTACTCTGTGCGCTCAAAATTTTGGTATTGGTTCTGAACTTTCAGTCTTGAGAAGTGTGTATATCCAAAGGCTGACAGATGTTCAGTTCTCAGACTAGTTCCACAATTTCCTTAATTTAAGCAGCATTGATTGTACTAACAACAAGACTTTAAGATCTTGGAATCTTATTGAAAGGTGCTTCTAGATCAGTTTAGGTAGTATTTGATGCAGCTAAATACAGCATCTAGGTTCAATAAGACTAAATCTCATCAATTAACATTTCATATTGGATTTCCTGTGTGACTCAGCTGGAAGAGTGTGTGACTTTTGGATCATGAGCTTGAGCCCCATGCTATGCATAGAGATAACTAAAAAAATTAAAAAACTTTAAAAAATCATATCAGGAAATATTTTCTAATCACACATATCCAATAATATACACAATAAAGTAACTTATCCTGAAGCTCTAATTTCACAGCCTCTGATTGCCTCTCAATTATTTTTTATTGAGGTATAAATAATAGTATTCTATTCATTGCAGATGTGCTTTACACTGATTCAATAAGTCAATACATTACTCTGTGCTCATCAAGAAAAGTGTAATCTTAATCCCCTTTATCTACTTTGCTTACTAACCTACCCATCTCCCCTCAAATAACCAAAAGTTTTGTTTTTTTTCCCTCTGTATTTAAGAGTCTGGTTTATTGCTTGTCTCTTTTCTGTTTGTTTGTTTTGTTTCCTATATTCTACAAAGGAATGAAGTCTTAACAATATTTGTCTTTCTCTGAGTGATTTATTTTCTTTTGCATTATATAGTCTAGATCCATCCATGTTGTTTCAATGTAAAGATCTCATCTTTTTATGGCTAAGTAATGTCCCATTGTGAGTGTATGCATATATTTCACAACTTTATCAATACATTTATTGATGGACATTTGGGCTACTTCCAAACCTTGGCTATTATAATAAAACTACAGTAAACATAGGGGTGAATGCATCTTTTCAAATTTGTGTTTTTGTTTTCCTTGAGTAAATACCATGTAGTGGAATTACTGGATCATATGGTAATTCTATTTTTAATTTTTTTAGCAACATCCATACTCTTCCGTCTTATTTGAATTCCTATTAATAGTAAAAAAGTGTTCCATTTTCTCCACATCCTCACCAACACTTGCTATTTCTTGACTTTTTTTTTCTTTTTGCTTTTGTTCTTTTTATATTGTTTTGTTACTGTTTTTCATTTGTTTGTTTGTTTGTTTTGTTTGTTTTAGCCATTCTAGCAGGAGTAATGTGATATCTCTTATGATTTTGATTTGCATTTTTGGGGGGATCAGGAATGTTGAGCAACTTTTCATGTGTTGGCCATCTGCAGGTCTTGTTTGTAAAAATGTGCATTCAGGACCCCTGCCATTTTTAATTTATATAATTGGTATAAATTCTTTATATATTTTGGATATTAACTCATTGGTATAAATTCTTTATATATTTTGGATATTAACTCATTATCAGATATATATATTTATTTGCAAATATCTTTCCCCCATTTAATAGGTTGACTTTTTGTTTTGTTGATGGCTTTTTTTTTCTGTTCAGAGCTTCTTTTATGGTTTAATCCAATAGTTTGATTTTGTTTTTGTTTATCTTGCATGAGGACAAATATATAGAGAAATTCATCTACTGCCAATGCCAAAGAAATTACCACACCTGTTTCCTTCTACAAGTTTCACATGAAGATCTTTAATTCATTTTGAGTTTATTTTTATGTATTGTGTAAGAATTTAGTCCAACTTTATCCTTTTGGATGGTGCTATCCAGTTTCCCTAGCACCAGTATTGAAGACACTTTCTGTTTTCCGTTGTTTATTATTGCTTATTTTATCATAGATCAACTGACCATATCAAGATGGGTTCATTTCTGGACTCTCCATTCTGTTCTGTTGATCTATAGGTAAATATTTGTGCTAGTACCATACTGTTTTGTATTATTATAGCATATTAATATATCTAGAAGTCTTTAATTGTGATACCTAAAGTTTGTTCTTCTTTCTCAGGATAGTTGTAGCTATTCTTTCCTGGTTTCATAAAAATGTTAGTATTATATGTTCTAATTTTGTGGAAAATGTTTTTACTATGATAGCTATTAAATTAAATCTGTAGATTGCTTTGAGTAGTATGAACATTTTAACAATATTGATTTTCCCAGTCCTTGAGCATGGAGTATTTTTCCATTCATTTATGTCATCTTCAATTTTTTATCAATAATTTAGAGTTTTCAGAGTACAGGTCTTTTGTCTACTTGGTTAAGTTTATTTCTAAGTAGTTAATTATGTTTGGTGCATAGATTAGTACTATTTTCTTAATTTCTCTTTCTGTTGAGTCACTCTTAGTGTACAGTAATGGAACAGATTTCTGTATATTAACTTGATATCTCGTGACTTTAATAAATGTATTTATCCATTCCAGTAGTTTATTTGATGACATCTTAAGGGCTTTCTATATGTAGCATCATGTCATCTGCAAATAATAACAGTTTAATTTCTTCCTTATGAATTTGGGTGTCATTCTTTCTCTTTCTTGTCTGCCTGTTGTGGCTAGGAATTCCAGTATTATGTTGAATAAAGGTGAGTGTGGACATCTGTGATTTTTCCCTTAACTTATAGGAAAACTTCTAAATTTTTCATCATTGAGTTGATGTTAGTTCTGGGTTTTTCACATATGTCCTTTATTATATTGTGGTGTGTTTTGTCTGAACCTCCTTTGTTGAGTTTTTAACATGAATGGATGTTGTATACTGTTAAAAGGGTTTTTTTGCATCTTTTGAGATAAGTATATTTTCCATTTTTTTTATCATTAATGTGATGTATCATGTTGATCAATCTGTTAATATTGAACAATCCCTGCATAACTGGAATAAATCTCACTTGATCATAATGGATGATTCTTGAAACGTATTGTTAGATTTAGTTTCCTATTATGTTGTTGAAGGTTTTTATATCTATCTTCATCAGGGATTTTGGCCTGTAATTTTCTTTTTCTATAGTGTTTTTATCTGGTTTTGATTCAGGATATAGGTGGCTTTGTAGAATAAGATTGGAAGTTCTCCTCCTTCATCTTTTGGTTGAATAGTTTGAGAAGAACACTATTATCTTGAAATGTTTGGTAGAATGTAACTGTGAAACAATTTGGTCCTGGAATTTTGTTTGTTGTGCACTTTTGATTATTGATTCAATCTTATTGACAATAATCAGTGTACTCAAATTTTCTATTTCTTTCTAATTCAGTTTTGGATGGTCCTTGCCAGTGTTGCTCGCAGGATGTGTCAGAGCAAGAGTTTCTTTGAAAGGAGGCCTGTTCAGTGGGGCAGTTTGAATGGTGTGGGTCCACAGAAGAATAGGGGTGGGGCACATGTTGTTAGCAAGATAAGTGGAGGATGTTTATGCTGATCCCTACAAGTGTCTGGCTCATTAAGCTGGAGGAAGAGCAAGAGAAATGGAAATTTCCAGTTCTTTTTCTATTAGAGAAATGTACTAAAATTCCCTTCACCTCTGGCAAATATTCTGAGATTTATAAATAAATCTCCTTATGAATACCTCCAGGCTTTTATCCAACTACTGCCTCTATGCTATATTTTGGCAGACTTATTTGTCATGCTGTCTCATTAAAGGCAGGGACTCAGTTTCCTATTGCCTTCCAGCTCACCCATAACTAAACCTACTAATTTTTGAAGTACCCAGACTTAAGCTCTGCTGATTGTAAAAAAACAAAAACAAAAACAAAAACAAACAAAAAACCCCCACAAAATTAAGCTTCACTGACTTTCAAAGCCAAGCACAAAAATGATTCATCATCCCAGTGTGGGCTACCCATGACTGGGATGCATGGTGTGGGGTCTGATCCTCTCAATTCTCCATGCTTGTGGTGCCTCTTCCATTCTTGGTTAGTCTAGTCAAGGGTTTGGTTCCCTGCCATATCATAACATCCCCTATTCTTTTCAATGCAGCTTCTCTGTGATTAATTGTGGAATGCCTGATCTTCCAGTCTTTGAGTCATTACTGAGTTACCTGCAGTGATGTGGTTATTATCTCAGTGTGTCCATGGAAGAAGGTGAGAATAGGATCTTCCTACTCTGCTATCTTCCCATAATTCCTAACCTAGACAACCTAAAACTGTCCACATTCTTTTCTTTGGTTTTCAGTGAGGTTGGCCCTATTAAAATATTATCAAAAATACAATAGTACATAAAGTGACAAAGAATTTTATGAAGACATGTACTTACTACACAAAAATGACAGCTATTACACAAAAATGATAGCTACAATCACAGCTATTTTATTATGGTTTTAATATCCATTTTCTTAATTGACAGTGGGCTGAGGATTTGTTCATTGATATATTAGATATCTGGATTAACTATTTCTTGAATTGTTTTTTGGCTTTGGCTATTTTTAAATATTTTCTATTCAGACAAGCTGGAAACACTCTTTTTCATTTGGAGGCTTCTTTTGATCCCCTTTATGATTTCTTTTCATTAATAAAACTTGCTTATTTTAATATAGTTAGTATCATTCACTTGTTTTAGTGTCAATAGATTTTGTGTCTTATTTGAAATACTTTCTTTAGAGTATAAAGACAATTCCTACATGATTTTCTAAGAGCTGTATATTATTCAGCTTATATTTAGAAATGAAATCCACTTAAATTTGATACTTATCTCTGATATGAAGTAAAAATGCATTAATGATTGTTCAATATGAATACATAATTCCATGATCATCATTTATTAAAATGTGTTCTATTTCACCTGCTTTTTCCCTTGGTTCCTGCATGTCTGTAAGTCTTTCTATGGAAGAAGGGGTGAGAGCCAACACTTCATTCTCATTGAGATCCAGGCTGCATTAGTCCTGCAGTGAACATTACGTATCTACATGAAAGCCATTAGCAGGAGTTGCATTGAACAAACCCTCTTAGTGTGGGCTACATTTTGTGCTATATCCCAAAGGGCTATATTTATTTCTCTTTTTTTAAGATTTAATTTATTTATTTGACAGATGGAGATCACAAATAGGAAGAAAGGCAGGTAGAGGGAGAGGAGGAAGCAGGCTCCCTGTGAGCAGAGATCCCGATGTGGGGCTCGATACCAGGACCCCGAGATCATGACCTGAGCTGAAGGCAGAAGCTTTAACCCACTGAGCCACCCAGGCGCCCCATGGGGTACATTTTCTGTTCAAGCTGGTAAACCAGGTGCAGATGTTCCAATGCCCTGAAACCTCAAACTGTTTGTGTTCCACAACTTTTAAAAAAAAAATTTATTTATTTTCAGTGTAAGTGTATTCATTGTTTTTGCAACACACCAAGTGCTCCATGCAATCTGGGCCCTCCCTAAAACCCACAACCTGGTTCCCTGTACCTCCCACCCCCCGCCCCTTCAAAACCCTCAGATTGTTTTTCAGAGTCCACAGTCTCTCATGCATCACCTCCCCCTCCAATTTTCCCCAACTCCATTCTCCTCTCCATGTCCCCTTGTCCTCCATGTTATTTGTTATGCCCCACAAATAAGTGAAACCATATGATAATTGACTGTCTCTGCTTGGCTTATTTCACTCAGCATAATCTCTTCCAGTCCTGTCCATGTTGCTACAAAAGTTGGGTATTCATCCTTTCTGATGGAGGCCTAATACTCCATAGTGTATATGGACCACATCTTCCTTATCCATTCATCTGTTGAAGGGCATCTTGCTTCTTTCCAGAGTTTGGCGACCGTGGCCATTGCTGCTCTAAACATTGGGGTACAGATGGCCCTTCTTTTCACTACATCTGTATCTTTGGGTAAATACCCAGGAGTGCAATTGCAGGGTCATAAGGAAGCTCTATTTTTAATTTCCTGAGGAATCTCCACACTTTTCTCCAAAGTGACTGCACCAACTTGCATTCCCATCAACAGTGTAAGAGGGTTCCCCTTTCTCCACATCCTCTCCAACACATGTTGTTTCCTGTCTTGCTAATTTTGGCCATTCTAACTGGAGTAAGGTGGTATCTCAATGTGTTTTTAATTTGAATCTCCCTGATGGCTAGTGATAATGAACATTTTTTCATGTGTCTGATACGTTGGAGACATATCTTGAAAGAAGTTGCTGTAGCTGATATTGAAGAGGATACTGCCCATGTTCTCCTCTAGGATTCTGATGGATTCCTGTCTCACATTGAGGTCTTTTATCCATTTTGAGTTTATCTTTGTGTATGGTGTAAGAGAATGGTCGAGTTTCATTCTTCTACATATAGCAGTCCAGTTTTCTCAGCACCATTTATTAAAGAGACTGTCTTTTTTCCACTGGATATTTATTCCTGTTTTGTCGAAGATTAATTGACCATAGAGTTGAGGGTCCATGTCTGAGCTCTCTACTCTGTTCCACTGGTCTATGTGTCTGTCTTTATGCCAGTACCATGCTATCTTGGTGATCACAGCTTTGTAGTAAAGCTTGAAATCAGGTAACGTGATGCCACCCATTTTATTTTTGTTTTTCAACATCTCCTTAGTGATTCGGGCTCTCTTCTGATTCCATACAAATGTTTGGATTATTTGCTCCAGCTCTTTGAAAAATACCGGTGGAATTTTGATCGGAATGACATTAAATGTATAGATTACTCTAGGCAGTATAGACATTTTAACAATGTTTATTCTTCCATTCCAAGAGCATGAAATGGTCTTCCATCTTTTTGTGTCTTCTTCAATTTCTTTCTTGAGTGTTCTGTAGTTCCTCGAGTAGAGATCCTTTACCTCTTTGGTTAGGTTTATTCCTAGGTATCTTATGGTTCTTGGTGCTATAGTAAATGAAATGGATTCTCTAATTTCCCTTTCTATATTTTCATTGTTTGTATATAAGAAAGCCACTGATATCTGTACATTGACTCTGTATCTTGCCATGTTGCTGAATTGCTGTATGAGTTCTAGTCGTTTGGGGGTGGAGTCTTTTGGGTTTTCCATATAAAGAATCATGTCATCTGCGAAGAGAGAGAGTTTGACTTCTTCATTGCCAATGTGGATACCTTTAATTTCTCTTTGTTGTCTGATTGCTGTTGCCAGGACTTCTAATACCACGTTGAATGAGAGTGGTGAGAGTGGGCATCCTTGTCGTGATCCTGATCTCAACAGGAAGGCTGTAAGCTTTTTCCCATTGAGGATGATATTTGCTGTGGGTCTTTCCTAGATAGATTTTATGAAGTTCAGGAATGTTTCCTCTATCCCTATACTTTGAAGCATTTTAATCGGGAACGGATGCTGGATTTTGTCAAATGCTTTTTCTGCGTCAATTAAGAGGACCATGTGGCTCTTCTCTCTTCTCTTATTGATTTGTTCTACCACAATGATATGATTTGTAAGTGTTGAACCATGCTTGAAACCTATGGATAAATCGCACCTGGTCTTCGTGGATACTCTTTTTAATGTACTGTTGGATCTTATTAGCTAGGATCTTGACGATTATTCATCCATATTATTATTATTATTATTCATTGATATTGGTCTATAATTCTCAATTTGGTAGGGTCTTTGCCTGGTTTGGGGATCAGTGTAATGCTGGCTTCATAAAAAGAGTCTGGACTTTTTTCCCTTCTGTTTTAATATTTTAAAACAGCTTCAGGAGAATAGGTATTATTTATTCTTTGTAAGATTGCGAGAATTCCCTAGGGAATCCTTCAGTTCCTGGACTCTTGTTTTTTGGGAAGTTTTTGAACTCATTACTAGATATTGGTCTATTGAGGTTGTCAATTTCTTCCTGGTTAATTTTGGGAGTTCATAGTTTTCTATTAATGCATCCATTTCATCTAGTTTGCTTAGCTTATTGGCATATAACTGTTGATAATAATTACTGATGATTGTTTCTACTTCCTTGGTGTTAGTTGTGATCTCTCCCTTTTCATTCATAATTTTATGAATTTGGGATTTCTCTCTTTTCTTTTGGATGAGTGTGGCCAATGGTTTATCCATCTTATTGATTCTTTCAAAAAACCAGCTTCTCATTTCATTGATACGTTCTACTGTATCTCTGGTTTCTACCTCATTGGTCTCAGCCCTAATCTTGATTATTTCCCTTCTTATGTGTGGAGTTGGTTTGATTTGTTGTTGATTCTCCAGTTAAGGTGTCAAGACAGCTGGTGAATTCTGGATTTTTCCATTTTTTTGAGGGACGCTTGGAAGGCTATGTATTTCCCCCACAGCCTTTGCTGTATCCCATAGGTTTTGGACCGAAGTGTCTTCATTCTCATTGGTTTCCATGAATTGTTTCAGTTCTTCTTTGATTTCCAGGTTGATCTAACATTCTTAAGCAAGGTGGTCTTTAGCTTCCAGGTGTTTGAGTTCCTTCCGAACTTTTCCTTGTGATTGAGCTCCAGTTTCAAAGCATTGTGTTTGAGAATATGCAGGAAATAATCCCAGTCTTTCTGTATTGGTTGAGTCCTGATTTGTGACCCAGTATGTGGTCTATTCTGGAGAAGGTTCCATGTGCACTTGAGAAGAATGAGTATTCTGTTGTTTTACGGTGATATGTTCTGTATATATCTATGAGGGCCATCTGGTCCAATGTGTCATTCAATGCTCTTGTTTCTTTATTGATTTTCTGCTTCAATTGTCTGTCTATTACTGAGAGAGGTGTGTTAAGATCTCCTACTATTAATGTATTCAGATCAATATGACTCTTTATCTTGATTAACAGTTTTCTTATGTAATTGGCTGCTACCATATTGGGGGCGCAGATATTTACAATTCTTAGATCGTCTTGGTGGATCGTCCCTTTAAGAATGATGTAGTGTCCTTCTGTATCTCTGACTACAGTCTTTAGTTTAAAATCTAATTTACCTGAGAGGAAAATCGCTACCCCGGCTTTCTTTTGAGGCCTGTTGTCATGAAAGATGCTTCTCCATCCCTTCCTTTTCAGTCTTGGTGTGTCCTTAGGTTCCAAATGGGTCTCTTGTAGACAACATATGGATGGGTCCTGTCGTTTTATCCAATCTGCAGTGCTGTGTCATTTTATGGGCACATTTAGGCCATTCACATTGAGAGTGATTATTGATAGATATGTTTTTATTGACATCGTGTTACCTTTGAAAACTTTCTTTCTGTAGATTGTCTCTATATTTCTGTTCAATGCTATTCTTAGGATTTTTCCTCCTTTATAGAACCTCCCCTTAATATTCCCTGCAGTGTTGGCTTGGTGGTTGCATACTCTTTTAAGCCTTGCCAGTCTTGGAAACTCTTTATCTCTCCATCCATTTTGAATGTCAGTCTTGCTGGATAAAGTATTATTGGATGCATGTTCTTCTCATTTAGTGCCCTGAATATATCTTGCCAGCCCTTTCTGGCTTGCCAGGTCTCTGTGGACAGGTCTGACGTTATTCTGATGGCCTTTCCTCTGTACATAAGGAGCTTCTTTGCCCTAGCTGCTTTCAAGAGGGTCTGCCTACAATTATAATTCTTCATTCTTACTATTAGTTGTCTCGAGAACTTTCGAGAATATATAGTCTTGGGGGGAAAGAGTTCTGCCTCTAGTACATGAATGCTGGTTCCATTCGTGAGACTGGGTAAATTTTCATGGAAAACTTGTTCCACTGTATCTTCTAGACTTCTTTCTTTCTCCTCCCCTTCAGGTATTCCAATAATTCTGACATTGGAACGTTTCATGGCATCATTTATTTCCCTGATTCTGTTTTTGTGTCTTCTAAGCTGTTTGTTCCAGGCTTCCTTCTGATCCTTTCTCTCTGTTTGTCCTCCAGATCACTAATTCTATCTTCTGTCTCAGTTACCCTAGGTTTGAGAGAATTTAGATTAGATTGGAACTCATTGATAGCATTGCGAACATCATCCCTGGTGGCTTTCAGTTCTGTGCTAACATTGTGAACATCATCCCTGGTGGCTTTCAGCTTTGTCCTAATCAATTCCATTTTGTCATCCATGGCTTTCTCCATCCTAGCTATTACCTGGAAAATTGTTAGCCTGAATTCCTTTTCTGACATATTGTCTATGTCGATTGCCATTAGCTCTGTTGCAGAAGGCCCATCCTCTGTGTTTTTCTTCTGTTGGGCATTCCTCCTCCTAGTCATTTTGGTGAGAGATGACTGAATGGATGTGTCTCGATGTATTGACCATGGTGCAGTCAAAGTGCACCCTGGAACGCTTCTGAGCAATCGGGATTCCCCACCTGAATGAAGGAAAAAAGAAAAGAAAAAGAAAAAAAGAGAGAGAGAGAAAGAGACAGGAAAGAAAGGCAGAAAAAAGAGAAGGTGCAGCCCAAATAGGCCACAAGGTCAGATTTATGAAGTACACAACAAAAACAGACAAACAAAAAGGCTGATAAAAGTAAATAACAAGAGAAAAAATATATATGTACAAATGTATATATATATATATGTTCATTTATCCTATAAAATACATACATAAATATATATGAAATATATTTATATATAATAGAAATAAAATATATATTTTATTTATAT
>NW_022631184.1:639561-652312 GCF_010015895.1 Lontra canadensis
TTTGTATATAGTATATAAATAAAAATACAATAAATAAATATAATGAATATAATATATGTAAATATAAATATATGATATATTTATATATTTATTAATATGTATTATGTATTTATTTATATTTGTATATCTATTATATATCAATTATATAAAAATATATTTATATTTTAATCATATATAAAATATATATTATATATAATAATATATGCTATTTACATATATTTATTGATATGTATTATATATAAATATTTATATATATTATATTATATATATGAATATATATGATATATATATAAATATGTATGATATATATAAATATATATGATATATTTAATATAATATAATATATTTAAGTATAAATATATATTTGTTAATGTATAATATATTCATTTATTTATATTTATATATTTATTACTATATATTAATCATATATAAAATATATTCATATTTTAATCATATATAAAATATATTTATATTTTAATTATATATAAAATAGATAATTACATATAAAATATATTATAAATAATAATATATAATATTCACATATATTTATTAATATGCATTATATATAGATATTTATATATAAATATAACTTTATATAAATATAAATAAATATATATGATTTATTATAGATATAATACATATGTAAATATGAATTTTTATGTTTATATTTATATTCATATTTACATGTATATTATGTTTATAATATAATAAATAAATAAATAATCTGTATTTATATTTATATTTACATATATTATATTTATAATAAATTATATATAATTATTATATAATTTATTATAAATATAATATATGTAAATATAAATATTTTTATATAAAATTTTTATATAAAAATTATATATAATTATATATATTATATATATAATTATATTTATATGTATATCATATATATTTATATATAATAGATATTATGTATAATATAATATATTTATACATTTATATATATTTATTTATATGTATTTATATTTATATGTCTATATATTTATTTATATATATTTATATTTATATATAATATAATATCTATTATTATATTATATATATTATCTATTATATATCATATATTATACATAAATAGATAAATATATAAATAGAAAAAATATATCTAATACATATAAATATATTATATAAAATATAGATAAAATATATATTTAAAATATAAAATATATATTTTATCTATATTATATATGAATAGTTATATTTATATTTTATCTATATTTTATACGTGTATTTTATATGATAAATGTATATATGTATATATACAAATGTACCTGTATATATTTTTTTCTTGTCACATACTTTTAGCAGTCTTTTTGTTTGTCTGTTTTTGTTGTCACTTCATAAATCATATATATATATGATTATATATATATACACAAAAAGGAAATTTATATACTATCAGGACAAACACAAATACACAGAAATACTAGCAGTAGAAAAAGATGGAAGAGTGGTTTTAACTTCTCAGTGTGGGCGAGGAAGTTTGATTCTTCCTGGATGTATCTTGATATCTTTGTTAAAGGACTCAATTTTCCTAGGATAAAGGGGGATTGATAATTGGTTTACTTATAGGGGTATCATTGATTGTGGAAATGGGGTTACCTTGAAGTTTAACTCTATATGAATATTATAAAATAAAGATAAAAAAGGAATAAACCAGACTAAACTAAACTAAAATTTTTAAAAAAATTAAAAAAAATTTAAAAATAGAAAAGCAAAAGAAAAACACAGTTATATGTATCAAAAAGTTCAGGTTAGAAAGTTATTATGGAATTTGATGTACTGGACATCTCACTGTGATTTTCAATAAATTAAAAAAAAATATATATATATATATATATATGAACCAGAATAGTGGGAACGTGTTAAAATTAAAAGTTGTATCTATGAAGTAGTGGTGGTGGTTCTCTTTTCGTCTTTTTTTTTTTTTTTCCTTTCCTGGTTAGTTTTCTGGGGGAGGGGCTTTCCACGTGTGTTTAGAGTCAATGATGTTCTCTGAGTTAAGTCCTCCCGCCCCCCTCAAGGGGGTGGGCTCTGAGGAAACTGGTTTTGTCAGGCTTTTGTTCTCTGGACGTTTTTGTGTTTGTTCACTTCTTTTCTCTCTCCTTGACATCTTTTGATGGTTTTTCAAGGTTTAGAGGAAAGCAAATTGGACTCAGACCTCCCTTTCAGAGAGAAGCCTCTTTCTGCTCCCCTTCGGGTCCTGCAGAGCCCATATAAATTCCCCCTTGGCCACTGGCAGAGCAGGTTCTGAGTTGCCATCCCTGGGGATGCAGGATCTCCTGCTTGTACCCAAAACCACTGCAGCGGCGGCTGTCTGGGCAGCTCCAGATCACCAGAGAGTTTCCAAGCAAGGATCGCACACTGAGATTTTCCCGCTGGCCAGGGCTGGGAGTGCCTGGTCTTTCTGGGTCTAAGAGCCCTGGGCTTGCATGCACCTCTCTCAGGGGAGGTTTTTGGACACGCACGTCTCAGGCTCTGATAGCATGGCACGAGTCCGAGAGCACCAGGCTGGGCCTTCGCGCATGTCTCTCAGGGCAGAGTGTGGGACACGTGCATCTCAGGCTCTGATAGTATGGCCCAGGTCTAAGAGCACCCGGCTAGGCCTTCCTGCACCTCTTTCAGGGGAGGGTGTGGGGCTTGCGCGTCTCAGGCTCTGTTAGCACAGTGCAGCGTTCTGCTGTCTGGGAGGCTCCCAGCCCTCACAGGAGCCAGACCCCATGCATTCTCGGGCACGCTGGCGGCTCAGGGACCAAGACCCGTTTTCTCCGCCGCACTCCCTCTGGCTCAGCACCAGGGAGGCTGTCCTGGGTCTGGGGACTTCAGCCTCTGTCCCTAGCCACCCCAATTCCCACAATTTCCCCCCGCAATCCTTTGCTGTTTTTTAGTGCCTTCAACCAGACTCCAAGTTAATGCTGGTCCCCAGATGCAGGGCACCCTCGTATTGGGGTATTAATTTCCAATCGGTCGCCTCTGGTGGCTCCCTCCCACTTTTGTTTATCTTCGGATATCAGTCCGACGTTCCCACTCCACTTTACCTGCCCACTGGTGTCTTCTGCCCCTGTAGAGATCCAGATGTGTATAATTCTTATCTCAGGCTGATTTCATGGGTGACCGGAGTTCTTTGGTAGGTAATCAGCTCACTTTAGGGTAGAGGTTGAAACGGCGCCTCCTCCTACTTTCCTGCCATCTTGTCTCACCTTGAGAGAGCTGTTTCACAACTTTTGATTGTAATTACTTTTATGGGAGAGGAGGTGGGATGGGTCCACAGAAGGACAGAGGGACCCTTCAGAGAATGAAATAATTGTGTAAATCTCCCTTCCATTGAGAAGAGACAAATGTACTGCCCTATAGCAGATGTGTTGGGCAGACAGACAGGATGGGCCATCAAGACATTTCAAAGTGGTGGCAAACCCTTCTCTAAGCTCTCGTCACATGACAACCTTCTGAAACTTCCCTTCCTCCTCATTTACCCTCTTGATGACTCTCAGTCCTTGACAGCTGTCTATAGCTTTACTTTCTCTATTTTTCCCCTTGCTTCATATTGTGTATCTTTCTCAGGCTATGTTCTGAAACCCAACACGCATATATGCTTGAGCCCATCAGCTTACCTCATTCACTCATCTGCCCAGCAACTTCAGCTGTCCTCAATATCTGGAAAGTTCTTTACTTCCTAGGGAAGTGATTGCTGGCACATTCCTAGGGAAAACTACCTCCAGAATTCAGCATCAGGAATCAGCCTCAGTGACTGATGGTCAACCACTGAATTTGGGGGGGGGTGCTCTCAGCTGAAATGAAAGCTTCTGTGCTATTTGGTTATAACAAGAGAATGAAAAATGGCCTCCAGCATATTTCTGGGGGAAAAAAATCCAGGGAAGTTATCCCAGAACCCACAACTCATAAATTCTTCTGATAAACATTCTATATCAGTATTGCCAGTGGTTTTGAGCTGGCTCAGAGTTTAGGAAACCACGGCAAGATAGAGCTGCTTTCCAGAGTTCTTATTTTACTATAAAAGCAAAACCATTGTCCATGCACAGGATTTAACACGGATGAAATCAAGACTTTCATTCAACAAAATCCACATTCATGTCCCTTATTTTAGGGTTGCTTCTCCGACTTTAATTTTACCCCAACACAAAGGCAAATACAGGACACATTTACTTTGGGGAAAAATAATCTGTTTTTGAGGAAATATTGTTCCATTTTGGCAATCTTGATTAATGATATAGTCAAAATAAATTTCTGCATGGTGCCTACTAAAACTGTTTCAAGGAAGCAGAGCTCTAATCCACAACACTCTCTCTACCAATTGTCACAACAGAAATGTAGGCATTAGTCATACCTAAAGGCTAAGTTTTGTTCATCTCCCTTTTCAATGCCTTCTGAATCTCCACAGTCTTTACTAGAAATGTCTTCATCACAGTTCCCCTGAGTCCCTAATTCCAGAGCTTCACCTTTTGACTATGAGTTTCTATGTTTTTTTTTAATTTTTTCCCAAATTTTATTTAAATTCTAGTCAGTTCACATATAGTGTAATATTGGCTTAAGGAGTAGTATATAGCGACTCATCAGTTACATAAAACACTCAGTGCTCATCATAACAAATGCTTTCCTTAATATCCATCATTCATTTAGCATCCCCATCCTGCACTATATCAACACTCTAGTTTTTTTTTTTTTCTATCATTAAGGGTCGTTTAGTGTTTGTTTCCTTCTATTTTTTTAAATTTAATTTTTTTCAGTGTTTGAAGATTCATTGTTTACTCATGACACCCAGTGCTCCATACAGTATGTGCCCTCCTTAATACCCACCACCAGGCTCACTCAACACTCCACCACTCTCCCCTTCAAAACGCTCAGTTTGTTTCTCTATTTTTTTCACATTTCCATGTTTCTCTGTTTTGTTTATTAAATTCCACATATGAGTGAAATTATGTGGTATTTATTTTTCTCTGACTGACTTATTTCTCTTAGCATAATACACTCTAGATCCATCCACACCCTTGCAATAAACAATATTTCATTGTTATCATGGGTGAGTTCTATTACATTTCATATATACATATATATTATATATAATACATATATATAAATATAAATTTATACATATATATTAAATATAAATTTAATATATACATGTATTCTATGGGAGAATACACACACACACACACACACACACACACTGCTGATGCTGACTTTTAATCCAACCATCAGTCTATGGACATTTGGGTTCTTTCAATTTTAGGTATTGTGTTGATAATTCTGCTGTAATCATTGAGGTGTATATACCCCTTTGAATCATAATTTTTGTATCCTTTGGGTAGATACCAAGAAATACAGACCTGGATGAGAGGGTTGTTCTACTTTTAAAAATTTGAGGAACCTCCACAATGTTTTCCTGAGTGGCTGCACCAGTCTGCATTACCACCAACAGCATAAGAATGTTCCTATTTAGCCAAATCTTCACCAACATATGATTCTTCCTGTATTGTTAATTATTGCCATTCTGACAAGTGTCAGGTGGTGTCTCAACTTGGTTGATGATAAGTGATGTGGAGCATCTTTTTATGTACCTGTTAACCATCTGCATGTCTTGTTTGGAAAGGTCTATTTATGTCTTATGCCCATGTCTTAACTGGATTATTTGGTTTTTGGGTGTTGAGTAGGATAAGTTCTTTATAGATTGTGGGTACTACTCCTTTATCAGATATGTTATTTTCAAAAGTCTTCCCCCATTGAGTAGCCAGCCTTGTAGCTTTGTTGATTGTTTCGTTAACTGTGCAGAGGCTTGTATTTTGGTAAACTCCCAAGAGTTAATTTTACCTTTTACATCCCTTGCCTCTGGTGAAATGTCTAGTCAAGAGTTTCTATGACCAAAGTCAGAAAAATAAATTGTTTAATAAATAAATGAATAGATGAATAAATACAATATTTTTTAATTCAACCATTTGATACTGGAGGAAATAATTGAACAATGATGCTACACTGTGACTATTTTAAGACACATATTGGTTATACAACCTATAATTTATAATGTTGTAAAAGGACAACATTGCTTCAACTCATAACTAATCATATATAGAGAGATCAGTTAAATGAGTTGATAGTTGATAATGTGGAAATCAATTCCTAATATAATTTAAATCAATAAAATATGTTTATATAGTAACTTCCCCTCTATAATATAAACAAATGCCACATACCTTTCTCTATAACTAAGATTTCTGTGTAAAAACAAAATATAGAATAAACAATTCAATAAAGTGTGGAAGAATTTCTAGAGAGGAAGACATTAAACATTTCTTTCAAACACTGATGTGATAAAATATTAGTCAACTATGTGAAAATGAGTGATTCAGAAGAGAAATAAGGAAATAAGTATTGTGTACATAATTTAAAATGGGTGAGGGCTATGAGAATCCATGGTATCTTGAGATATGCTTATAAGTCCATCATCTAATTACATCCATGAAAACCCATCTGATGATTGTGTGGAACTCATCCTAGGATATTCCCCAAACTTCAACCAGATTACACAGGGGGTCTGAGCCACAAGACCCTGGGACAGGATCACTGAGCCTTTGGAAGGGAGAGGCATCCAGAATCAAGAATAACCTGGAACAGCCAGTAAGGCTTCACTGCTCATCCCAATAAATTTAAATCCTAAAGGGTAGTGGTTCCTAATATGTTACTAAACCATAAATTAAAACTTGATAGAGCAGCATTCTTCATTGTATGACTCCTGGCACAGTAGCATCAGCATTTCTGAAGTGGAACCTTGTTAGAAATACCAATAGTAGAGCCTAACTCAGAACTGCTGAATCAAAAATTCTGAGGTGTCTGTGCCAGCAATATATGCCCTCCATGAGATTTTCATGCATTTGCAGATTAGAGAACATTGGGTCAATTAGGCCCATACAAATAAACTACTGAACAGAATGGTAGACTGTTTCTGCCCTAGATCTTTGAAAATGACAAGACACAGTTACTCCATGAGGATGTGGCTAAAACAGTGTTCATATGTTTAAAAAAAGCAGTTCACTAGCCTTTAAGTTCTCTCCTAAGTCTCTCTATTTTAAAAATGGATAAAATTAGTTTTATGGGAATTTTCAAAGCATGAACAATACCTGAATATTCTCTCTTTGATGTATGTTGGGGTACACCTTGAAACTGTGACCTTCTATTCTAAATGGGAGCATGAGCTTCTCTGAGTTAGAAGTCAAACAACTCTGTGGGCAGGGATGACTCAGTTGGATGAGCATATGCCTTCAGCTCAGGTATTAATCCTGGAGTCCAGGGATCAAGCTCTGAGACAAGATACCTGCTCAGAAGGGGGTCTTCTTCTGGCTCTCTGCATTGCTCAACTCACTCTCTCAAACTATCCCTCTAAAATAAGTACACAAATCATTTAAAAAAGAGCCAGTTATTGATGTTGATATTTTTAGTAGGCATCTTATCAAATAAAATGCAAAAATCTTTTAATTATCATTTAATAATAAAGCATTCAGTATTTAAAGGAAAACAAGATGAAGATCAAGTTCAGGTACTCATTTGTACTTGGAAATATTAGATATTGAAGTATTTTATGGTGACTAAAATAACATAATAAAAAAAGAGAAGTAATAATAGCAAAAATAATAAAGGAATATCTGAAATCATTAATGGGCCTTTAAAAATTAAACATCTAAGAGAACCTGTGTAACTCAGCCAGTTAAAGTAAAGGACTCTTGGTTCGGCTTAGGTCCACATCTGAGAGTCATGCATTCCAGCCCCACATTGGACTCCATGGGAAGTGTGGGCTATATGTGTCTCTTTCACAATGCTCCTCCTCCCAAACATGCTCTTCCTATATAAAATAAATAAATAAAATGTTTAAAATATATAAAAAAGTAAATAATTAAACTGTGACTCTTTTAAAATGTATATTGGTTATACAACCCATACTTCATAATTTCACAAAATGATAACCCTGTTTAAACTCATAACTAATCATATATTGGGAGACAAGATAAAGGAAATGATAGATTATGATGTGGAGATCAATTGTGAATAACATTTTCATAGGTCCAATATACTTTTCCAGGAGAATGATTATTCTAAAAGTGACACAAATGCCACTTACCTTGATCAGCTGTTGGGTCTCCTGTGTAAAAACACAGAAATATAATAAACAAGTGAACAACGAATGTGTGAGTGAATGTTTTGAGAAGCAGAATTTCCTTAAATTGTTCAAGCTCTGAATTGGTATACTATTACTGAAAGGGTGAAAATTCATAAAGAGAAGGGAGACAGGGACACACGCCTGGTGTAACTCATCCCAAATGGATGATTTTGATGGCATTCTAGAGTATCATCAACTATGCTCACAGCTCCATCATCCACAGTCTCCTTTCCTCAAGAAGTAAGCTGATCCATGCAGAATTATCTAATGGTTCTGCAGAGTTCCTCCTAGGATCTCTCCCAAAGTTCACCCAGATTACCCTGGCAGTCTGAGCTGCAAGAAACGGATGGAATCACTGAGCCTCTGCAAGGAGGAGGCATGCTGAGTCAGGAATACTGTGAAGCAGCCACTCAGAATTTCTGGCACTTCACACAAGATTTCTGATCTTAAATTTAGTACTTCTTAATGTCTTTCTGAATCATTAATTCTCATTTGAAAGATCATTCTTCTTCATAGTATATCTCCTGACCCAGCAGCAACAGCATTTCTCACAGGGGACCTTGGGAGGAAGGCTGGTACTTGAGCCCAACCAAAACTGTTGAACCAGAATTATGGGCTGTGGAACAACAGTATATGCCCTCCTTGGTATTCCTATGCATGACTGTGTTTGAGGGTATTTGTTCTATCTTAACCACAAAAATATGGTATGAATGGAATGGACCCATGTTTTAGCCTTAGACCTCTCGAAAAGACAAGACATAGCCATGACCTGAGGACGGGGCTAGAACAGTGATCATATAAAAAACAGATTATTCACTAGCTTTTACTAAAATTATCACATAAGTGTTTCTCTTTGAAACATGGACAATGTTAGTTCTACTGGAATTTTCCAAGCATGCACATTTTTTTTGCAATCTTTCTAGTTGACCCATGTATGTTCAAGCCCACCTTGAATTTGTGACCTTTTCCTTTAAATGGAAGAATGAGTTTCTCTGAGGTAGAGGTGAACCAAATCAGTGACCTGTGTGGCTCAGGTGATTAAGCATCTGCCTTCAGCTCAGATCATGGTCCTGGAGTCCTAAGACCAAGCCATGAGGCAGGCTGCCTTGTCACTGGGGAGTCTGCTCCTCCCTTTCTCTCTGCCCCTCACAGTACTCACTCAAGAAATTCTCAGAATCACAACATAAATCATTTTTAAAATGTCTAATATTGACATTTATTTATTTATTGTTATCTTAACAAGAAAACACAAATTCTCCTTTATTATGATCCAATACTAAAGAATTTGGGATTTAGACCAAAACCAAAGTAGAAAATCAAAGTTCGCTTACTCATTGTACTTTAGAGAAAGGAGTAGAAAAAACAAATCAAAGATGGATACCTGTATACTTCTAGGGTCTTAAAACATTACAGGTCAAGGGGTTCCTGCAGTACTCAGTCATTAACTTGTTGCCCTCGATTTGGTCCAGGGATTCATCTCAGAGTTATGGGTTCCAGCCCCATATTGTGCTCCATGTTCAGTGAGAGTCCTTCTTGTCCCTCTCCCTCTGGTCCTCCCCTCACACATTCTTTGTCTCTTGCCTTCTCTAAACACAATTAAAAAATAAACTCTTTTGTCAAAATATGAAGGGACTCATAAATTTGGGAATAATTGAACAGAGATGTTCTACCATGACTCTTTTAAAATGAATATTGGTTCTACAACTCATACTTTATAATGTATCATAACGTCACCATTGTTTCAACTCATAACTAATCATATATAGGGAGATCAGATAAATGATTTGATAGTTTATAATGTAGAAATCAACTGCTAATATGATTTTCATAGATAAAATATAGTTTTTTTATGAGAATCTTTCTAAAATACATGCAAATACCACTTACCTTGACCGGCTGTTATGTCTCCTGTGTAAAAACCAAAAATATAATAAGAATTTCAACTCAGTGTGTGTTAATGAATGTTATGAGAAGCAGAATTCCCTCAAATCTTTCAAGCTCTAGTTTGGCATACTATTACCAAGTAGATGAATATTCATATAAGGAAGGCAGACAAGGACCCAGGCCTGGTGTACCTCATCTCAAATGGATGGTTTTGATGATGTTCCAGAGCATCATTAACCATGCCTATAACTCTATCATCCACAGTCTCCTTCAAAAACTAAGTCACTCTAGACAGAACCATCTAAAGGTTTCCCAGAGCTCCTCCTAGCATCTTTCCCAAAGTTCACCCAGATTACCCCAACAGTCTGAGCTGCAAGATACTGGGACTGGATCGTTCAGAATTTTTGGAAGTGGAAGGAATCCAGAATCAGGAATACTCTGAAAAGCCCTCTAAGGTTTTCTTTTGCTTTCTGAAGAAGTTTATGTTCTAATGTTTATTACTTCTTAATTTGTTTCTAAATAATTAATTCTAGGTTGAATTAGCATGCTTCTTCATATTATGTCTCTGGACATAGCCACAACAGCATTTCTCACAAAATATTCTCATACTTTAGCCCAATTCAGAACTATTGATTCAGAAATTCTGGGATGTGGGGCAACAATATATGCCCTCCATGGGATTCTCATGCATGAGTGTGTTTGAGATCATCTGTTCCATCTGAAGCATACAAATCGTGTAATGAACAAAACTGAATATTGTTTCTACCCTACTTCTCTGAAAATGACAACACACAGTCATGCTCCCATGATGTCACCTAGAACAGTGCTCATATATAAAGAACTTTCACTAGCCTTTACTTAAGTTCTCATATAAGTGTCTCTATTTTAAACATGGACAAGTTTAGTTTTCAGTAATTTTCTTAACATGCACATTTCCTACAATCTTATATATTTGATTCACATAAGCTCTGGCCCACCTTGAATCTGTTACCTTATCTTCTAAATGGAAGCCTGAGTTTCTCTGAGTTATAAGTAAACCAACTGGTGCACCAGCATTCTTTAGTTTATTCAGCTTCTTACTTCAGCTCAGGTCCTGATCCTGGAGTGCACAGTTCAAGCCCTAATTCAGGATCCCTTCTCAGCATGGACAGTCTTCAGGCTCTCCCATCATCCCTACCTCCACTGTCTCTTTCTTACACTCTTTATAAAATAAATAAAGAAATCTTTAAAAATCTACTCAAATATTAATATTGATATATTTTTGGCATATTATCTTCTAAATACATATTATCTTTTATTATATTTTAATAATAAACTAGGAATTAGAAATAAAAAAGTGTGTGAAGATAAAAATTCATGAATTATTGTGTATTCTAAAATAGTAGCAAATAAAATCATAACAAAATTTCTAATTATTTGACCTTTCAAATTTAATCATCTAATATCAACAGAAATATTTTTAAAACCTTCAATGTTGGGATTATTTTCAAATGCAATGTGGTTTTCCTATCTATTACTATAATGTTACAGAAATACAACATAAGTTCAACTGATAACTAATCACATATTGAGAGATTTTCAAAAATTGATATTTTATAATGCAGAAATCAATTTTAATATAATTTTAGTTCATCAAATATAATTTTCTCTGATAACATTACATCTAAAATATTAAAAATAATGCTTATTTATCAGAGTAATTAAAAGTCTTATGTAGAAACAAAATATATAATACAGAGTTTAACAATGTTTATGTAGAAGAGTTTCTAAAAAAGTAGAATTTACTCACATCTTTCACCTTCTGACATGCTAAAATATTAGCCAAGTAGGTGGAAATAACTGATAAAGAAGAGAGTTAAGGAAGCAAGTATTGTGTACATCATCCCAAAGGGATGATTTCTAAGAGATTCCAGTGTACCATGGAATATGGCCATAATTCCAAAATCTACCATATCCTTTCTCCAGGAACTAAGTCAGTCAGTGCAGGTACATCTGATGGTTGTGTGGAACTCATCAGAGGTTGTCCTCAATGTTCCCCAGATTACACATGGGTTCTGTCTGACCTGCAAGAGCCTAGGAGAACATCATGCTGCCTTTGGAATGGGGAGGTATCCAGAACCAGCAGTAACTCAAAACACCAAGGCAGGTTTCATTGCTCATCCTGGGAATAAATTTTGGGCATTGAAAGATATAATTTTTCCCCAGACTCTCGATAAGTGTTATAATATGATGACAATACTAATATAACACATACTATGGAAACTGCCAGTTATCAAAGATGTTAAAAATTGAGGGGTCAGTGTAGTTGAGAATGAGTCTTCCAGACATGGGGAAGTCCTCCAAATGTACAGAAGAGAAAAAGGTTCTCCAAGTGTATTTTATAAAAGCTTCCTTTTCTCACTTCTGAAGGAAGTGGGTTAGCAGTAAAACATACATGCACACTAAAAACAAAAGGTGAGAATAGCTAACATTAGTAGAGATTTGATGCTGGGCAGTCTGTGCTGTGTACTGAAATTTAGTAGCATGGGCCTTTTCAGGATTTCTGGGGAATTTACTGCAGACCTTCATTTAATACTTTGCTCAGATATTAGCCAGCTTCTCCTCTCTTTAGAATCAAAGTAATACTGCAAACTTCAAGGAATTATGGACATAATAATCCATACAGAGCTCATGGATACCTAAACAACTGAA
>NW_022631184.1:652712-673872 GCF_010015895.1 Lontra canadensis
CTAAACAACTGAACTAAGACAAAGGGAAAGTAAATGCACAGTTCTGAAACCCAAACTGGTATTTATTTCATTATATCTTTACAGCCATTTTTTTCTTAAATCTTTCCTTAAAAAATGCCTGACCTTTATATTGTAACCAATCCATTAAACACAGGGAAGTAATGTATGATTTATCATACTGTTCCTGAGGTTTATCTTTAAAAAAAAAACACAAATAAGTTACAGACTGAAATTAAAATTCGTCATAGTACATTGCTATGTGAAGGAGCTTATAATGCATGTGAGTTGGAAATTATATTTTTGTGTTTGTGAGCCAACTGTTGTACAGCTGGATTATTCTATTATTCTATTTATTCTATTTTATTTGCATATTGTATTGTGTATTGTTTTCTATTTCTATTTGCATTCTACTTGTATATTTATTTGTATAAATAGAAGTTTCAACCACGTACATATTTTTAGCAGACTTTTGAGTACCCATACCATGATTCACAGAGTTCTGAACCATGACCTTACGACACTGCCCAGGGAGATAGTCATGATACATGATAGATAGATAGATAGATAGATAGATACACAGACAGGTGATAGATATCTTCTTTATATTTTTCCAGCTGTATCTGTATTTAATCCTATCTAGATATCTATGTATATCTATATCATCTATATTTATCATCTATTTATCTATGTATCTATCATCTATCTATCACCTATCTTAGTTATCCACTATCTATTTTTTTGGAAATTTATGTTACTTCTGTATCTTGGCTGTGTAAACAATGCTCTGATAAGCATAGAACATATGCCTTTGTGCAGTTTTTTTCCTAATAAATACCTAGTACTTGAATTACTGCATAATATGGTAATGACATTTTTATTCTTTTAAGGAACCTGAAAACTTTTCCAATAATGGCTGAACCAATTTATATTCTCACCAAGAGTTCACAGTGTTTCCTTGCCAAACCTTTGTCAACATTTTCTGTCTTTTTGATAAAAACCCGTTGTGTCAGTTTTTTTGTTTGTTTGTTTGTTTGTTTCATTTTGCTTTTTATTTTGTTTTGTTTTTACATCTGTGTGTTCAGATGCTATAATATTCACTCTTTCTTTTGGGGATGATTAGTTTAGGTTCCTCAATATTATCCCTCCCAATTCTAAACCTATTTATACCCTTTCATGTGGTATGAATATTAAGTAACTCTCTTAAGAACTCCTCCCTTCCCATGACTCTCTTGAAGTCTCATAGATCCTAGCCCAAAGTCTCATGCAAGTCCCTTTCTAAGCAGTTCCAGACCAACATTTTTCACTGTGTCTTACTTTTGGCTCAGAGGAGCATGTCCAAGGACATGAGGTTCAAAACAATAGAAGATGAAGTCTGTATAAGAGATTAATTATGACATAATGGATTCTGTGAAAATTAGGTGTTGTGTGATCTTTAAAACTAGACCAGAAGAGAAAATGGAATTCATGTTCTCTTTTCCCTCATAGTCCAGGAAAGCAAGGAACAAAACAAACAAAGAAAAATTCATAAATAAAAATCAGTTTCTCCACCTTACAGGTATTGGTGGACTAGCCACACTTAGTTCTGCACTGATCAGGGTACTGACTCTCAGTAAAGAAGAACACATAGCCCTGACCAGTCCCACGTACAGAGTACCATGCAAAGCAATAATGAGGGGATGTATGACTGTGGGGTCCCATAGTGTACTCATTGAGGGTTCACCAAGTTCCCACAGGGAAACCAGAAATAATTAGGGAATTAATGAAATGTTTCAGGAATAAGGTAAAACAAGTACAAATGCATACAGATCGAATTACTATGAAAATATTCTATGTAACAAAGTCAGGAGTTTAAAAAAATCAACACAAACAAACCAACATATGGATATCAAGACTTATGCATCTTATATTTTAACAATTGTACATGTCATAGAAAAAAAAATGTAAAGACACAAAAGAGCCAGATATTGGTACACATGGGTGATGTAGCCATTGAAGCGATCAACTCTGGTTTTGGCTCAAGTCATGACCTCAAGACCATGTGATCAAGTCCCATGTCAACCTCTGTGCCCATCACAGAGTCTCCTCATGATTTTCTCTTCCTCTATCCCTTCCCTCACTCTTGCTCACACTGTCTCTCTAAAATAAAGAAATACATCTTTAAAAAAGATGTACTTATTTATATACATAATGTAAATATGTATGTAATGTAACATTACATAATGCAATGTTACATACATTGTATGTAACATTCTCATACATAATGCAAATTAGCATTTATTTTCATTTCATAATAAAGAAATTGGGAATTAGAAGAATACCAGCTGAACATCAAAATTCAGTTATTGAATTGTGGAAAAAAAATCCTCCAGGGATATCTGAATATTTATAGGGACTTTATTTATTTATTTTTTAAACCTAGTGGTGCCTGGGTGGCATAGCCAGTTAGTGTTGATTCTGGCTTTTGACTCACTTGATGATCTCAGAATTCATGGAATTCAGATTCCATCCCCACTATGGGCTCCATGCTCAGTCTGGAGACCACATGTCCCCCTCCCTCTGCTCCAACACTCAAGTTCTCTCTCTCTCTCAAATAAATATATGAAATCCTTTAAAACATAAAAGCATCCATTAACATGGGAAATAATTTAACAAAGATGCTACAGTATTATACAACATAAAATTTATAATGCTACAAAAGGACAGCATTTTTTAACTGATATGTAATCATGTAAAGAGAGACTATTTAAAAGAATTGATAGTTTATGATGTAGAAACCATTTGCTAATATGATTTTCATAAATCAAGTATATTGTTTCTATGATAACTTCCCCTCTAAAATATAAACAACAGCTACTCAGGTTTCTCTGTAGTTATGGGATCTGTATAAAAATAAAAGATATAACAAATAATTCAACAAAGTATGTGTTGAAGGATTTCTAGAGAAGTAGACTCTACTCAAATATTTCATATTCTAATTTGGTCAATTGTTAGTCAACTAGGTGGAAAAAAAGAGATAGAAAATACAGAAAATGAAGCAGGCATTTTATGCATCATCTGAAAGAGTTGATTTCTAGGAGTTTCCAAAATATCATGAAAGGTTTTAAAAAATGAGGGGGGGTCAGAGTAGGTGAGAAAGAATCCTCCAGGTGGGGGGGCAGGGCATCAAAAATACAGGAGAGGAAAAAATTTCTCCAAGGACATTTTATCCAAGCTTCATTTTCTCAATTTCCAAAGAAGTGGGTTAAGAAGGAAAGCCTACCTGCAGACTAACAACAAAAGGTGAGACTAGCTGACATTGGTAGAGATTGATGGTGGACCAGGCTGTGTTCTGCATTGAAATGGAGCACCATGAGCCTTCTTAGGATTTCTGGGGGATTTACTACAAACCTTCATTTACTACTTTGCGCACACCTTAACCAGCTCTCCTCTTTGTAAAATCCAAGCTATAATCATGAACATCAAGGGATTATAGATTTATTGATCCAACAGAGCTCAAGGACACTTAGACAACCTAATTCAGAAAAAGGGAAAGGAAATGCACAATTTCAAAACCCAAATTGCTATTTACTTCCTTATGTTTTTCAAGACTGTATTTTCTTCAATCTTTCCTTCAAAAAATGCCTGACCTTTTAATTGTGATCAATCCATTAAACAGAAGGAATAAATGGATGGCTTACCATGTTCTTCCTGATGTTTACCTTTAAAAAGAAATACAGAAAGGAGTTAGAGAATGGAACTGAAACTTCTGACAGTTCGTGGCCCTAAGAAGGTAATGAATCTCTTTATACATAGTACTGGAAATTATACATTTTGTATGTGAGAGCCAATTTTTGTGCAACTATATAAGAGATAAGCAGAATTTTCAGCTACATCGAGATTCCTAACCGACTTTTGGTAACCCATACCACGATTCACAGAGCTCTAAGTCATTATCTTCCAAAAGTTCCCAAGGAAATATTCAATATCTATAAGTTAATCTATAACTATACCTATGTATATATCTGTTATTTATATATGTATCTCTATGTATATATCTATATACCTATCTTATTTATCATATCTCTATGAACATTTATATTACTTCCTTTCATTACATGGCTATATGATAAATGCACTAATAAACACAGGATAGAGCACACACCTTTTGGCAGCAGTGTTTTTATTTTTTACTGATAAATACCTTTTAGTTGAATTACTACATAACATGGTAATTCCATTTTAGTTCTATTGAGAAACATGAAACTTTATTCAATATTGGCTGCACCAATGTATTTTCCCAAGAGTTCACAGTGTTCCCTTTCTATGACTTTGCCAAAATTTCTTCTCTTTCTGATAAAAACCATTGAGTCAGGTATTTTTCCATCTTTGTGTTCAGTTGATGGAATGCTCAATCTGTCCATTGGGAATGATTCTGATCAATTCCTCAACATCCTTCCTCCCAATTCAAAACCCATACTTTTATGGGGTATATATATTTAGGTATAGGAGTATATGGAGTATATGTATGTATATTTAGTAAGACTCATATGAGAAGCATCCCTTTGCATGATCCCTCTGAGGTCTCAGAGCCTAGACCAGAGTCTCCTTCATCTATTTCTAGGCAGCTCCTGATCTACATGGTTCCTTAATTTTGGCTCAGAGGAGTATGCCAAAGACATAAAGTTCAGAGCAATATAAGAGGAAATAAGTCAAAGAGTTTAATTATGACATAAGTGATTCTGTAAAAAGTTGGTGTTCTTTGCTCTTTAAAAGTTAGGCCAGGGAAGAGAACAGAGCTCACATTCTCTTTCCCTCTAATCCAGAAAAGGAAGGAGCAAAACAAATAATGAAAATTTCATAAATGAATATGTAATATAACATAAATATAATATAATATAAATAGAGATAATTACAAATATATAATATATAATAGTATATCTAAATATAATATATAAACATATTATATAACTATAAATATATATAAATAACATAAATATAAATATAAATATAAATGCATAATTCCAAAATCCAAATTGTTATTTAATTCCTTATATTTTAGACTGTTTTCACTTACATCTTTCCTTCAAAAAAACAAAACAAAAACAAAAACAAAAAACAAACAAAAAAAAACCCTGACCGTTAAATTGTGACCAATCCATTCAACACAGGGAAATAAAGGATATATTACCATATGTGTTCTGAAGTTCACCTTTAAAGAGAAATACACAAATAAGTTAGAGAATGGAACTAAATCATCTGACAGTTCATTGCTCTTTGAAGGCAGTGAATCTCTTTATAGATAGAACTGGAAATTATAAATTTTGTATGTGACAGCCAAGTGTTGTGCATCTATGTGAGAGAAAAGCAGAAGTTTCCACTCCATAGAGATTTCTAACTGACTTTTGATAACCCTCACTATGATTCACAGAGCTCTACCATGGGACCTTCCAACACTGTCCAGGGAGATATTCAATATCTATATCTACAAGGTTATCTCTATCTATAAGTACACCTATGTCTGTATCTGATATCTGTATTTCTCTCTATATATATATCTATATGTCTATCTTCCTTATCACATATGTATATTTGGACATTTACATGACTTCCTCTTCTTGCTTGCCTATACAAAATTGCTCTAACATGCATAGGGTAGGAGCATATGCTTTTTGGCAGTAGTGTTCTAATTTTGTCCAGATTAAATACCTTCTACTTGAATTATTGCATAATAAGGTAATTCCATTTTTATTTCTTAGAAGAACATGAAACTTTTTTTCAATATTGGCTGCACCATTTTTATATTCCCACCAGGACTTCCCAGTGTTCCCTTTTTACAACTTTGCCAAAGTTTCTTCTCTTTCTGATAAATACTGTTGTGTCGGGTATTTTTCCAGGTGTGTGTTCAGATGATGGGATACTCAACATTCATTTGGGGATGATTCTGGTCGATTCCTCAACAGCCTTCCTCCCAATTCCAAAACCTTTTATCTACTTTCAAGGGGCATGTTTATTTAGCATGACTCTTATGAATGCCTCCCCTTGGGTAACCCCTCAGAGGTCTCACAGAGCCTACTCCAAAATCTCCTTCAAGTCTATTGCTAAGCAGTTCCTGACCAAGATTGTTCATGGGGCCTTACTTTTGGCTCACAGGAGAATGTCCAAAGACATGAGGTTCAGAGCAACATAAGAGGAAATCAGTCAAAGAGTTTAATTATGGGGTGCCTGGGTGCCTCTGTCCTTAAGAATCTGCCTTCAGATTGGGTCATGATCCCAGGTCCTGGGATTGAGCCCCATATTGGGTGCCCTGCTTGGCAGGAAGCCAACTTTACCCTCTACATTCCCTCTGACTGTGTTCCCCCTCTGGATGTCTCTGTCTGTCAAATAAATAAATAAAATGTTTTTTTTTTTTTAAAGAGTGTAATGATGACATGAATGATTCTGTAAAAATTCGGTGTTCTGTGATCTTTAAAACCTAGATCAGGGAAGGAAAGAGAGCTCACATTCTCTTTCCTTCATCATCCAGAAAAGGTAGGAGCAAAAGGGACAATGAAAAATTCATGAATAAAAATCAGTTTCTCCTCTTAAAATGTCCTGGTGGCCTGGCTAAACTTGGTCCTGCACTGACCATGCCACTGACTCTCAGGGAAGAAGACAAATAGTCCTGACCAGGCCCATGTGCACATGCAAAGCAATAAAGAGAGTATGTGAGGCTGTGGGGTCCCAAAGAGTATTGGTTCCCCCTCTGATCTAGTGAGGATTCACCAGGTTCCCACAGGGAAATCTTACAAAATTCAGAAATGATCACTTCAATGAAATAATTCAGGAAATAGGGACCATCAAGGCCAAATGCACACAGATCAAATTACTATGAAAATATTCTCCAAATTATGAAGGGCAAGTGTTAAAAACCAAATCAAAACAAATGATTAAAAAACATATGAAGGGTGCCTGGGAGGCTCAGTGAGTTAAAGCATCTGTCTTTGGCTCATGTCATGATCCTGGGGTCCTGGGATTGAGTCGTGCATCAGGCTCTATTCTCAGCAGCAGTCTGCTTCCTCCTCTATCTCTCTCTGCCTGCCTCTCTGTGTATTTGTGATCTCTGTCTCTCAAATAGATAAACAAAATCTTAAAAAAAGCTATGAAAACAGTACATGAAAATTATGTATCTGATGTGTCAACAAATGTATTATAAAGAAAAATGAAAAGCCTTAGCTTTGCCAAATATGGGACACACGGGTGGTGCAGCTATTTAAGCAAGCAACTCTTGATTTGGCTCAGGTCATGATCTCAAGGTCAGGAGCTCAAGCCCCAAGCCATGCTTTCTGACCAGTATAGAAAGTTCTCATGATTTCCTCTCATTCCATCCTACCCCCACTCTCTGTCTCACACTGATCCTGCAAAGTAAAGAAATCTCACTTTAAATAAATAGGAAAATATGGATGTTGATGGATCAGCTTGGCCTCTTATCATATAAAATACAAGTTAGCCTTCAGTATTCTTTAATAATAAAGAATTTAGGAATTAGAAGTAAACAAAAGTGAACATCAAAGTTCAGTTATGGAATTGTATTTTAGAAGTGTAGAAAAATTCCTCAATGGATATCTGAATATTTATGGTGTTTATCAAATTAAAACACCAAGGGGTGACCTGGTTGTTTTGCCAGTTACTGTCGACTCTTGGTTTTGGCTCATTGGCTGATCTAAGTTGTAGGTGTTCCATTCCCTCATTGTCCTCCATGCTCACTGTGGAGTCAACTTGTTTCCCTCCCTTTAGTCCTACCCCCATTCATTCTCTCTCTCTCTCTCTCTCTCACTTTCACTCTCAAATAAGGAAATCAAATCTTTTAAAACATAAATGAAGTTAATAATATGAAAAATAATTAAAAGAGATGCTACAGTGTGACTATTTTAGATGAAATTTGGTTACACAAATTGTAATTTAAATCCTTCAAAAGGACAGCAATGTTTCAACTGATAGGTAAAAACATATTGGGAGACCACTTTAAATATTGATAACTTATGATGTGGAAACCATCTCCCAATGTGATTTTCACTGATCAAATAAGTTTTCTTATGATATCCTCCTTTTTAAAAAGTATACACAAGACGACTCCTCTTTCTTTATATTTATGATCTATATAAAACAAAAAGATATAATACAGAAATCAAGAAAGTGTGTGGGGAAGAGTGTCTAGAGAAGCAGACTCTAGTCAAATTATTCCAACTGTGATGTGCTCAAATGTCAGCCAAATAGGTGAAAATAAGAGAGAAAACAGAAAATGAAGCATACATGTCATGCATCATATGAAAGAGTTGATTTCTAGGAATTTTGAAAATATCAAGAAACATCTTTTAAAATTGGGGGTGGTCAGAGTAGGCAAAAACAATCCTCCAGACAGGTGGAGAGTTTCAAACATATAGAGGAGGTAAAAGGTTCTAAAGGACATTTTATCCAAACTTCCTTTTCTCAAATTCCAAAGAAGTGGGTTAGCAAGGAAAGCCTACCTTCAAATTAATGACAAAAGGTGAGACTTTTGGTGACATTGGTAGAGAATTGATCGTGGACTAGGCTGTGCTCTGCATGGAAATGGAGCACCACGAGACTTCTAAGAATTTATGGGACATTTATTACAGAACTTCATTTACTGCACTGCCCAAATTTTAAGCGGCTCTCCTCTCTGTAGAATCCAAGTTATGAATGAGAAATATGAGGAATTATAGATATAACAATCCAACAAAACTCAGGGAATCTGGGACAACCTAATTCATAAAACAGGGAAGGAAATGCACAAATCCAAAACACAAACTGCTATTTACTTCCTTATGGCTAGAGAGACTGTTTTCTCTTAAAACTTTCCTTCAAAAAAATGCCTGACCTTTAATTTGTGAACAATCCATTCAACACAGAGAAGTAATAGGTGACTTACTACATTCTTCCTGACATGTACCTTTAAAAAGAAATACAGAAATAAGTTATAGAATGGAAATAAAACTTCTGACAGTTCATGGCTCTTGGAAGGCAATGAATCTCTTTATATATAGGACTAGAAACTGTAAAGTTTGTCTGAGAGAGCCAAGTGTTTTGCAGCCATGTAAGAGTTATGCAGAAGTTTCAATGACATAGGCATTTCTACCTGACTTTTGGTAAATCACACCATGAATCACAGAGGTCTATACGTGACCTTCAAAAACTGCCCAAGGATATATTCAGTATCTATATCTATAAGTTTATCTATGTTCAAAAACATACCTATGTCTACCTTATCTGTATTGCTTGCTCTATATATCATATACCTATCTTCCTTATCATATATGTATATGTGGGCATATACATTACTTCCTTGTCTTGCTTGGCTATATATAATTTCTCTAATATACATAGGTTAGAGGAAAAGCATTTAGGCAGTAGGGTTTATGTTTTGTATAGATGAATAACTGTACTTCAATTACTGCATAAATATAATTCCTTTTCTTTTTTTTAGAAATATGAGACAATTTTCAATATTTGCTGTACCATTTGATATTCACAACAGGGCTTCTCCATGTTCCCTTTCTACAACTTGACCAGAGTATCTTCTCTTTCTGATAAAAACCATAAAATCAGATATTTTTCCTTCTGTGTGCTCACATGATGGAATGCTCAATCTTTCCCTTGGATATGATTCTGGTAGATTCCTCAATATTCTACCTCTATTCCAAACACAGTTATATCCTTTAATAAGGTAAGAATATATAGTAAGTCTCCTATGAATGCATCTCTTTGCACGTTCACTCTGGAAACTCATACAGCCTAGCCCATAGTCTCCATCAAGCCTATTACTCAGCAGCTCCTGACCAAGATTCTGCAAGGTGCTTTAGTTTTGCCTGAGACGAGTATGTCTAAAGACATGAGGTTCAGAGCAAAACAAGAAGAAATCAGTCAAAGGGTTGATTTTGGACATAAGCAATTCTGTGAAAAGTTGGTGTTGTGTAGCCATTAAGGGCTGGACCAGGAATGAAAACAGAGCTCACGTTCTCTTTCCCTCTTAATCTAGAAAAAAAAAAAGAAAAAAAAAAAAAAAAAAAGGAAAAAAATATATTGAAATCAGTTTCTCCTCGTAAAATGTCCTGGTGTACTTGACACATTAGTCCTGTACTGATCACACCCAAGACTCTCAGTGAAGAAAGACACCTAGCCCTGATCAGTCCCATGTGCACAACTACATGCAAAGCAAAAAAGAGGGGATGTGAGGCTGTGGGGTCCCAAAGAGTACTCGGATCCCCCTCTGATCTAGTGAGGATTCACCAGGTTCCCACAGGGAAATCTTAAGAAATTGGGAAATGATGACAGCAATGAAATAATTCAGACAATATGGACAACCAAGGCCAAATGCATACCGATCAAACTACTATGACAGTATTCTCCGAAGGAACAAGGGCAAGTGTACAAATAAAATATAAACAAATGATACAAAAATGTATAGAACAATATATGAAAATAAGGCATCGCATATGTCAAAACAGATATTCTAGAGGAAAACAAAGCTTAACTTGGCCAAATATTGGGACAAATGGGTGGTGCAGCTATTTAAGCAAGCGACTCTTGCTTTTGGCTCAGGTCATGATCTCAATATCAGGAGCTCAAGCCCCATGTCATGCTCTGTGGCCAGCACAGAGTCTTCTCATGATTTCCTCTCAGTCCATCCATCCCCCACTCGGAGTCTCACACTGATCCTGCAAAGTAAAGAAATGTCTCTAAAATAAAGAGGTAAATATGGATGTTAATGAATCGGCTTGGCCTCTTATCATATGAAACAAAAGTCAGTCATAATTCACCTTTACTAATAAAAATTGAGGAACTAGAAGAAAACCAATGTGAATGTCAAAGATTGGTTATAGAATTTTATTTAAGAAGTCATAGAAATTTTCCTCAAGGGATACCTGTATATTTTGAGATATTAAAATGAAGGCAATTAGCAGTATCTGAGTGGCTTTGTGACTTAGTGTTGACTCTTCCTTTTGGCTCATTGGCTGATCTCTGACATTGGTGTCGCATCAACTCATTGACCTCCTCGCTCAGTGTGGATTCCACTTGTCGTTTTCCCCGTGCTCCTACAACCATTCTCTTTCTCTCTCAACTAAGAAAATGATATACTTTAAAACATAAGGGCAGTTAATAATATGGAAAATTATTAAGAGAGATGCAACAGTGTCACCATTTTTAAAAGAAATTTAGTTATACATCTTGAAATTTACAATGCTTCAGAAGGATAGCATTGTTTCATCTGATATGTCAACACTGAATGGGAGATGATTTTAAATACTGATAAGGTATGATGTGGAAACCTTTTGCTAATATGATTGTCCTAGATCAAATCCATTTTTTTCAAATTAACATCCCTTCCAAAATATAAACCATGACTACTCACATGTCTCTGCAGTTAATTGTTCTGTATAAAAAAAAAAGAAAATCTGTAATAAATAATTCAACTATGTATGTGTGGGTTAATGTCTACAGAAATATTCTCAACTCAAAGTTATCAAGCTGCGACTTGGTCATATGTTAGCAATGTTCTTGAAAATAAGAGGGATATGAGGGAGATAAGGAGGTAGACCATATGTGCATTCGGAAATAGTTGGTGTCTAATAGTTTCTAAGTGTCATGAAAGATGGCTGTCATTCAATCATCCACTCTCCTTTGATCATTAATTCAGTCAGTCAATGCAGATCTATCTGTTTACTGTGTCAAGCTCTTCCAAGGGCATTCCTCAAAATCTGTGCAGTATACGCATGGGGTCTGTTCTGCAGGAGACTGGGAGTGGATCACTGAACTTTTGGAAAAGCACAACATCCAGAATCAGTAGTAGGCTGAAGCAGCCAACAAGATTCACTGCTCATCCCAAGGAGAACATGGGGGCATTAGAAGACAAATGATGCCTAGACACTTGACAAAGATCATAATCTGCTGTGAATATGTATATCACCTGATACTGTAGACAAAGGGATACAGCACGTTATGAAATATTTTTAAATTTGAAGTGGTCAGAGTAGGTGCAAAAGATTCCTCAAGACAGTGTGTGTGGGGAGGAGAGGGAGTCAGAAGTGCAGAAGAAGTAAGGGTTCTCCAAGGACATCTTATCCAAGGTTCCTTTTTTTGAATTTCCACAGAAGTGGATTAGCAAGGAATGTCTATCTGCAAACTAACAGCAAAAGGTGAAACTAGGTGGCATTGGTAGAGGTCTGTTGGTGGACTTGGCTGTGCTCCCCATGGAAATGGATCACCATGAGCCTTCTCAGGTTTTCTGGAGCATTTACTATAGACCTTCATTTACTGCACTGCCCATGGTTGACGGGCCGCTCCTCTCCATAGAATCCAAGTTATGAATGAGAAATTTGAGGAATTGTACATGTAATGATCCAGCAGAACTCAGGGAACCTTGGACACCCTAATTTATAAAACGGGGAAGGAAATGCACAATTCCAAAGCCCAGATTGGTATTTACTGCCTTATGTCTAGAGAGACTATTCTGTCTTAAATCTTTCCTTCAAAATAATGCCTGACCTTTAATTTGTGAACAATCCATTCAACACAGAGAATTAATAGGTGACTTACCACTTTCTTCCTGAAGTTTACCTTTAAAAAAAAAGCAATACAGAAATAAGTTATAGAATGGAACTAAAACTTCTGAGAGTTCATGGCTCTAGGAAGGCACTTAATCTCTTTATATATACGACTAGGAACTATAAAGTTTGTCTGAGAGAGCCAAGTGTTTTGCAGCTACTTAAGAGAAATGCAGACGTTTACCCACATAGGGATTTCTACCTGACTTTTGATTTATCACACAATTCACAGAATTCTATACGTGACCTTCGAAAACTGCCCAGGGAGATATTCAGTATCTATATCTATAAGTTTATCTATGTTCAATAACATACCTATGTCTACCTTATCTGTATTTCTTTCTCCTTATATCATATACCTATCTTCCATGTGTATATGAGGGTATATACATTAGTTCCATTTCTTGCTTGGTTATATATAAATTCTCTAATATACATAGGTTAGAGCAAACGCCTTTTCACTGTAGTGTTTATGTTTTGTACAGATGAACACCTGTACTTCAATTAATGCTTAATATGTTAATTCCTTTTTTTTCTTTTGAGGAATGTGAGACATGTTTCAATATTTGCTGTACTGTTTGATATTCACAACAGGGCTTTCCTGTGTTCCCTTTCTACAACTTTACCAAAGTTACTTCTCTTTCTGTTAAAACATTATGTCCGATGTTTTCCTCTGTGTGCTCACAGAATGAAATGCTCACTCTTTCCTTTGGAGATGATTCTGGTAGATTCCTCAATGTTCTACCTCTTTTCCCACCCCATCTATATCCTTTCATAAGGTATCAATATATAATAAGTCTCCTAAGAATGCATCCCTTTGCACGGTTCCTCTGGATTCTCATACAGCCTAGCCAATATTCTCCTTCAATTCTATTTCTAAGCAGCTCCTGACCAAGATTATTCATGGTGATTTAGTTTTGGCTAATATAAGTATGTCCAAAGACATGAGGTTCAGAGCAAATAAGATGAAATCATGCAAAGGTTTGAAGTTTCACATATGTAATCCAGTGTTGTGTGGTCTTTAAACCTTGAACAGGGTCGCCTGGGTGGCTCAGTGTGTGAAAGCCTCTGCCTTTGGCTCGGGGGCTCAGGTCATGGTCTCAGGGTCCTGGGACTGAGCCCCACATCGAGCTCTCTGCTTAGCGGGTAGCCTACTTCCTCCCCTCTCTCTTTCTGCCTGCCTCTCTGCCTACTGTGATCTGCCAAATAAATAAATAAATAAAATCTTAAAAAAAAAAAACCCCAACCTTGAACAGGGAAGGAAACTGAGCTCATATTCTCTTTCCCTTTAATCCCAGAAAAGGAAGGAGACAAACAATGAAAATTTTCATATTTTAAATCCGTTTCCCCTTGAAGAATGTCCTGGTGGACTTGCCAAACCAAGTCCTACACTGATTCGGACACTAACTCTCAGTGAAGAAAGACACATAACCCTGACAAGGACCATGGGCACAGCTTCACTGAAAGCAATACAGAGGGGATGAGAGGCTGTGGGGTCCCAAGGAGAACTCGGATCCCCCTCTGAACAATTGAGGTTTCACCAGGTTCCTAGAGGAAATCTGAAGAAATTGGGAAGTGATCACATCAATGTAAAAATTCAGGAAATAGGGACAAATAAGACCAAATGCACACAGATCAAATTTCTATGAAAATATTCTCCAAATTAAGAAGGGAAAATGTTAAAAAAAACAAAATCAGAATAATGATCAAAAAAACATATGGAGGGCACCTGGGGTGCCTGGGTGGCTCAGTGGCTTAAAGCCTCTGCCTTTGACTCCTGTCATTATCCTGGGGTCCTGGGGTTGAGTGTTGTATCTGGTGCTCTTCTCAGTGGGGAGTCTGCTTTCTCCACTCCCTCTCTCTCTGCCTGCCTCTCTGCCTACTTGTGATCTCTCTCTGTCAAATCAATAAATAAAATAAAATAATGAAATCATTACATGAAACTTATGCATCTGATATGTCAACAAACGTATTATACAGAAAATGTAAAACCTTAAATTCGCTAAGTATTGGGACACATGGATGGTGCGGCTATTTAAGCTGCAGCTCTTGCTTTTGGGTTGGGTCATGATCTCAAGATGAGGAGCTCAAGCCCTATGTCATGGTTTGTGGCCAGCATAGAGTCTTCTCGTGATTTCCTCTCATTCCATCCTTCCCCCACTCTCTGTCTCACACTGATCCTGCAAAGCATAGAAATTTCTCTGTGAATAAATAGGAAAATATGGATGTTGATGGGCTGGCTTGGCTTCTTATCATATAAACCCCAATTTAGCTTTAATTATCCTTTAATAATTAAGAATTTAAGAATTAGAAGTAAACTGAAGTGAACATCAAAGATAATTTATGGAATTCTATTTTAGAAATAATAGAAAAATTCCTCAGTGGATATCTGAATATTTATTGTGTTTTTAAAATTAAAACACCGAGGGGTGACTGGGTTGTTTTGCCTGTTACTCCTGACTTTTGGTTTTGGCTCACTGGCTGATCTCATTCAAAGGTGCCCCATCCCCTCATTGTCCTCCTTGCTCAATGTGGAGTGGACTTGTACTTCTCCCTGTGCTCCTACACCCATTCTTTCTCTTCCTCTCTCTCTCTCCCTCTCTCTCTCAACTAAGTAAATGAAGTCTTTTAAAACATAAGAGCAGTTAATTAATATGGAAAATAACATAGATGCAACAGTATGACTATTTTAATATAAAATTTGGTTATATAACCTACAATTTATAATGCATCAGAAAGACAGCATTATCTGATATGTCAATACATATTTCATATTTCATATTCATTTTCATATTTCATATTCAACTGATATGTCAATACATAATGGGAGATCATTTTAAAAATTGATAAGTTACGATGTGGAAACCATTTGCTAATGGGATTGTCAAATGCATTTTTTTTTCAAATTAACATCCCTTCCAAAATATAAACCATGACTACTCAGGTTTCTCCAAAGCTAAGAGTTCAGTACAAAAACAAAAGATATAATAAATAATTCAACAATGTATGTGTGGAAAAACGTCTAGAGATGTAGTCTCTACTCAAATCTTTCAAGATGTGACTTGGTCAAATGTTAGCCAAGTTTGTGAAAATAAGAGATACATAAGAGAGATAAGGAGGCAGACAATATGTGCATTTGTGAAATAGTTGGTGTTGAAGAGTTTCTAAAGTGTCATGAAAGATTGATCTAATTCTATCATCCACTGTCTTCTTTGATCATTAACTTATTCAGTCCATGCAGATCTATCTGCTGACTGTGTCACGCCCTTCCAATGGCATTCCCCAAAGTCCGTGCAGAATACCCATGGGGTCTGAGCTGCAGGAGACTGGGAATGGATCATTGAACCTTCAGAAAAACACAACATCCAAAGTCAGTAGTAGGCTGAAGCAGCCAGCAAGATTCACTGCTCATCCATTGGAGAACATGGGGGCATTTGAAGACAAAATGTTGCCTAGACGCTTGACAAAGATCATACATAATCTGTTGAGAATACATATATTAATTGATACTGTGGACATAAGGATGCAGCAGGTTATGAAAAGTTTTTAAAATAGAAGAGGTCAGAGTTGGTGAGAAAGACCCCTCCAGACAGGGGGAGGGGGTGTTTCAAAAATTCAGAAGACAAAGGTTCTCCAAGGATATTTTATCTTAGCTTTTTTTTTTTCAATTTCCAACGAATTGGGTTAGCAAGAAAAGCCTACCTGCAAACTAACAAAAGTTGAGACTAGCTGACATTGGTAGAGATTTGATGGTTGACCAGGCTCTGCTCTGCATTGAAATGGAGCACCACAAACCTTCTCAGGATTTCTGGGGCATTTACTACAGACCTTCATTTATTACTTTCCAAACATTTAACCAGCTCTCCTCTCTGTAGAATACAATTTGTAATTGAGAAATTTGAGGAATTATATATGTAATGATCCAACAGAGCTCTTGGAACCTTGGACAACCTAATTTAGAAAAAGGGGAATGAAAAGCACAGTTTCAAAACCCAAATTGATATTTACTTTCTTATATTATAGATACTGTTTTCTCTTAAATCTTTCCTTCCAAAAAAAAAAAAAAAAAGATTTGATCTTTAAATTGTGACCAATCCGTTCACATAGGGTAGTAATGAATGGCTTACCATGATGTTCCTGATATCCACCTTTAAAAAAATGCAGAAGTATGTTAGAGAATGAAACTAAAATTCTGACAGTTCATTGCTCTGTGAAGTCAATGAATCTCTATAGATAGGACTCAAAATTATATTTTTGTGTTTGAGAGCCATGTATTATGCAGCTACCTAACTGATAAATAGAAGCTCAACAATATCCAGATTCTTAACAGAATTTTGATAACTGATACGATGTTTCAGAGAGCTCTAAGACTTGACCTTCCAATACTGACCAGGAGATATTCAATATCTGTATCTATAAGTTTATCTATATCTATATGTGTGTGTGCATATATATATATATATATATGCACACACACATATCATCTGTGGACATTTACATTACTTGCTTTTCTTGCTTGGCTATATGAAAAATGCTCTAATAAACATTGGGGAGAGCATGTGCTTTTTAGCAGTAGTGTTTTAATTTCTCCTAAAAAATACCTAGTACTTGATTTACTGCCTAATTTGATTAATTCCATTTTTGTTCTGTTGAGAAACATGAAAATATGTTTTCCAATATTGGCTGCACAAAGTTATATTCTCATCAATAGGTCATCGTGTTCCCTCTCTACATCTTCACCAAAGTTGCCTCTCTTTTTTATAAAAACCATTGTGCCAGGTATTTTTTCATCTGTGTGTTCAGAGAATGAAACACTGACTTTTTCCTTTGGGGATGATTCCAGTAGATTCCTCAACATCCTACCTCAGAATTCAAAACCCATTTATATCCTTCCATGGGGTATGAATATTTAGTAAGTCTCTCAAAGACACCTCCCTTTGCATGATCCCTCTGAGGTCTCATAGAGCCTAGTGCAAAGTGTGATACATGTCTATTTCTAAGAAGCTCCTAATCAAGATTCTTATAAATGCCTTACTTTTGGCTCAGTGGAGTATGTCCAAAGACATAATGTTCAGACTAAAATAAGATGAAGTCAGTAAAAGTGTTTTATTTTCACATAAGCGATTCTGTGAAAATTAACTATATTGTGATTTTTTTTTTTAACCTAGGCCAGGGAAGAAACCAGAGATCATGTTCTCTTTCCTTCATAATCCAGAAAAGGAGGGAGCAAAACAAACAAGGAAAAAGTCATAAAAAATCAGTTTTTTTTTCCACCCAAAGTGTAATGGTGGACTAGTCACACTCAATTCTGCACTGATCAGGCCACTGACTCTCAGTGAAGAAGATCACATAGCCCTGACCAGTCCCATATTCAGAGCACCATCCAAAGCAATGAGGTGGGGATGCAAGCCTGTGGGGTCCCAAAGAGTACTTAGATCCCTCTCTAAACTTTTGAGGGTTCTCCAAGTTTCCACAGGGAAATCAAAAGAAATTAGGAAATGACCACAGAAAAGAGATTTCAGGAATAAGGAACAACAAGTGCAAATGCATATAGATCAAATAACTTTGAAAATATCCTAAATAACATGGTCAAGAGTTAAAAACAAATAAACAAAAATATATGGATACAGTATATGAAACTTATGCATCTTTTATGTCAACAAACAGTGAAGAATGTAAAGCTTTAAATGAGCCAAATATTGGGACACATGGGTGGTCCAGCTATTTAAGCCAGCAACTCTTGCTTTTGGCTCAGGTCATGTTCTCAAAATCAGGAGCTCAAGCCCCATATCATGCTCCATGCACAGAACAAAGTCTCCTCATGATTTTTTCTCCCTCATCCCTTCCCTCACTCTCACTCTCACACTGAGTCTCCTGTGTACATAAATACATCTTTAAAAAATAGCCCAATAATGTTGTTGATGCATTGATTTGGACTCTTATCATAAAAAATACAAATTAGCACTAATTATCATTTAATAGTAAATAATTAAGGGATTAGACAAAACCAAGGTCAATGTCAAAGTTCACATATGGAATTTTATTTTAATTAATTAATTAATTATTATTATTTTTAATTATTTTTTATAAACATATAATATATTTTTATTCCCAGGGGTACAGGTCTGTGTGGAATTTTATTTTAGAAGAAATAATAGAAAATAATCCTCAAGGGATAACTGAATATTTATTGGGCTTTTAAAAATTTAAAAAAAAAAACAACAACAACAACAACAAAAAACAACCCTGGGGGTACCTGGTTGTCTTGGCTTGTTCGTGGTGACTCTTGGTTTTCTCTCATGGGCTGACCACTGACTCATGTGTTCCAGCCCCTCTTGGGGCGCATTGCTCAGATTGGAGTCTATGTGTACCTCTCCCTCAGCTTCTACCCTCTCTCATGCTCTCTCTCTCTCTCTTTCTATCTCTCTAAACCAAGTAATGGAAACCTTTTAAAACATAAGAGCAGTTAATAACATGGGATATAATTGAACAAAGATGCTACGGTACAACCTATAATTTATAATGCTACAAAAGTACAGCATTGTTTCAGCTGATAAGTCAAAAGATAAAGAAGACCATTTAAACAACTGATAATTTGTGATATGGAAACCATTTACTAATGTGATTTTTATAGATCAAATACATTTTTTTCCAAGATAACTTTCCCTCCAAAATATAAAAAAAAAGACTACTCATGTTTCTTTTTAGCTAAGAGTTCTGCATAAAAACAAAATAATTCAAAAATGTATGTGTGGAAAAATGTCTAGAGAAGTAGTGTCTACTTATCCAAGAGGGTGAAAATATGAGATAGAAAAGAGAGAAAGTAAAGCAGGTATTGTATTCATCATCTGAAAGAGATGATCTATAAGACATTCCAAAATATCATGAAATATGCTATAATTACATCATTTATTGTCTCCTTTCCTCATTAATTAAGCCAGTGCATGGATATTCATCTGCTGATTATGTGGAGCTCATCCAAGGACAATCCCCAAAGTTCATGCAGATTATCCGTGGAGTCCAAGCTGATACTGATGGGATTGGATCTTTGAGACTTTAGAAAATGGTGACATCCAGAGTCAGTAACCTGAAAAAGTCAAGCAGGCTTCATTGCTCATCCCAAGAAAATCTGAAGTCATTCAAAGGCAAAATTGTCCATGGACATTTTGTAAAGTTCATACGAAATCTGATGATAATGCATATATCAATTCATACCTTGGACACAGGAATGAAGCAGGTTATGAAAGATTTTAAAAATTGAGTGCAAAAGTGTAGGTGAGAAGAACTCCCATACATGGGGAAATTTCAAAAATGCAGAAGAGGAAGTAGGTTCTCCAGGTGCATTATATACAAGCTTCGGTTTCTCAGTTTCCAAAGAAGTGGGTTAGCAAGGAAAAGATACATGCAGATTAATAAAAACTTTGAAGATAGGTCACATTAGTAGACATTTGATGGTGGACCAGGCTGTCCTCTGCATTGAAATGAAGCACCATGAGCCTTCTCATGATTTCTGGTGCATTTACTGCATACCTTCATTTATTACATTGCCTACATTTTTTATATAATTTTTAAATTTATTTTCAGCATAACACTATTCATTGTTTTTGTAATACACCAAGTGCTCTATGCAATCCGTGCCATCTCTAATACCCACCACCTGGTTCCCCCAACCTTCCACCCCCCACCTCTTCAAACCCATCAGATTGTTTTTCAGAGTCCATAGTCTCTCATGGTTCACCTCCCCTTCCAGGTTCCCCCAACTCCCTTCTCCTAACTCCCCATGTCCTCCATGCTATTTGTTATGCTCCACAAATAAGTTAAACCATATGATAATTGATTCTCTCTGCTTGACTTATTTCACTCAGCATACTCTCTTCCAGTCCCGTCCATGTTGCTACAAAAGTTGGGTATTCATCCTTTCTGATGGAGGCATAATACTCCATAGTGTATATGGACCACATCTTCCTTATCCATTCATCCATTGAAGGGCATCTTGGTTCTTTCCACAGTTTTGCAACCATGGCCATTGCTGCTATAATCATTGGGGTACAGATTGCCCTGCTTTTCACTACATCTGTCTCTTTGGGGTAAATACCCAGTAGTGCAATTGCAGGGTCATAGGGAAGCTCTATTTTTAATTTCTTGAGGAATCTCCACACTGTTCTCCAAAGAGGCTGCACTCGCATTCCCACCAACAGTGGAAGAGGGTTCCCCTTTCTCCACATCCCCTCCAACACATGTTGTTTCCTGTCTTGCTAATTTTGGCCATTCTAACTGGTGTAAGGTGTTATATCAATGTGGTTTTAATTTGAATCTCCCTGATGGCTAGTGATGATGAACATTTTTTCATGTCTCTGATAGCCACTTTTATGTCTTCTTTGGAGAAGTGTCTGTTCATATCTTCTGCCCATTTTTTGATATGATTATCTGTTTTGTGTGTGTTGAGTTTGAGGAGTTCTTTATAGATCCTGGATATCAATCTTTTGTCTGTACTGTCATTTGCAAATATCTTCTCCCATTATGTGGGTTGCCTCTTTGTTTTCTTGAATGTTTCCTTTGCTGTGCGGAAGCTTTTGATTTTG
>NW_022631184.1:688872-699071 GCF_010015895.1 Lontra canadensis
CAGCCACCACCTATGACCACCTGTCCCAGAGAGAGTGTGATGGAGCCTGTGGGGTTGTGTGGCTTGCATCACAACTCAGCTGGGTACACTGATGCCCCTGCAAGAGTGAGTCTGGTGACAACACCAGCCTGTGTTCCCTTGAACTTCTGCGCACTGCATGACCAGGGTCTTACCCACTCCCTGCCAGTGCCTGAGAAAGCTCTGCCCTTAAGCTAAGCCGGTGATGTCTAGGACCAATCAAGGGTCTGGATTCTCCTAGCTGGGGCCAGTGCAATCACCCATGGTGGCAACCTCATGTCTGGACCCCAGCAGTCCCAGCAAAGGCAGCCACCTGAAACATGTTCTTTGGACAAATATCACTCACGGTTTTAGTAGCATGGGGATGCAGAGTCAAGTAGACACTTCCAGCCTCCCCTGAGATGGTCGCTGGGGACCTCCTCTGCCTGTGGGAGGTTGCATAGCTCAGCGAAGTTTGCAGAGGGGAGTCTGTGTATTTTGGACCACCCAGAGGGGAGCAGACTGAAGGTTCTCTCTGAGACAGAGATCTGGGTCCAGTTTGCTTCCCACTAAACCTCTGAAAAGTCAAAATAAGCAACTAAAGGGGGAAAAAAAAACACCAAAACCTCCAGAGAACAAATGCCTGAAAAACTGTTTTCCAGAGAGCACAGCCCCTTGGTAGAGGGCAGGAAGACTCAACCCAAGTAAGACTACCTGAAAAACAACCCGGGAGGTCCCTCCCCCAGAAAGTCAGCCAAAAGAAGGAGAGGACAACCACCTCAGGGTCACCATAAAGCTGTAAAACCTCAATATCAGGGATATATTAAGCTCTGGTTAATGCCCTAAAATCAGTATAATTAATAGATAGAATTTTTATTTTTAATTCATTCTCACTATTCTTGTTCTTTTTAATTTTTTGAACCTACTTAGTTTTTTAAACCTACTTTTTTTTAACCTACTTAGTTTTTTTAACCATTACAACCAGAGGGTTAATATAGCATATTCCATAATAACCATTTAACTTGATTTCTTTTCACACATATACCTGTGTTTTTCTTTTCCTTTTATATTTTTTTAATATACACATAGATATAAGCTTCAATGTTATCCTATTTGCTAACTAATACTACCCCTATATATAAACAAGTTTTAATCTCCCTTTATCTCTGGAAATTTGAGTCTTTTACCAAAGTTATCAAGACACACAGAAAGAATCAAAATAACCTTCCTCACCCACTTGGAGGATTTATAACCACCCTCCCAACTTTTTCTTCTGTCAGTATTTCTGTGTATTTGGTTTTTGTTTGGGTATTATAAAACACTTATCCTTGGGGTTCATTTTGGCTGGGTTCATTTTTTTTCTTTTTTTCTTGTCATTTACTTTTGTCCATATTTTTGTTTGCCCATTTTTACTTGTATACCTTATAAATCTTAATTTGAGGGCCCATTCTGTCTTTTTTTTTTTTTCTGTCTCTCTCTTTCTCACTCTTTCTCTCTTTTTTTTTTCTTTCTTTTTGGTGGTGAATCCTGATTGCTCAGAAGCATTCCAGAGTGCACCTTGCCTTGATGGCAGTTGATATATTCAGCTATAAATCCCCTCAACCACCTCTCACCAAAATGACTAAGAAGAGAAACACCCAAAAGAGGAAAAATTCAGAGACTGTGCCTTTTCCTTCAGAGCTATTGGATATGGACATAAACAGTATGTCAGAAAGGGAATTCAGGGTAAAAATTATCCAGGCAATGGCTAGGTTGGAGAAAACCATTAGTGACAACATAGAATCTCTAAGGGCAGAGTGAGAGCAGCCTGGGAAGAAGTTAAAAATGCTATCAATGAGTTCCAATCTAATCTAAATATTCTAACAGCTAGGGTAACTGAGGCAGATTATAGAATTAGTGATCTAGAGCACAAAATCATAGAGAACAGGAGGAGGCCTGGAAAAAACAGCTAAGAAGCCATGAAAACAGAATTAGGGAAATAAATGACACCAGGAAACATTCTAACATCAGAATTATTGGGAATAATTATTATCCCCCCTGAGGGGGAGGAGAAAGAAAGAAGACTAGAAAATATAGTTGAACAAATTCTCCATGAAAATCTTACCAGTCTGGGGAATGGAACCAACATTTGTTTCCTAGAGGCTGAAAGATCACCCCTCAAGATCAAAAAATATAGAAAGACCACAAGACACTTGATTGTGAGACTGATGAAGCATAATTTGAGACAACAGTTTTAGAGAGCAGCTAGGGTGAAGAGATTCTTTACATACAGAGAAAGGTCCATCAGAATAACATCAGACCTATTCACAGAAAGCTGGAATGCCAGAAAGAGCTGACAAGACATATTCAGGGCACTAAATGAAAAGAACATGCAGCCAAGAATACTTTATCCAACAAGGTTGACATTCAAAATGGATGGAAAGAGAAAGAGCTTTCAAGAATGGAAACGTTTAAAAGAGTATATGACCACGAAGCTGGCACTCTAAGAAATATTAAGGGGTTCTATAAAAGAAAAAAAGAACCCAAGAGTGACATAGAACAGAAATTTACAGAGATACTCTATAGAACAAGGACTTCACAGGCAACATGATGTCAATAAAAACATATCTTTCAATAATCACTCTCAATGTGAATGGCCTAAATGCTCAAATAAAACAGCACAGGGTTACAGATTGGATAAAGCGACAAGACCCATCCAAATATTGTCTACAAGAGACCCATTTGGAACCTAAGGATACATTCAGACTGAATGTGAAGGGATGGAGAAGAATCTTTCATGTCAATGGACATCAAAAGAAAGCTGGGGTAGTGACTCTCACACAGAGAAATTAGATTTTAAACTAAAGAATGTAGTAAAAAACAAAGAAGTACAGTACATTATTCTGAAATGGTCTAGCCACCAAGAAGATTTAACAATTGTAAATATTTATGCCCCCAAAAGGGGAACCACCAACTACATAAGACAAATGTTAATCAAAATAAAGAGTCATGGGACACCTGGGTGGTTCAGTTGGTTAAGCTGCTGCCTTTGGCTCAGGGCATGATCCCAGGGTCCTGGGATTGAGTCCCACATCAGGCTCCTTGCTCAGCGGGAAGCCTGCTTCTCTCTCTGACTGCCACTCTGTCTACTTGTGCATGCTCACGCATTCTCTCTCTCTCTCTCTCTGACAAATTAATAAGTAAAATCTTAAAAAAAAATAAAGAGTCATATTGACAGAAATATATTAATAGAAGGGGATGTTAACACATCATTCTCAGAAACAGATAGGTCATCCAAACAGAAAATGAATAAACAGGAGCATTGAATGACACTTTGAACCAGATGGACCTCATAGATATACATAACATATCATCCTAAAACAACAGAATACTCATTCTTTTCCAGCACACATGGAATTTTCTCCAGAATAGAACATGTACTGGGTCACAAATCAGGGTTCAACCAATATGAAAAGATTGAGTTATTCCCTGCATATTCTCAGACCACAGTGCTTTGAAACTGGAACTCAACCACAAGAACAAGTTTGGGAGGAATTCAAACACTTGGAACCTAAAAACAACCCTGCTTAAGAATGTTTGGATCAATAAGGAAATCAAAGAAGAACTTTAAAAATCCATGGAAACCAATGAGAATGAAGACACTGACCCAAAGCCTATGAGATACAACAAAGGTGGTCCTAAGGGAGAAATACAAAGCCATCCAAGCCTCACTCAAAAAAATTTGAAAAATCCAGAATACACCAACTCTCTTTACACATTAAAGAACTGGAGAATCAACATCAAATTAAGCCAACCCAATACACAAGATGGGAAATAATCAAGATTAGAGCAGAGATCAATGAGATAGAAACTAAAGATACAGTAGGACACATCAAAGAAACTAGAAGCTGGTTCTATGAAAGAATCAATAAGATCAATAAAACATGGGCCAAACTAATCCAAAATAAAAGAGAAAGGACCCAAATTAATACAACTATGAATGAAAAGGGAGAGATCACAACTAACACCAAGGAAATAGAAATGATCATCAGAAATTATCAACATTTATATACAAATAAGCAAACTAGATGAAATGGAATCATTCCTGGAAACCTATAAACTTTCAAAACTGAATCAGGAAGGAATTGAAGCTTCACAGACCAATATCTAGTAACAAGACAGAAGAAGTGATCAAAAACCTCCCCAAAAACAAGAGCCCAGGACCTGATGGATCCCCTGGGGAATTCTGTCTAAAATTCAAAGAAGAAATAATACTTATTCTCCTGAAGCTGTTTCAAAAAATAGAAGAAGAATGAAAACTTCCAGACTCTTTCTGTGAAGCCAGAATTACCCTAATCCCCCAAACAGACAAAGAAACAACAACAACAACAAAAAAAAGAATTTCAGACCAATTTGCCTGATCAATATGGATGCTAAGATTCTTAACAAGATCCTAGCTAATACAATCTAACAGTACATTAAAAAGATTATACACTATGACCAGTTGGGATTTATTCCCTGTAGGCAAGAGTGGTTCAACACTCACAAATCAATTAATGTGATATAACAAATCAATAAGAGAAGAGAGAAAATTACATTGTCCTCTCAGTTGATGCAGAAAAAGCATTTGACAAGATACAGCATCTGTTCCTGATTAAAACACTTCAAAGTATAGATATAGAAGGAACATTCCTCAACTTCATAAAATCTATCTATGAAAAACCAACAGCAAATATCATCTTCAATGGGAAAAAAAAAAAACAACAGCCTTCCCTTTGAGATCAGGAACATGACAAGGATATCAACTCATGCCTCTGTTGTTCAACATAGTACTAGAAGCCCTAGCAACAGCAATCAGGCAACAAAAAGAAATAAGAGGTATTCAAATTGGCAATGAAGAAGTCAAACTCTCTCACTTCACAGATGAATTGAGGCTTTATATAGAATACCCAAAAGATTCCACCCCTCAAGTAATAGAATTCATAAAACAATTCAGTAATGTGGCAACATACAAAATCAATGTACAGAAATCCATTGCTTACTTACACACTAACAATGAAAATATAGAAAAGGAAATTGGAGAATTGATTCAAATCATTATAGCACCAAGACCCATAACATACCTGGGAATACACATACCAAGGAAGTAAAGGATCTGTATTTGAGGAACTACAGAACACTCATGAAAGAAAATGAAGAAGACACAAAAAAGTGGAAAAGCATTCCATGCTCAGGGATCAGAAGAATAAACATTGTTAAAATGTTTATACTGCCTAGAGCCATCTATACTTTCAATGCCAGCTTAATCAAAGTTCCACCATCATTTTTCAAAGAGCTGGAACAAACAGTTCTAAAATTTGTATGGCACCAGAAGAGACCCTGAATTACTAAAGAAATGCTGAAAAAGAAAAACAAAGTTGGGGGCATCACATTGCCTGATTTCAATAATTACTACAAAGCTGTGATCACCAAGACAACATGGTACTGGCACAAAAAACAGACACATAGACCAGTGAAACACAGTAGAGCGTCCAAAAGGGACCCTCTACTCTATGGTCAAATAATCTTTGACATAAAAGGAAAAAAAAATACAGTGGAAAAAAAGACAGTCTCTTCAATAATTGCTCCTGGAAAAATTGGAAAGCAATGTGTAGAAGAAGGAAACTCAAACACTGTCTTACACCATAGACAAAGATAAACTCTAAATGCATAAAAGACCTCAACATGAGACAGGAATCTATCAAAATCCTAGAGGAGAACATAGGCAGTAACCTCTCTGACATCGGCCACAGAACTTCTTTCAAGATATGCTTCCAAAGGCAAATAAAACAAAAGCACAAATGAACTTTTGGGACTTTATCAAGATAAAAGACTTTGCCACAGCAGAGGAAACTGTCAACAAAACAAAGAGGGAACCTATGGAATCAGAGAAGATATTCGCAAATGACACTACAGACAAAGGGCTGATATCCGAAATCTATAAAGAACCTCTCCAACTCAAACTACACACAAAACAGATAATCATATCAAAAAATGGGCAGAAGACATGAACAGACACTTTTTCAAAGAAGACATACAAATACCTGAGAGACACATGAAAATTGTTCATCATCATTAGCCATAAGGGAGATTCAAATCAAAACCACATTGATATAACACCTTAACCCAGTTAGAATGGCCAAAATTAACAAGACAGTAAACAAGGTGTGTTGGAGAGAATGTGGAGAAAGGGGAACACTTTTACAGTGTTGGTGGGAATGCAACTTGGTTCAGACACATTGGAAAACAATGTGGAGATACCTTTAGAAATTAATAATACAGTTACCTAATGACCCTGAACTTGCACTATTGGGGATTTACCCCAAAGATACAGATGAAGTGAAAAGAAGGGCTTCTGTACCCCAATGTTCATAGCAGCAATGGCCACAGTCACCAAACTGTGGAAAGAACCAAGATGCCCTTCAACAGATGAATGGATAAAGAAGGTATGGTCCATATAGACTCTGGAGTATTATGCCTCCATCAAAAAGGATGAATACTCAACTTTTGTATCAACATGGATGGGACTGGATGAGATTTTGCTGAGTGAAATAAATCAAAGAGAAAGAGCCAATTATCATACGGTTTCACTTACTTGTTCTGCATAAGGAATAACAAGGAGGACATTGGAAGATGGGGATGAGAAGTGAGTTGGGGAAATCGGAGGGGGAAGACAAATCACTGGAGTCTGAGAAACAAAGTGAAAGTTTTGGAGTGAATAGGGGTGGGGGTTGGGAGAGCCTGGTGGTTAGTATTAAGAAGGACATATATTGCATGGAGCACTGGGTGTGTAAAAAAATCAATCTTGGAACACTGAAAAAATAAAATTTAAAAATACATGCATACAAGCATACACACATACATATGTAAAAATTTAACTAAAACAATACAAAATTAAGAACCAGATGGAGTCACAAATGAATTCCACCCAAAATTTAAGTTAATACTGATTCTCCTCAAGCTATTCCAAGAAATATAAGAGGAAGGAAACCTTCTAAATGAATTCTTTGAGGCCAGCTTTTCCTTGATACTAAAACCAAAGACACTAAAGTAAATCCAAAAAAAAATGCAGGTCAATATTACTGATGAACATAGATAAAAATTCTCAACAAAATATTAGAACACCACATTCAACAATACTTTGAAATGATCATTCATCATCATCAAGTGTGTTTCTTTGGGTAATGTAAAGATGGTTCTGTAACCACAAGCCAGTGTAAAATACCACATTAATAGAATAAAGGATAAAAAAAAATATATAATCATCTTCATAGATGCAGAAAATACAAGTTGACATAGTTTCAAGTTTTTCATCATTAAAAACTCTCAACAAAATGCTTTTAGAGGGAATATACCCCTATGCAATTAATATAATATATGACAAACCCACAGTTAACATCATACTTAATGGTGACAAGTTGAGAGCTTTTCCTCCAAAAACAGGAACAAAAGAAGAGTGTCTACTCTGCCACATTTATTTGAAATAGTACTGAAAATCATAATCCTATCACTGTATAATCCTATGCAAAGAAACAAATGCATCTGAATCCATAAGGAAGAAAGAAAACTATAACATCTTGAGAAAGACGTATTATATACATAGAAAACCCTAAAGACTCCACTGAGAAGCTTTTAGAAGTAATAAATTCAGTACATTTGCATGATAAAAAATTAAAATAAAGAAATCATTTGATTTTCTATACACTAAAAATGAAGCAGAAGAAAAAAATTAAAAATACCATTTAAAATTTCATGAAAAAAACAAAATATCTGGGTTTCAATTTCACCAAGAAGTTAAATGACCTATACTCTGAAAATTATAAAATATCAACTAAAGGAATTTAGATGACAAAATCAAATAGAAAGATATTCCATGCAGATAGACTGGAAGAATTTATAATGTTAAAATATCCATATTACCCCAATAAAGCTACAGATTCAAGGTAATCCTTATCTAAATACCAATAACAGTTTTCTCATAACTAAAAAAAAATTGTCCAATGTGTACAGAAACACAAAAGGCCTTGAATATCCAAAGCAATGGTGAGAAAGAAAAATAAAGCTGGATATGTAATAATCCCAGATTTCAAAATATACCACAAATCTATTATAATTAAAGCAGTTATGTTACTGGCACAGAAAATAGACACACAGATAAATGGAATTAAATAGGGATACCAAATATAAATCCATGCTTATATGGTCAATTAAAGGAGGCAAGCATGTACACAGGGAAGATAAATTCTCTTCAATAAATGGTTTTATGTAAACTGGATAACTACATGCAAAATAATAAAACTGATTCACTTCATTAAACCCTACACAGAAACAAAAATGGTTTAAAGACTGAGATCTGAACTCATAAAGCTATCGGAAGAAAACATAGGCAACAGTCTTTTTGACATTGTTCATATATATATGATTATTAGTTTTATTTGTTCAATGAGAGAGAAAGAAAGTGAGAGAGAGAGAGAGAGAGAGAGTGAGCGAGCATGAGCAGGGGAGGGGCAGAAGGAGAGAAATGGAGAGAATTTCAAGCAGATTCTCTCCTAAGTGCAGAGGCTGACACAAGGTGCTAGGTGCACCTCTATGACATTGTTCTTAGCAACATCTGTATGTATATGTCTGTGCTGGCAAGGGAAGCAAACAAAAACCAAACTACTGGGACTGGACCAATTTAAAAACCTTACACAGGGGTGGCTAAGTTCAGTCAGTTAAGCATCAGTCTTTTGGTTTTGGTTCAGATCATGATGTTGTGGAAGTGAGATCAATTACCACAACAGACTCTGTGTTCAGCATGGGGTCTGCTTCAGATTCTCTATCCCTCTCCTTTCAGCTCACTGTCTCTCTCTCTTTCTCTCTTTCTCAGATAAGTAAATGAAATCATAAAACAAGCAAACAAACAAACAAAATATCCAACAAAAATAATCTTAAATCCTTAAAGAAAAGCCTTTATACAGTGAAGGAAATTATCAACAAAACAAAACAAAAGGGGCGCCTGGGTGGCTCAGTGGGTTAAAGCCTCTGCCTTCGGCTCAGGTCATGATCCCAGGGTCCTGGAATCAAGCCTTACATCGGGCTCTCTGTTCAGCAGGGAGCCTGCTTCCTCATCTCTCTCTGACTGCCTCTCTGCCTACTTGTGATCTCTGTCAAATAAATAAATAAACAAAATCTTAAAAAAAAAAAAAACCCACAAACTACTTAATGGGAAAAGAGACTTGTATTGATATTTGGTAAGACTTTAACATCCAAAATATATAAAACATATGCAACTCAAAACCAAAACCAAAAGAAAAACAAAATAAACAAACAAACAAAACCAAAAACCAACTATAATTCATTTGAAAATGTGCAAAGGACCTGATTAGATGATTTTCAAAAATCTTATACAGATGGCCAACAGACACAGGTGAAAATGGTCAACATAGCTTATTACCAGTGAAATGTGAATCAAAACCAAGAGATATCATCTGATACCTGTCACAATGGCTAGAATCAAAAATATAATAAATACTAATTGTTAGCAAGGATGTGGAGAAAAGGGAATTCTCACATACTGAAAAGGGAATCTAAGCTATTGCAGACAATGTGGAAAAGAGCAAAGGATTTATTTAGGAAATTAAAAAGGTGGTGGCATATAGTGCATGGAGCACTGGGTATGGTGCATAAATCATGAATCTTGGGACACTGAAAAAATAAAATTTAATTTAAAACAAAGGAAAATAAAAAGAAAAATCCTGTACAATTCAGTAGTTCCACTACTGGGTATTTACCCTCCAGAAATGGAAATATTAGTTCAAAAACATATGGGTTCCCTTAAGTTTATTGCAGTATCATTTATAATATCCAAGATCTGGAAGCAACCTAAGAAGTGTCCTTGTGCAGATGAAAGAACAAATAATATGTGAGATAGATACATACATATCTATATCTATATCTATATAGTTATGTGAGATATATAGATAACTATATGTGAAATAGATATCTAGATATCTATATCTATATCTTTATCTATATCTATATATATAGATCTATCTAGATCTATATATCATATATATAGATCTGTATCATCTATATATAGATTATATCTATATACATAGATGTGAGATAGATATCTAGATATCTATCTCACAATTTTATATATATATAAATATCTCACAATTATATATATATATAAATATCTA
>NW_022631184.1:709071-866650 GCF_010015895.1 Lontra canadensis
TCTGAGATAAAATTGAGATGATCCTGAGAAATGACATGTTGTTTATTCAAGAAGCAACAGTAACAATTGGCTCTCAAATTCAGACCTCCTAATATGGGTTTACCCAAGGTTTAGGAAATGACTGTAGGACTTCATGAAGTGGATGTCTAACACCTGGATTGCTTCGGAAGTTACCATAGTAGAGTGAATGATCCCTGCTCTAAAGGCAAAACTCAGTGAATAGGTAAACATAATTGATCTCATTCATTCCTAGTGTCTGGCTAAATGCCTCCATGGGAGTGACACTCATTTGCATACAATAGAGACTTCCACTGAGGAATCCCAGTCTATTTACCTAAAGATGAAGATTTACTCTAAATCAAGGAAAGAATCACAGAAGGAGGCAACTATTCGCTCCTTTACTCTCCAGAAAAACTATTAGGGGATGTGTGAATCAAAGTGTCTGGTAACAAAAACTCTGACTCAAAAAGGTGTTTAAAACTTGCAAGTAAGTGTCTCCACAACAACTCCTTTTAATTTATGAAAATTATATAAGCATCCACCCTTTAGTATGTAAATATGGATTACGGATTACTTAGTTCATAATCAGAATTTTCACTCAATAAGAGATTGAAATATTTAGAAACAGGTAAGGGAGTTCTGGAGGAGAATTTCCCAGTCTTTGGGAAGAAGGTCAATAATATTGGCTCCATCTGATGGATTGGGTTAATGTCTCTTAATGTCCGTTATAAAGGAGAGGATAGAGAAACTCATCATCTGAGCTCAATATAAGGTCTCACAATGTTTATAGAGAAAATGCTGATTATCACTCAGTGCATGGTTGAATTGGAATGCTTAACTTTCATTCTGGCAGTAGAGTTATGTTGTTTTGTTTTATTTTGTCTTGTTTGTGTGGAAAATATCTGAGAGGAGTGAGATCTAAGGGGACAAATTATGAAAGGATCTGAACAAATATGGATGTCATACTGGGAGTCAGAAACACCACATTTGATTGGACTATTATCAGAACGGGCAGCAGCAAGGTGCAAAAAACCTAGCCTGATAGCAGGCTGGTGAGATTCTTTCTGCCTCTGTTTAGTTCATTCTGTGTTTCTGAATAGAGACTAAGATACATTTCTGGGACTGAATCTTCTGATATCATACCTACTATAACCCCTGTTCTTTCTTTCCTTCAAAGTAAAAGTGTTGGCATAGAAAAAATGAAAATATATTTTTACTAGAGCCAAAGAATGCTGGGATGGACTGATTAGAATAATTTTACATATTTAAATTTCTTGGCATTCCATCATAGTGTATGTATAGATTTAGCCAACTTTAACCATCTAAACGTATACTTTAGACTCCTGATCAAAAATAAATAATAATAACAACAACAACAACAACAACAATAATAATAATAATAATAAATTTTGTATGAGTTTTCATTTGCAGAAACTTACCTGTGACCAACACTTGGAATGTTGCATCATTGTAGTATGTAGAGCTTTCAAAGAAACATGCATACTCCCCTCCATCTGAAAGTTGGATGGGATGTATCCTTAAGGCAACATGCCCTTTCGTAATATTCCCCTTCAGGAATTCTGTTCTCCCTTGGTATTCTGGCCTCTGCTGCTCCATATCAACCTGGGAAGTACTATAATGATGCACCAGGCCAAAAGGATCATTACGATACCATTTCACTTCCATGTTCTGAGCATCTATTGATGGGCTGAGCTGGCAGGACAACACAGCCTCTTCCCCAACCAAGCCAATGACTGGTGCTCTGGGTCCTATCACATAGAATTGTCCTGGAAATAATTTGAAAAACAATGGAATCATCACTGAGACTGTGACAGGCATCATTGTGACCATCTGATCAGTTAGCAAGTAAACCTGGCTAACTGAGAGTAAGCTAAATGACAGTAAGCCATTTAATGAACATATCTAAAATAAGGATACACAATACACTTTAAGTGTAGCCAGATAATACAGGACATGATGTCAATGTACAATAGTCATATAATCTTAATAAAAACTTAATTGGGTTTTCCCTTTGCCTATGATTGGAATTCAAATTATATCAATCTCATTCTTTATGCTTTATATTCATTCTATGTGATATAAAATATTATTTTCATTTAAAAATGGGAATATTGAATCAGTCAATAAATCATTATTGGGTCAGTGATTAATAAATTGAGTGAATAGTAAATTCTCCTTAAATGCTTAATGATGGGGACACCTGGGTGGCTGAGTTGGTTAAGCCACTGGCTTCAGCTAAGGTCATTATCCCACAGTCCTGGGATCCAGTCCTGCATCAAGCTCCTTTCTCTGCAGGGAGCCTGCTTCTCTCAGCCTCTGCCTGTCATGCTGCCAGCTTGTGCACTCTCTCTCTCCCTTACTCTCTCTCTCTCTGACAAATAAATAAATATACAAAATCTTTAAAAAATAAATAAATACTTACTGATGAAAATGAACTGTGAATTCTAAAAGCAACAATCAAATATTTCCAAGCTTTAAAACACGTTATCTAATCTTATATAACTAATTATGAAATATAATTAGAAACTTTTAGAAATGCAGTTTTTCTGTTAAGAAAAAAATTGACTATATATTTTCCTAATTTAGAAAATAAGTGTAAGATCCTGTATACAATGTAAATTTTCTAAGGTTTTACAATGATATACACATAATGAGCAACCATAGATTAAATACAAATCTTAAAAAAATTAAATTTTCCCTGGTTTAAGTCATTCAAAGGTCTTGTCTTCCAGTATTCATGTTCAAATATTTCTTTCATAAGGATCTAGGGTTATCACTTTAAAATATAAACATAAAGAATGATAGCATTCTTATCTCTGTCCTTGTGTATTTTTTTTTACTTTTTTAAATTTAATTTAAAATTTTTTTCAGTGTTGCAAGATTCATTATTTAGGCACCACACCCAGTGCTCCCTGCAACACATGCCCTCCTTAATACCCACCAGCAGGCTCACCCAACTCAACACTCTCTTCCCCTCCAAAATCCTCAGTTAGTTTCTCAGAATCCACAGTCTCACACGGCTCATCTCCCTGTCTGATTTCCCAACTGACTTCTCCTCTGCATCTCCCAATGTCTTCTGTGTTATTCCTTATGCTCCACAAGTAAGTGAAAGCACATGATAATTGACTCACTCTGCTTTACTTATTTCAAGTCAGTAAATCATCATCATCATCATCATCATCATCATCATCATCATCTCCTCCAGTCCCGTCCATGTTTTGTTTTTTACTTTAACACCGTGTTACATTTATTTTATTTGGATTTTTAAATTTTTTTTTAAATTTATTTTCAGCATAACAGTATTCATTGTTTTTGCACAACACCCAGTACTCCATGCAATCCATGCCCTCTCCAATAACTACTACCTGGTTTCCTCAACCTCTCACCCCCCACCCCTTCAAAACCCTCAGATTGTTTTTCAGAGTCCATAGTCTCTCATGGTTCACATCCCCTTCCAATTTCCCTCAACTCCCTTCTCCTAACTCCCCTTGTCCTCCATGCTATTTGTTATGCTCCACAAATAAGTGAAACCATATGATAATTGACTCTCTCTGCTTGACTTATTTCACTCAGCATAATCTCTTCCAGTCCCATCCATGTTGCTACAAAAGTTGGGTATTCATCCTTTCTGATGGAGGCATAGTACTCCATAGTGTATATGGACCACATCTCCCTTATCCATTCATCTGTTGAAGGATATCTTCGTTCTTTCCAGTTTGGTGACAGTTGCCATTGATGCTTTGAACATTGGGGTATAGATGGTCTTTCTTTTCATTACATCTGTGTCTTTGTGGGTAAATACCCAGTAGTGAAATTGCAGGGTCATAGGGAAGCTCTGTTTTTAATTTTGTAAGGAAGCTCCACACTGTTATCCAAAGTGGCTATACCAACTTGCATTCCAACCAACAACAGTTTAAAGGGCTCCCCTTTCTCCACATCCTCTCCAACACTTGTTGTTTCCTGTCTTGTTAATTTTGGCCATTCTAACTGGTGTAAGGTGTTATCTTAATGTGGTTTTGATTTGAATCTCCCTGATGGCTAATGATTATGCACATTTTTTTATGTGGCTGTTAGCCTTTTGTATGTCTTCTTTGGAGAATTGTCTTTTATGTCTTCTGCACATTTTATGATGTGATTATCTGTTTTTTTGGTGTGTTGAGTTTGAGGAGTTCTTTATAGTTCCTGGATATTAACCCTTTGTCTACTGTCATTTGAGAATATCTTCACCCATTTTTTGGTCTTCTTCTTTGTAGTTTTGACTGTTTCCTTTGCTGTGCAGAAGGTTTTGATCTTGATGAAGTCCCAAAAGTTCATTTTTGCTTTTGTTTCCTTTACCTTTGGATACATATCTTGAAAGAAGTTGCTGTGGCTGATGTCGGAGAGGTTACTATCTATGTCCATCACTAGGATTTTGATAGATTCCTTCCTCATGTTGAAGTCTTTTATCCATTTCGAGTTTATCTTAGTGTATGGTGTAAGAAAATGGTAAAGTTTCATTTTTCTACACATAGCTGTCCAATTTTCCCAGCACCATTTATTGAAGAGACATTTTCTGCTGTATATTTTTCCTGCTTTGTCAAAGATCAGTTGATCATGGACTTGTGGGTCCATATCTGTGCTCTCTACTCTGTTCTACTGGTCTATGTGTCTGTTTTTTTTGTGCCAGCACTATGTCTGCCTTGGGGATCACAGCGTTGTAGTAAAGATTGAAATCATGCAACATGATGCTCCAAGTTCTGTGTTTCTTTTTCAACATTTCTTTAGTAATTCAGGGTCTCTTCTGGTTTCATACATATTTTAGGATTGTTTGTTTCAGCACTTTGAAAAATGAAAGTGGAAATTTTATGGGGATGGCATTGAAGATATAGATTGCTTTGGGCAGTATAGACATTTTAACAATGTTAATTCTTCCAATCAATGAGCATGGAATGCTTTTCCATCTTTTTGTGTCTTCTTCAATTTCTTTCATGAGTGTTCTGTAGTTCCTCAAGTACAGATCCTTTCCCTCTTTGGTTAGGTTTATTATCAGGTATCTTATGGTTCTTGGTGCTATAGTAAATGGAATCAGTTCTCTAATTTCCCTTTCCATATTTTCATTGTTAGTGTATAAGAAAGCAACTGATTTCTGTACATTGATGTTGTATCCTGTCACATCACTGAACTCCTGCATGAGTTCTAGTAGTTTGGGAGTATAGTCTTTTGGGTTTTCCATATAAAGTGTCATGTCATCTGTGAAGAGAGAGAGTTGGACTTCTTCTTCGCCAATTTCAATACCTTTTATTTCTCTTTGTTGTCTGATTACTATTGCTAGGACGTTTAGTCCTGTGTTGAACAACAATGGTGAAAGTGGACATCCTTGTCATGTTCCTGATCTCAAAGGGAAGACTGTCAGCTTTTTGCAATTGAGGATGATATTCACTGTGGGTTTTTCACATAATTTATGAAGTTGAGGAATATTCCCTCTATCCCTATACTTTGAAGCATTTTAATCAGGAATGGATACTGTATCTTGTCAAATGTTTTTTTTGTTTGTTTGTTTGTTTGTTTGTTTTTCTGCAACACTTGAAAGGACTCTTTTCTCTTCTCTTACTGATTTGTTCTGTATCATTGATTGATTGATTTTAAAATGTTGAACCACCCTTGCAACCCAGGGATAAAACCAACCTGTTCATGGTGTATAAACTTTTTAATGTACTGTTGGATTCTATTACCTAGGATCTTGTTGAGAATCTTGGCTTCCATATTTACCAGGGATATTGGCCTGAAATTCTCCTTTTTGATGGGGTCATTGCCTGGTTTGGGGATCAGGATAATGCTGGCTTCATAGAAAGAGTCTGGAAGTTTTCCTTCTGTTTATATTTTTTGAAACAGCTTCAGGAGAGCAGGTATTATTTCTTCTTTGAATGTTGGTAGAATTCCCCAGCAGGTCCATGAGGTCCTGGTCTCTTGTTTTCTGGGAGTTTTTTGATCACTGCTTCAATCTTATTACTAGACATTGGTCTATTCAGGTTGTCAATTTCTTCCTGATTCAGTTTTTAAAGTCTTTAGGTTTCCAAGAACACATCCATTTCATCTAGATTGCTTGACTTGTTGGTAAATAACTGTTGATAGTAACTTCAGATGATTGTATATTTTTCCTAGGTATTAGTCATGATCTCTACCCTTTCCTTCATAATTTTATTAATTTAGGTCCTCTCTCCTTTCTTTTGGATCAGTTTGGCCAGTGGTTTATCAATCTTATTGATTCGTTCAAAAAACCAGCTTCTAGTTTCGTTGATGTGTTGTACTGTATCTCTAGTCCTCACTCATTGATCTTCACTCTAATCTTAATTATTTCCCTTCTTATGCATGTGGTTGGCTTAATTTGTTGTTGATTTTCTATTTCTTTAAGGAGAACTCTATTTCAAAGAGAGCTCATGTATTCTGTATTTTTTTTTTAAAGTAAGGCTTAAATGGCTATGTTTTTCCCCCCTTAGGACCACCTTTGCCATATCTCAAAGGTTTTGGACCAATGTGTCTTCATTCTCATTGGTTTACATGAATTCTTTAAGTTCTTTTTTGATTTCCTGGTTGATCCAAACATTCTTAAGCACGGTGTTCTTTAGCTTCCAAGTATTTGAATTCCTTCCAAACCTTTTCTTGCCATTGAATTACAGTTCCAAAACACTGTGGTCTAAGAATATGCAGGGGATAATCTCAATCTTTCGGTATTTGTTGAGCCCTCATTTGTGAACCAGTATGGGGTCTCTTCTGGATAAAGTTCCATGTGCGCTCTAGAAGAATGAGTATTCTGTTGTTTTAGGGTGGAATGTTCTGTATATATCTATGAAGTCCATCTGGTCCACTGTGTCATTCAAAGCTCTGGTTTCTTTATTGATTTTCTGCTTGGGTGATCTATTACTAAGAGTGGTGAGTTAAGATCCCTTACTATTAATGTATTCTTATCAATATGACTCTCTATTTTGATTAACATTTGTCTTATGTAGTTGGCTGTTCCTATATTGGGGGACATAGGTATTTACAATTGTTAGATCTTATTGGTGGATATATCCTTTCATTGATGTAGTGTCTTTCTTTATCTCTGACTAGAGTTTTTAGTTTAAAATCTAATTTATCTGATATGTGAATCCTTGCCCCAGCTTTCTTTTGAGGCCTGTTGTCATGAAATTTACTTTTCCATCCCTTCACTTTCAGTCTGGATGTATCTTTAAGTTCTAAATCGGTCTCTTGTAGACAGCATATGGACAAGCCCTGTCATTTTATCCAATCTACAAAACTTTGCTGTTTTATGGCAGCATTTAGGCCATTCACATTGAGAATGATTATTGAAAGATACATTTTTATTAACATAATATTGCCTGTGAAGTCCTTGTTTTTATAGTTTGTCTCTGTAAATTTCTGTTCTATTTCACTCTTTGATTCATTCTTCTTTAATTGAACTACATTAATATTTCTTATAGTGCTGGCTTGATGGCCACATACACTTTTAAATCTTTCCAATCTTGGAAGCTCTGTATCTCCTCATCCATTTTGAATGTCAGCCTTGCAGGATAATGTATTCTTGCTGCATGTTCTTCTCATTTGGTGCCCTGAATGTCTTGCTAGCCCTTTCTGGCTTCCCAGATTTCAGTGGAGAGATCTGAGGTTATTCTGATGGACCTTCCTCTGTACTTAAGGAATCTCTTCCCCCTAGCTGTCCTCAGAACCTCTTGACTAAAATTGTGATTCATGAGTCTCACAATTAAATGCCTTGAGGTTTTTCTAGATTCCTTGATCTTTGGGGGTTTTCTTTCTATCTCTAGGACATGAATGGTTGTGCCATTCCCCAAACTGGGAAAATTTTCATCCAGAATTTGTTCAACTATATCTTCTAGTCTTCTGTCTTTTTCCATCTCCTCAGGGATCCCAATAATTCTGATGTTGGAATATTTAATCATATCATTTATTTCCCTAATTCTGTTTTCATGACTTTTAAGCTGTTTTTACCATGCCTCCTCCTCATCTTTTTTCTCTTTCATTTTGTCCTCTAGATCACTATTTCTATCTTCTGCTTTGGTTACTCTACTATAATACTAATACTAATACTAATACTAATACTAATACTAATACCCTTGGAGTATTTAGATTAGATTGGATCTCATTCATAGCATTTTTAACTTCAGCCCTGGTTGCTTTCACTTCTGCCTTTAGAGAATCCATGTTGTCACTAATGATTTTCTCCAACCTCGCCATTGTCTAGATCATTGTTACCCTGAATTCCTTTTGCAACATACTGTTCACATCCATATCCAACAGTTCTGATGGGGAAGGTACAGCCTCTGAATTTTTCCTCTGTTGGGTGTTCCTCATCCTAATCACTTTGATGAGAAGTGGTTGAGGGCATCTATAGCTGAATATGCCAACCACATCCAGGTCAGGTGTACCCTGGAAAACTTCAGAGCAATCAGAAGTCACCACCAGAAAGAAAGGAAAATGAAAAAGAGAGATAGAAAGAGGAAGAGAGAGGAAAAAAAGATAAAACCTAGGCAGAGTGAGCACCAAAAATAAAATTTATAAGGCATATAAACAAAAATGGAAAGAAAAAAAAAAAGACTGAAAAAAGTAAATGACGAGAAAAAAAAAAAAACACATCTGAAATAAACCCAAGAATAAGATTTATATAATACCAGAACAAAAACAAATACACAGAAGCACAGACAGAAGGAAAAGGTGGTTATAAATCCTCGATGTGGGTGAGGAAGGTTATTTTGGTTCTTCCTCTTGTTATCTTTGTGAAAGGATTAAACTTTCCAAAGATAAAGGGATATTAAACCCAGTTTATATGTAGGGGTAGTATTGAATAGGGGAAAATGATTGCCTTGAAGCTTATGTCTATTTGTATTAAGAAAATAAGAAAAAAGAAAAGAAAAAGAAAAACACAGGTATGTTTATGAAAAATTTCAAGTTAAAAGGTTATTATGGAGTGTGTTGTATTAAACATCTAGTTGTAATATTAGGTATGTTAAAGAAATTAAAAGAACAAGAATCATGAAAATGAGTTTAAAAAAAATGTATGTATGAAATATGCAGGTTTTAGGGCAATACCAGGAGCTTAATATATGTTTTCTCCTAATGTTGGAGTTTTAGTTTTATGGGGTTCCTTTGGTGGTTGTTGTCTCATTATTTTGGCTTGCCTCCTGGGGAAGGGGCTTGACACACTGTTTTTCAGTCAGTCTTGCTAGGGATGAGTCGCTCTGCCCCCTACAAAGGAGCTGGACTCTGTGGAAACCAGTTTTTCAGACTTTTGTTGGGGGGGTTGGCAGCTTTTTGCAGCATTTTGGAGGTTTAATGAAAATCCAACTCTACCCAGACCTCCACCTCAATGAGAAGCCTCAGTCTGCTCCCCTCTGGGTTGTCCAGAACACTCAGACTACCACTCTGCAAACTCCACTGAACACCACAACCTCCCACAGACCATTTGTGGGCCTCCAGCCACTGTCTCAGGGGTCGCCCGAAACACCTGCCTGTCTCTGCACCCCAGTGCAACTAAAACCATGAGCAATATTTGTCCAGGGATCCCACTTCTGGTGGCTACCTTTGCTGGGACTGATGTCTGAGGACTGGGCCCACACTGCGGGTGCGTTCAGTTATGCAACTCAGGCTGCTGATGAATCCTGACCAGATATTGTGCCAAGTTCCTTCAGGTGCAAGCTGGGAGTGTCCAGACCCTCAGCGGTCCTAGAGACCGCTAGTGAGTGCCCTCACCATGCTTCCTCTGGTGCAGGTGGGGAGTGCAGTCAGACCCTGGTCACACAGTGCCTGCAGAGTGCAAAAGTGTGTGGTTCTAGTCAGTGCCCACCAGACTCCCTCATGGGTAAGTGGGAGTACGCCCAGTTGAGTGGTGCTCCAAGCAGCACACAGCCTGGGGCTCAGAACCAGGAACTCAAGGTGCTGCTGCACTCTTTTTGGCTTGGGTGTTTGCCAGAGGTGGCTGTCCTGGGTCCGTGGGCTTAGGCCCATGCCCATGACCACCAATTTCATCAATTGCCCCTTAAGAGCTTTTGCTCTTTTTGAGTGCTTTTAACCAGACTCCAAGTTAATCCTGGTTTCCAACCACAGGACACTTCTTATTGGGGTATTGCTTTCCAATGGGTCGCTTCTGGTGGTTCCCTCCCTCTTCTGCTTATCCTCCTATCTCAGTCCAAGCCTTCCCACTCCACTTTATGTCTCCACTGTTGTCTTCTGCCCTGGAAGAGATCCAGCAGTGTATAATCCTATATCTCAGGCTGATTTCATGGGTGTTCAGAGTGTCTAGGTAGATATTTAGTTCACTTTAAGGGACCGGTTGAAACAGGGTCCCTACTTCTCTGCCATCTTTCCCCTTCACTGTGTATGTTAAACCTAGACCCATATAGCTCCAAGTTCTAACTTCTTGCTTCTCATACATGTAAAGAAAGCTCTATTTTTCTTTTGGATAGAAGCAAATGATTAGCACAGATAATCCCTTAATAACTATATGAATTTAAAATGTGTAGCAAAAAGTACTGTCAAATTGTTTTAGTTAAGACAAGGTTTTTATTGTATATTTTGAGAAATGCATGTAATGGATTGAACCAACTTGTTTGGAAAAGTGGCTGAGGTTTCTTTCTCTCTTGCAGTCTCACTGATTGTTACACGATCATTTTCATTGGCAGATTGATTACCATGTGCATTACAGTGTGGTTTGGTATTTATTATTCATGAAACAATTAATTTCTTTTTTATTGAAGAATAATTGACACATCATTTTGTTTTAATTTCAGATGTAAACCTTAATGATACATTAAAAATGGTCACCAATGTATCTGGTTACCATTACCATGCAATATTGTTAAAATATTATTGACTATCTACCCTATGCTGTATATTACATCCCCATGTATTATTTAAAAACTGGCAGATAATACGTCTGAATCCCCCTAATTTCTCATCTGTATACTCATTCCCTGACTTCTATCAAATATCAGTCTATTCTCTGTAACTATGACTTTGTTTCTGGGTTGTTTCTTCATATATTTTGTTTTGAGATTCCACATGTAAGTTAAATTGTATGGTATTTGTGCTTTTCTGTCTTCAATTATATCTTTTAACATAAGACCATCTAAGTCCATTCATGTTTTCACAAATGGCAAGAGTTTATTCTTTCTTATGCCTGAGTATTATTTAATTGTGTGTGTGTGTGTGTGTGTGTGTGTGTGTGTGTAACTTATTTTTTTATCTATTTACCTATTCACAGATTAGGTTTTCTTTATATCCTGGCAATAGTAAAAACATTGATTCAATTAATTTGGAATCCATGTGTCTTTTCAAATTAGTGTTTTCATTTTTTAAGTATTAGAAATAGACTACTGAATCTTATGGTAGTTCTATTTTTTTTTTGAGAAATATCCATACTATTATCCATAGAACTTGCCACAATTTGCATTTCCACCTACAGTGCATAAGGATTTCTTTTACTCAATATCATCACCAACACTAGGTATTCCTTCTCTTTTTGATATGAGTATTCTGACGGGTGTAATGTGGTATGACATGGCTTTGATTTGCATTTCTTTGATAGAGATACTTAGCGAATTTTCATTTGCCTGTGGGCCATCTGTATATCTTCTTTGGAAAATGTCTATCTAGGTTCTCTGCACATCATTCTGATTCATATTTTCCTATGCACTGAGGAGTATAAGTTTTTCAAATATTTGGATGTATTTGGATCTGTTATTGGATATATCATTTGAGAATACCTTCTCTAATTCAGTAGGTTGCCTCTTTCATATATTAGATGTTTCCTTTCCTGTACAAAAACTTTTTAATATGGAGTGGTCTTGTGTATGTATGCATGTACGCATATATGTATGCATTTTTCTTTTGTTATCCAAAGTTGAGTACTTGTATCCAAAAATATGATTAAGAATCATATCAAGGGGGAGGAAGGCAAGAAGGAAGAAGAGTAGGAGACCTCACTTCATCTGGTCTATGGAATCTAGCTGGATACCTATCTAACTATTCTGAATACCCACAAACTCAGCCTGAGATGTAAGGAAATATATGTGGAAATCTACAAGCAAAACAAATGACTGATTTTTCAAGATTGAAGGTGTGGAATCATGAATCAGCAGGAAAACATCCAAAGATAAATAGGGGGTAGGGAGCCTCCATAAGCTGGGTACTGGACAGTCATATAACACCACATAGCAAAGTAGGAACCCTTAGAAATCTACTCCAGTGAGACATCCCTTTCTGAAAGCAGCTCAGGGGATGAAAAAGGCAGAATTCCAGGTGGGTCACTGTGGTCTCAGGATCCCAGGAGTCATGGAAAGAACTGGGTGCCTAAGTTGATAGAGTGCCCAAATGGCAAAGTGGGGAAACTAGTTACACTCAGCAGTCCCAGGAGAGACTTGTGTTGCCATAAATCATGCCAGACTGATAGGGAGACTGCTCTTTGCCTGAGCACCCAGAAAAGGACTAGAACACGCAGGTCACTTACCATCCCCTGGTAGGAAAAAATGACTGTGCCCATGACTGTGAAAAAGCTCTCAGGGTCATAGTGGCCCTGGATAGAAGAGTAAGAGTGGCATCCATCCATGACCTGGCATCAGCAGAGTAGAATTCTTGTGCAAACCCACAAACCCTCAAAATCCCAAAGAAACAAAGTGCAGAGACATTCATGGATCCCTGCTAATCCCCCAGGAGGATAGCTGTGGGCATGGCCCTTAGGTTTCTCTGAAACATGGTGCACACAGAAGTGGGGTTGGTTTGACTGGTAGAGTTTAATGAAAAGGGGAGAGACTAATCTTGTAGTCTGGGAATCCAGTCATTACCATTTTTGCTCTAACTCTCTGAAAAAGGGCAGAAAGCCACCAGAGAACAAAAGCCACATAAAGGCCCAGCTTACATTAAGCCCCTCTCCCTTACAAGGGATGCAGCAACTCTTCCCAGGCACAAATACCTGAAAACAGTAGAGCAGCAAAACCTTACCTCCACCCCCAAAGACAAACTGGAAGAACAGGTGAATGACAAACTTATGGATCCCACGAGACTGTAACTATCCAGCACCAGTGGAAAATAACACATTGAGCTACAGGGGATTCCTCATTACTCCTTTATCCTGCAGTTTAAAATTTTACTTTTTTTTTTTTTTTGCATTTTCCCCATTTCAATTATGTTCTTATTTACTAGCTTATGTTTTTAAGTCTCCTTTTAAATTTTATATTTTCACATCTACATTTTAAATATATACACTTCAAGATAGCTTTTTTCTATCTATTCAATTTTATTTTTATATAAATATAAATATTACTTGTTTTGCAATTTTGGGATGTACTGTCTTCTAACACACAGAAAGAAATTCAATCAAGAACAAGTGGATCACCTGTGTGTGTGTGTGTGTGTGTGTGTGTGTTTTTCCCTACCCTGGAAGATTATAGTCTCTCCTCCCAGAACCATATATACATAGTTTTGTTGCATTTGGGCTTTGTGTGCTTTTGTGTGGTGACTTCTGAACACCTTGGGTTTTTCCTAGAGTGTAGTTTGCTTGGGTTTTGGTTGATATTTTGGTCTGGGTACATTCACAACCATCCTTCCAAGGGCAGAATGATTGGAAGGAGGAACTCACAACAAAGAAAGGAACCAGAGGCAACATTCTCTGACACAGAGCAAATCAATATGGATATAGGTATGGTGTTAGAGATGGAATTCAGGATAGCAGTTATAAAGTTTATAGCTAGGCTTGAAAAAATAACCATAAATGATAACTCAGAATCACTAAGGGAGGAAATGAGATCAAATATAAAAATGCTATGAATGAGATGCAGTTTAAATTGGATGATCCAACACTAAGGTCAATGAGGCTAAAGAAGGAATAAGTGATCTAGAGGGGAAGCTGATAGAAATGAAGTTGAAGAAAAAAGAGACAACTAGTAGTAGCCCATGAGGAAAATCTTCAATAATTTAATGATGCTTTGAAATGAACTTATGTCAGAATTATTGGGATTCTCAATTGTGTGGAGAGAAAGGGCTATAAGGATTATTTCAGTAAATCATGGTTGAGCATTTCCCTAATCTTGGGAAAGAAACAAAGATTCTTATCCAAGAGGCATAGAGGACCCTTCCAAAAATCAATAAAAACAGATCAACACCCCAACATATAATAATGAAGCTTGCAAATCTTATAGCCACAGAAACTATCCTGAGAACAACTAGGGAGAGGGGATTCCTTAAGTATGGAGGGTGGAACATCAGAAAACAAAAGACTTATCCAAAGAAACCTGGCAGAGCAGAAAGGGCTTGCAAGACATATTCAGGGAGAGACAAGAAGGCAGGGAAGTAGGAGGAGGCACCCTTTCAACCTGTACCCTAAAGTGAGCTGATTACTTTCCAAAGAACTCCGATCACCCACGAAATCAGCCTGAGATCAGAATTATACATGTCTGGATCTCTACAGGAGCAGAAGACTCCAGTGGGCAGGTAAAGTGGAGTGGGAACTTCGGACTGATATCAGAAGATAAACAAAAGGGGGAGCGAGCCACCAGAGTGACCCATTGGAAAGTAATATCCCAATACGAGAGTGCCCTGCATCTGGGGACCAGCATTAACTTGGAGTCTGGTATAAAGCACTCAAAAAGAGCAAATATCAGAGGGGGGGTGGAATTGTGGGAATTGGAACAGCTAGGGACAGGGGCTTAAGTCCCCAGACCCAGGACAGCCACCCCTGGCACAGAGCCAGAGAGAGTGCAGCGGAGAAACCAGGTCTTGGTCCCTGAGACACCAGTGTGCCTGAGAGTGCGTGGGGTCCGGCTCCCATGAGGGGCTGGGAGCCTTGCCAGCCGGCAGAAGCACGGCATTTTTGCAGTCCCCACGCGAGTGCCATGCCCTGGAGTCCCAGTCACGCCCCGCGCCCTACCCTGAGAGAGGTGCACACAGGCACCAGTCCGGTGCTCACAGACCCGGAAAGACCAGGCACTCTGAGCCCTGGCCAGCAGGAAAATCTCAGTGTGTGATCACTGCTTGGACCTCTCTGGCATTTGGGAGCTTCCTCACAGACCCGGAAAGACCAGGCACTCCGAGCCCTGGCCAGCAGGAAAATCTCAGTGTGTGATCACTGCTTGGACCTCTATGGCATTTGGGAGCTTCCCAGAGAGACGCCGTTGCCCTGGTTTGGGTACAAGCAAAAAATCCTGAGTACCCAGGGACTGCGACTCAGAACTTGCTCTGCCAGCAGCCAAGAGGGAATTTATTTGGGCCCTGCAGCCAGACTGAGGTTTCTCTCTGAGAGGGAGGTCAGGATCCAGTTTGCTTTCCTCTAAACCTACAAAAACCATCAAAAGCGGTCAAGGTGAAAGAGAAAAAAAAAAGTGAACAAACAAAAAAACCTCCAGAGAACAAAAGCTTGAAAAAAACAGTTTCCTCAGAGCCCATCCCCTTGAGGGGGGCCAGAGGACTTAACTCAGAGAACATCATTGACTGAAAACCCACGTGGCAGGCCTCTCCCCCAGAAAACCAACCAGGAAAGAAAAAAAAAAAAAAAAAGATGACAAGAGAACAACCACCACTACTGTATAGGACAACTTTTATTTTTAATTCGTTCCCACTATTCTGGCTCATTTTTTTAATATAGATAATTTTTTAACCTATTTACCATCACAGTGAGATGTCCAGTACACCAAATTCCATAATAACCTTCTAATCTGAACTTTTTGATACATACACCTGTGTTTTTCTTTTACATTTCTATTTTTTTAATTTTTTAAAATTTTAGTTTAGTTTAGTCTAGTTTATTCCTTTTTTATTTTTCTTTTCTAATATTCATATAGAGTTAGACTTCCAGGTAATCCCCTTCCCCCAATCAATGCTACCCCTATAGGTAAACCAATTTTTAATCCCCCTTTATTTTAGAAAAGTTGAGTCCTTTAACAAAGATATTGGATATATCGAGGAAGAATCAAAACAAACTTCCTCGCCCACACGGAGAATTTATTACCACTTTCCCATATTTTTCTTCCATCAGTGTTTCTTTGTTTTTGTTTTTGTCCTGATAGTATATAAATCTTACACTTGGGGTTCTTATTGATGAGATTCTTCCTTTATTTGCTTATATATATTTCTTTTTCTCTTGTAATATAATTTTGTCAGTCTTTCTGTTTGTCTGTTTTTCTTTGTAAACTTCATAAATCTTACCTTGGGGACCATTGGGCTGACCCTTCACTTTTATCTGCCCTTTTTTTCCTGTCTCTCTCTCTCTCTCTCTTTTTTTTTTTTCTTTCTCTTATCCTTTTTCTCTCATTTGGGTGGGGAAACCTGATTGCTCAGAAGCATTCAAGGGTACACCTTGACTGCACCACAGTCGATACATCCAGCTACATCCGTTCAGTCATCTCTCATGAAAATGACTAGGAGGAGGAATGCCCAACAGAAGAAAACTACAGAGGATGGGCCTTCTGCAACAGAGCTAACTGCTATCAACATAGACAATATATCGGAAAGAGAATTCAGGCTAACAATTATCCAGGCAATAGCCAGGTTGGAGAAAGCCATGATGACCAAATGGAATTGATTAGGGCCGAACTGAAAGCGAACAGATATTATCTTCACAATGTTAGGGAAGAACTGAAAGCTACCAGGGATGAGGTTCACAATTCTCTCAATGAGTTGCAATCTAATCTAAATTCTCTCAAAGCTAGGGTAACTGAGACAGCAGATAGAATTAGTGATCTGGAGGACAAACAGATAGAGAGAAAGGATCAAGAGGAAGCCTGGAACAAACAGCTTAGAAGCCAAGAAAACAGAATCAGGGAAATAAATGATGCCGTGAAACGTTCCAACGTCAGAATTATTGGAATCCCTGAAGGGGAGGAGAAAGAAAGAAGTCTAGAAGATATAGTGGAATAAGGTCTTCATGAAAATTTTCCCAATCTCACAAAGGGATCCAGCATTCATGTACTAGAGGCCGAACGGTCTCCACCCAAGATTATAGATTCCATAAAAATATCAAGGCACCTGATAGTCAAATTGAGGAATCATAATTGTAGATACAATCTCTTGAAAGCCGCTAGGACAAAGAGGCTCCTTACTTACAGAGGAAACCCGATCAGAATACTGTCAGACCTGTCCACAGAGACCTGGCAAGCCAGAAAGGGCTGGCAAGATATATTCAGGGCACTAAATGAGAAGAACATGCAGCCAAGAATACTTTATCCAGCAAGACTGACATTCAAAATGGATGGAGAGATAAAGTGTTTCCAAGACCAGCAAGGCTTAAAAGACTATGCAACCACCAAGCCGACACTGCAGGAAATATTAAGGGGGTTCTATAAAAGAGGAAAAATCTGAAGAATAGCATTGCACAGAAATATAGAGACAATCTACAGAAAGAAAGACTTCAAAGGTAACACGATGTCAATAAAAACGTATATATCAATAACCACTCTCAATGTGAATGGCCTAAATGCACCCATAAAAGAAACAGGGTTGCAGATTGGAGAAAACAACAGTACCCATCCATATGCTGTCTACAAGAGACCCATTTTGAACCTAAAAATACACCCAGACTGAAAGTGAAGGGATGGAGAAGCATCCTTCATGCCAATGGGCCTCAAAAGAAGGCCGGGGTAGAGATTCTCATATCAGACAAATTGGATTTTAAACTAAGACTGTAGTCAGAGATACAGAAGGACACAACATCATTCTTAAAGGGACTACCCACCAAGATGATCTAACAATTGTACATATCTATGCCCAATATGAGAGCAGCCAATTACATAAGAAAACTGTTAATCAAGATAAAGAGTCATATTGATATGAATACATTAATAGTAGGAGATCTTAACACGCCTCTCTCAGAAATAGACAGATCATTGAAGCAGAAAATCAATAAAGAAACAAGAGCATTGAATGACACATTGGACCAGATGGACCTCATAGATATATGCAGAACATTCCACCCTAAAATAACAGAATACACATTCTTCTCAAGTGCACATGGAACCTTCTCAAAAATAGACCACATACTGCGTCACAATTCAGGACTCAACCAATACCAAAAGACTGAGATCATTCCCTGCTTATTCTCAGATCACAATGCTTTGAAACTGGAGCTCAATCACAAGGAAAAGTTCCGAAGGAACTCAAACACCTGGAATCTAAAGACCACCTTGCTTAAGAATGCTTGGATCAACCAGGCGATCAAAGAAGAACTGAAACAATTCACGGAAACCAATGAGAATGAAGACACTTCAGTCCAAAACTTATGGGATACAGCAAAGTCCGTCCAAAGGGGGAAATACATAGCCATCCAAGCCTCCCTCAAAAAATTGAAAAATCCAGAACACACCAGCTGTCTCGACACCTTAAAGAACTGGACAATCCACAACAAATCAAACCAACTCCACACATAAGAAGGGAAATCATCAAGATTAGAGCTGAGATCAATGAGGTAGAAACCAGAGATACAGCAGAACATATCAATGAAACTAGAAGCTGATTTTTTGAAAGAATCAATGATTGATAAACCATTGGCCACACTTATCCAAAAGAAAAGAGAGAAAGCCCAAATTCATAAAATTATGAATGAAAAGGGAGAGATCACAACTAATACCAAGGAAGTAGAAACAATCATCAGAAGTTATTATCAACAGTTATATGCCAGTAAGCTAAGCAACCCAAGTGAAATGGATGCATTCCTGGAAAAATATAAACTCCCAAAATTGAACCAGGAAGAAATCGACAACCTGAAAAGACCAAAATCTAGTAATGAGATTGAAGCAGTGATCAAAAACCTCCCAAAAAACAAGAGCCCAGGACCTGATGGATTCCCTGGGGAATTATACCAAACTTTCAAAGAAGAAATAACACCTATTCTCCTGAAGCTGTTTCAAAAAATTTCAGCAGGAAGAAATTTCCAAACTCTTTCTATGAAGCCAGCATAACCCTGATCCCCAAAACAGGCAAAGACCCTACCAAAAAGGAGAATTTCAGATGAATATCACGAATGAATATGGATGCTAAGATCTCCACATGATCCTAGCAGACAGCACATTAAAAAGATTATCCACCATTACCAGGTGGGATTCATTCCTGGGCTTCAAGGATGGTTCAACATTCGCAAATCAACCAATGTGATAGATCAAATTAATAAGAGAGGAGAGAAGAACCACATGGTCCTCTCAATTGATGCAGAAAATGCACTTGACAAAATCCATCATCCGTTCCTGATTAAAATGCTTCAAAGTATAGGGAGAGAGGGAATATTCCTGAACCTCATAAAATCTATCTATGAAAGACACAAAGCAAATATCATCCTAAATGGAAAAAGCTTGCAGCCTTTCCATTGAGATCAGGAACATGACAAGGATGCCCATCTCACCACTCTTGTTCAACATAGTATTAGAAGTCCTAGCAACAGCAGTCAGACAACAAAGAGAAAGAAAAGGCATCCAAATTGGCAATGAAGAAGTCAAGCTCTCTCTCTTCGCAGATGACATGATTCTTTATACGGAAAACCCAAAAGACTCCACCCCCAAACTACTAGAACTCATACAACAATTCAGCAACGTGGCAGGATACAAAGTCAATGTACAGAAATCAGTGTCTTTCTTATACACTAACAATGAAAATACAGAAAGGGAAAATAGAGAATTTATTCCATTTACTATAGCACAAAGAACCATAAGATATCTGGGAATAAGCATAACCAAAGAGGTAAAGGATCTGTACTTGAGGAACTACAGAACACTCATGAAAGAAATTGAAAAAGACACAAAAAGATGGAAGACTATGCCATGCTCCTGGATCAGAAGAATAAACTTTGTTAAGATGTCTGTACTGCCTAGAGCAATCTATACTTTTAATGCCATTCCAATCACAATTCCACTGGTATTTTTCAAGGATTTGGAGCAAATAATCCAAAAATTTGTATGGAATCAGAAGAGAAACCAAATCACTAAGGAAATGTTGAAAAATAAAAATAAAACTGGGGGCATCATGTTACCTGATTTCAAGCTTTACTACAAAGCTGTGTTTACCAAGACAGCATGGCACTGGCATAAAAACAGACACATAGACCAGTGGAACATAGTAGAGAGCCCAGATATGGACCCTCAACTCTATGGTCAATTAATCTTCGAGAAAACAGGGAAAAATATACAGTGGAAAAAAGACTGTCTCTTCAATAAATGGTGCTGGGAAAACCGAACAGCTCTATGTAGAAGAATGAAACTCGACCATTCTCTTACACCGTACACAAAGATAAACTCAAAATGGATAAAAGACCACAACGTGAGACAAGATTCCATCAGAATCCTTGAGGAGAATATAGGCAGTAACCTCTTCGATATCAGCCACAGCAACTTCTTTCAAGATATGTCTCCAAAGGCAAAGGAAACAAAAGCGAAAATGAATTTTTGGGACTTCATCAAGATCAAAAGCTTCTGCACAGCAAAGGAAACAGTCAACAAAACAAAGAGGCACCCCACTGAATGGAAGAAGATATTTGCAAATGACAGTACAGATAAAAGGTTGATATCCAGGATCTCTAAAGAACTCCTCAAACTCAACAAACACAAACAGACAATCATATCAAAAAATGGGCAGAATATATTAACAGACACTTCTCCAATGAAGACATGCAAATGGCTATCAGACACATGAAAACATGTTCATCATCACTAGCCATCAAGGAGATTCAAATTAAAACCACAGTGAGATACCAACTTACAATAGTTAGAATGGCCAAAATTAGCAAGACAGGAAACAACATGTGTTGGAGGAGATGTGGAGAAAGGGGAACCTTCTTATACTGTTGGTGGGAATGCAAGTTGGTGCAGCCTCTTTGGAGAACAGTGTGGAGATTCCTCAAGAAATTAAAAATAGAGCTTCCCTGTGACCCTGCAATTGCACTACTGGTTATCTACCTCAAAGATACAGATATAGTGAAAAGAAGGGCCATCTGTACCCCAATGTTTATAGCAGCAATGGCCACGGTCGCCAAATTGTTAAAGAACCAAGATGCCCTTCAATGGATGAATGGATAAGGAAGATGTGGTCCATATACACTATGGAGTATTATGCCTCCATCAGAAAGGATGAATACCCAACTTTTGTATCAACATGGACGGGACTGGAAGAGAGTATGCTGAGTGAAATAAGTCAAGCAGAGAGAGTCAATTATCATATGGTTTCACTTATTTGTGGAGCATAACAAATAGCATGGAGGACAAGGGGAGATGGAGAGGAGAAGGGAGTTGGGGGAAATTGGAAGGGGAGTTGAACCATGAGAGACCATGGACTCTGAAAAACAATCTGAGTGTTTTGAAGGCACGGGGGTGGGAGGTTGGGGAACCAGGTGGTTGGTATTGGAGAGGGCACGTATTGCATGGAGCACTGGGTGTGGTGCAAAAAAACAAGGAATGCAATTACACTGAAAATAAATTTAAAAAAAAAGGAAAAAAAAGAAAGAAGAGCTTTGAATGATTCACTGAACCAAATGGATGTCACAGTTATATACAGAACATTCCACCCTGAAACAACAGAATACTCATTCTTTTGGGGTGTGCAAGAAACTTCCTGCAGAATAGATAACATACTGGGTCACAAACCAGGTCTCAACTAATACCAAAAGACTGAGATTATTCCCTGTCTATTTTCAGACACCAGTGCTTTGAAACTGGAACTCAATCACAAGAAGAAATCTGGAAGGAACTCAAACACTCAGAAATTAAAGAATATCCTGCTAAAGAATGAATGGTTCAAATATGAAATCAAAGAAGAACTTTAAAAAATTCATTCAATCTAATGAAAATGAAAGCATATCTGTTCAAAACCTCTGGGATACTGTAAAGTTGGTCCAAGAGGGAAGGCCATAACAACCTAAGTCTCATTCAAAAAATTAGAGAAAACATATACTGTTGCTATATGTATTTTTTTTATGAATTTAGTATTTGTAAGTTCGATTAGCCAATATATAGCATGCCATTAGTTTTTGATGCAGTATTCAATGATTCATTAGTTGTATATAACACCCAGTGTTCATCACATCATGTGCCCTCCTTAATGCCCATCATCCATTCCCATTATCCCACATACCCCTTCCACAACCATCAGTTTCTTTCCTGAAGTCCAGAGTCTCTCATAGTTTATCTCTGTTTCTGATTTATTCCCATTAAATTTTCCCTCCCTTCCCCTATTATCCTCTGCACTTTCCTTATATTCCATATATGAGTGAAACCATATGATAAGTGTCTTTCTTTTCTTGACTTATTTCACTTGGCATAACCCCCGGTTCCATCCATGTTGATGCAAATGGTGGGTATTCATCCTGTCTGATTGTTGAGTAATCTTCCTATGTATATATGAACCGCATATTCTTTATCTAGTCATTTGTTCAAGGACATCTCAGTTCACATATAAAATGGAATATTACTCTGCTATATTCATTTTTGAAACTTATAAGGAGATGTGATTGACTAAAACACCACAGAAGGCCAAGAGAAAGACAGAGTATAGGGAACTCGACACAAGACCAAGAAACAGAACTTTCAGATTTATGCCTGGGATGAAGATTAGCCAAAGCAAATGTTTTTGAATATAATGAAATTATTGATTTTAAGTACATGGAATATATATTAATTAAAAAGAGAACATAGAGGAGACTTCTAGGAGAACAGATAATTAAAAACATATGAATGAGTAGATCGAGGTTAATGCCAAATTCAGGAAAAATGAAAGGTAATAAATGATAAAATGTACTACAGAATGATCAGTAAGGGCATTTGCACTGTCACGCTGACACAATTACTTAATGTGGATTTGACCTAAAAATTTAATAAGACTCTATTAGCATTGTGAAGAAAGGAGTTGCGAACAGCACAGTGTGGGCTAATTAAGTAATTATCTTTCATGCTCAAAAGATCATGCTGGAAAAATGATAAATAATGAAATAAGAGATTACATATTTAAGCATGCAGTAACATCGGAGGCAACAAGTGAGAAAAATCAACAGCGATTAGTACCAGAATTTAGGTATAAAAGGGAACTCGGGATGCCTGGGTGGCTCAGTCAGTTAATTGTCCATATCTTGGTTTTAATTCAAGGCATGATCTCAGGGTCCTGAGATAGAGCCCTGCATCAGGCTCCAAGGTGAGCACGAAGTCTGCTTAAAGCTCTTTCTCTCCTTCTTCACACCTTCCCCTCTGCTTGTGCTCTCTCTCCCTCTCTCAGAATTTGTTTAAATAAAATATATTAAAAATAATAATGAAAGGAAAAAATAAATGAAATTATAACACTTTCTATACTGTTAGGATTTCATAAATGATTAGGGATCCTGGGACCACTATCTAGTAGATGTAGGTAATATATAATTTGTAGGCATAGTATTTGAGAATTGTCATTTTTTGAAAATTAACTTATAAAATGATAAATACTTAGGTGGCTCAGAATTTATAATTAGTAAATCAGTTTTTACAACACCACCAAATTAATTCACTATACATAACTATCTATCACTGTATAAAAGCTTTTGATAATTTTTGTTTCTTTCATAGATTGCTTTTACATTTTTATCTTTTAAATTTATCTTTTGGTAACTTTTAAAATTGATTTTATCTGTTTTTTTCTGAATATTTTGTCAGGAAAACTTTTTCAAAAATTTTACTAGGCCAGGATGCCTGGGTGTTTCAGTCAGTGAAGCATCTGACTTTGGCTCAGGTCATGATCCTGCAGTCCTGGGATTCAATCCTGCATGAGGCTCCCTGCTCAGTGGGGAGTCTCATTTCCCTATGCTTTTGCCCCTCTCCCTGCTCATGATCCCCTCCACTCTGTAAAATAAATAGATTAAATTATTTTTAAGTAATATTTAAAAAAAAGGAATTGCCAGACCATGTATCTGGACATATTTAGCTTTCTGTTTGCTTGTCTCTTTTTAACAGTAGAACATTTTACCAAGTACTCTGACACAAACAGGCATCCAATTTGAATACACACTGTTGAATAATGAGGACAGAAATTTCATCAACTTTCTTTTTTTTAAGGATTTTATTTATTTACTTGACAGACAAAGATCACAAGTAGGCAGAGAGGAAGGCAGAGAGAGAGGAGGGAGCAAGCTCCCTGCTGAGCAGAGAGCCCAATGTGGGGCTTGATACCAGGACCCTGGAATCATGACTAGGCCGAAGGCAGAGGCTTTAACCCACTGAGCCACCCAGGCGCCCCTTCATCAACTTTCTCATGCTATTTGAATGCTTTATGTTTGTGGAAAAATATGTCTAGTTCTTTGACAACTTTTTAATTGAACTTTGTATCAAAATTTTCATAGATTAATTTTTTTCAATTTTGTTACAAATTCTTTCTGCAATTTACAAATATTTACTCAATTAATTTATCAAGCTTTAGTAGGCAATACGTTCTGAAATAGAGGCCTGAATCGCATTTTTAGAAGCTAAAGCTCTTTCTTTCTTTCTTTCTTTCTTTTTTCTTTCTTTTTTCTTTTTCCCTTCTCTCTTTTCTGGCAAAATATGTATATTTACCTTACTATTCAACAGCATGACTTTCATAAAATAAATATTTATCATCTCTATGAAGATACACTGATTAACTCTTTTCCATCTGATATTTTTCATTTAAATAGCATATTTAGTGCTTATTTCTATTAACCAAGCAGCTGACAATCACATGATCACATGAATCCTCAATTGGATTAATGTTCACACAAATCTGGAATTTTCATATTGGAAGTGACATTGAGTTTGAACACTTCACACACTTATGTGAAACATAAGTAATTTTATTAAAAACAAAATATTTTAAACACCTTCTCAAAGGTCCTGCTGGTGGTTGGATACAGCAGGGCCCTAGAATACCAGAGTTCTAAATCATGTCCTGACAGCAGTGAGCAGTGAGCAAACTTCTTAGGGCCACAGAAAAATTTTTCTAGGCCCAGTTTTAGAAGAAGAGACATGTTAAACTAAACAGAATTAATGAAAAATACTAGTTTAGTGGGTTTTAGTTTAAGATAGTGATGTAGGCGAATGTTAAAGTCACTCTCCATAGAAGAAAAATGGGAGCTACGTATGGAAGAATATTCTCTGGGAGAAAAAATAACTGAGCAGCTCCTACTTATCAAGTGAGTGAGGAAAAAACCCACACTGAAGTAAAGAGGTGAGGCTGAGACATAATCTCACTATAAACCCCACCACCAGAACAGTAAGCCATTACTGGGAGGGAAATCACAATGATAAACTTTTGCCTAATGAGCAAAGGATTTGAACTTTACGTCTGGCCACCCAAATATTACGACCTATACCTGAGGGATAAGCCTTCAAAAACATCTATATTTGGGATCCAATGGCATGTGCATCTACAAGACCCATAGCCTATAGGAAACTGAGAAATAGTTCTTAAAGGGTTCACAACAGTCCATGCACCCCATAGTCAATACTGAAAGGGGAAAAAAAAAGATTGAAAGGGAAAATAAACTCCATAAAAATAGAAATCGAAAGAATGTTGGGGGAGGTGTTGCAACGGTATCGAAAGAAAACAAAACAAACAAAAACATTACTTTAAGACAATACTGTAATAAGAAACAAATGTCATTATATAATGATTAATGTCTCAAAGTAACAAGACAATATAATATTTTTAATATTTACATCCTTAATATAAGACTACCTGATATATACAGAAAATATTAGTAGACCTAATGAAAGAAATATACAGCATGCAGTAATAGTAGAGGACATTGATACTGCAAATTCATCTTTGAATAGATAATCCAAACAGAAAATCAATAAGAAACCATTAGCCTTAAATGACACTTCAGACAGGAAGGACTTAATGGACATATACAGAGCATTCCTTAGAAAAGCAACAGAATACACAGTGTTCTTGAATGCACATGGGAAATTATCTGAAATGGAGCATATGTTAGGTCACAAAAAAATTCCTTTTTTTAAGTAGCGTTTTTTTTTTAATTTATTTTTTTAGTGTTCCAAGATTCATTGTGCTGCATAAACACACAAAAAAATACTTGATAAGTTTAAGAAGATTTGAAAGTTATCAAACATCTTTTCAAGCTTCAATGGTATAAAAATCATAGCTAATTAGAAGAAGAAAAAAAAAGAAAATTTGCAAATATGTGGAGATTAAACAACATGTTACTGAAAAATCAATGGTTCGAAGAGGAAATAAAAGAAAAATTAAAAGAAAAGTACTGTGAGGTTAATGAAAACATACCAAAACACAGGGGTTGCAGCAAGAGTAGTTCTAAGAGGAATAATTGACTTCTGTCAACCACATTTTATTGTAGTAGCTCTTATGATGCTATATAAAACTTAAAAAGATATTTTTATGCAAATGGCATTTTTGTTTAATGTACCAGGTTGCTTATCTAGTTTTTATAATATGACGTAAACATATCTTTTCTAAGATGACATTATCTAACCTTTACTTAAAGAATGAACAACCTATATCCTACAAAGAGACTTTGTAATTACATCACATTATGTAGAATATTCCAAGTACCATTAAATGAGACAGGAATCCATCAGAATCCTAGAGGAGAATATAGGCAGTAACCTCTTCGATATCAGCCACAGCAACTTTTTTCAAGATATGTCTCCAAAGGCAAAGGAAACAAAAGTGAAAATAAACTTTTGGGACTTCATCAAGATCAAAATCTCTGCACAGCAAAGGAAACAGTCAACAAAACAAAGAGGCAACCCACGGAATGGGAGAAGATATCAAATGACAGTACCAACAAAAGGTTGATATCCAGGATCTATAAAGAACTTCTCAAACTCAACACACACAAAACAGATAATCATATCAAAAAATGGGCAGAAGATATGAACAGACACTTCTCCAATGAAGACATATACATGGCTATCAGACACATGAAAAAATGTTCATCATCACTAGCCATCAAGGAGATTCAAATTAAAACCACATTGAGATACCAACTTATACCACTTAGAATGGCCAAAATTAGCAAGACAGGAAACTATGTGTGTTGGAGAAGATATGGAGAAAGGGGAACCCTCTTACACTGTTGGTGGGAATGCAAGTTGGTGCAGCCTCTTTGGAGAACAGTGTGGAGATTCCTCAAGATATTAAAAATAGAGCTTCCCTATAACTCTGCAATTGTACTGCTGGGTATTTACCCCAAAGATACAGATGTAGTGAAAAGAAGGACCATCTGTACCCCAATGTTTATAGCAGCAATGGCCACGGTCGCCAAACTGTGGAATGAACCAAGATGCCCTTCAACGGACGAATGGATAAGGAAGATGTGGTCCATATATACTATGGAGTATTATGCCTCCATCAGAAAGGATGAATTCCCAACTTTTGTAGCAACATGGACGGGACTAGAAGAGATTATGCTGAGTGAAATAAATCAAGCAGAGAGAGTCAATTATCATATGGTTTCACTTATTTGTGGAGCATAACAAATAGCATGGAGGACAAGGGGATGTGGAGAGGAGAAAGGAGTTGAGGGAAATTGGAAGGGGATGTGAACCATGAGAGACTATGAGCTCTGAAAAACAATCTGAGGGTTTTGAAGGGGCAGGGGGTGGGAGGTTGGGGAAATCAGGTGGTGGGTATTAGAGAGGGCACGGATTGCATGAAGCACTGACTGTGGTGCAAAAACAATGAATACTGTTATGCTGAAAAGAAATAAAGAAATTTAAAAAGTACTTCCAGCTTAGAAATATGATGTGTACTATAATATAAAATCGCTGCCCCTCCTTCACAAAAGCCAAGACCATTACCCACTGAGGCTCACAAATGGTATCTTTATTAGTTACCAAATATATTGACTCCCTCAAAATAGAAAGAATGCCCCAATAATTAGGCAGTCATTCTATTCACCAGCAAATGTTGTAGCCTAGGATGCAATAGGGAAGTGAAGGGAAATCGATATCTCTTCTCAGGCAAGAACAAAGGTGTCACAGTGCTCAAGAAGGGTGCCTCCCAGCTCTCTAAACCACAGGACACTTCAGTAATATTCTTGATGTGATGCCATTTGGAAGCTGAGGAGTGTTTTGGTAAAGGACTCCTAGGTTTTTAATGTAATGTCCTTATTTTGCAGGGATTGACTATAGGATCAATTCACTCTGTTTCAAAGGAATCCCTTTGGGGCTGTCTCCTAACACACCAGAGTCAATTTGGACAGCAGGATTTAAAGAAGCACCTTATCTTCTCTAACAATGCCTAGCTTCAGTGTACTCTAGAGGATGATTAAACGTGGCCCATTAGAGGGTTTTTAAATTTCAATACTGTTTATAAGGTAGACTATTTTTGTAGGTGTTAGGGGAAATGGACCAAAATCCCATATGGTCAGGAACAATTGGTCCAGTACCAAAATGCTGATCTGCCCATCCTACTTGAGATGGCCTAAGGACTCTGCTCTCCTTACAATCTACCCCTCAAGCCACCATCAGTTCAGGTGCATCAACACTTCTACTTCTGTTTATCCATCAAGTCACCTGTGATTTGTCATGTTTTCTATGTGTCCCCACATTGTATTTCCTGTAAAGTGGTTGCTGCCAAGATACTGTACCCGCCTCCCTCTATCTTCCTGAATCACTTATCTCCTCTTTGTTTGCTTCTTCTTTTATGTGTCAGGTGCTGAATATGTTTTGAGAGAATTGAATTAATGTTACCTGACTCTTGTTGTATTTGGGCTTTTCTCCCTTGTTCCCTTCCAGATTTAATGGCTATGTTAAATGAGTCAAATATCTGGTTAATCTACCTCAAGACAGGGACTTTAAGAAATATTTCCAAGCAGCTGCTGAAACTCCTTTTGATCCAGGGAGGTTTCCTGTCTTCTCCAGCCCAATATGGGCTGCCACTATTCAGTGTTGTTGTTGTTGTTGTTGTTGTTGTTGAGATAAAACGTGTGCATGTTCCTTTGTTTGAGCTGACCAGTTTAAGACTCAGAGTCCACTTTCTTAACCCTCAGGGACTTTCATCCTCCTACAGGCTTACTGGTGGCACCTCACAAAATTTGCCTCCATCTTCCCTTCCTGTTTCTGCACCACTATGTGTGAAGCTTGCATAACTATCCCCTATACCATATTCCATGCCTCCAATGTCATTGGCTTCTCCTGATATGCTTGTTATCAAGGAATGAAGAGTACCCAAAATTATTGGGTCACCTCTTTATGATGTTCACCTGGAGGACATACTTAATCAAGTTGTTGGGTCCCAAGGGTTCCTTTAGACATAAACTGCCACTTCTTTTCCCCATAGGTACCCCAGGTAAAAACTGATACTTGGGAATAAATTGATTAACATTTAAGTGGACCCAGATGCAACATGTTTGTACTTTAATTAATTTAAAATTGTTAGCTTAATTAAGATAGACATATCTTTAGAGTAATAAACATTAAATACAAAACTTATATTCTGCCAAACTTTGCTAAAGATCAAACAAGCTCATGGGACTCTATTGCAATTTGTCTTTAAGACGATGAATTAAAATAATGGTTAATTTTGTCTGTCTCAAAATTTTCATGGATAATAGTTAAAAGACAAGTAGGTTAAATAAATGAAAAAAATATATAAAACTTAATAGATTTCCAAATATTTGGTATCCTGAATCTTTGAAGTTTTGCTAAGTTAAATGATTGAATTCATTAGATAATAAAGTCTTTTCCAAATAAGAATACATTGTTGAAGGGTGATATTTTAAAAAGGTAATTTTGTACTAAAATGAGACTGTTTCTTTGGTGAGAAAATACTTCAGATAAATTTTGAGTGAAAAGGAAAACTATATGCAATATATTAATTGTAGAACACTACACAGACACAGGCAAATTGTTCAATCTTAACTGAAGAACTTTCAATAAAACGTCCTACAATATCACTCTGAAAAACAAAAAGAAAAAAAAGGAAGGCTGTATAAGTTTTGTAAAGTAAACCTTTAGAAAATGTTATCTGTGCTTAAGAGTTTGGTTTCAATGAATGGATTTTAATGTACATTGGTATAAGACTAACATTCTGATTTTCACCATTAAAAAAAAAAAAACAGTTTCTTTCAATCACTAGACTGCTCTAGATAAGAAAATGTAAGGAAAGTTTTCATTTTTCTTTTTCTACCCAATAAAACATGTATCTTTTTTGGTTTTTGGTTTTTATTTTGTTCCTTTTTTTTTTCTTTCTTTATCTATACTGGGGGGAAAAAAGGCTTCTATGTCTCCTCTTTATCAGGTCTTTTATTACTAAAGAGAAATAAAACTCCTCAGAACACCAAGCTGGGTCAGCTGTAAAGCATGCAATTCTTGATCTCAGTGTTGTGAATTCAAGTCTCATATTGGGTATAAAGCCTAAATAAATAAATAAATAAATGCAAACTAATCTCAATGTTGAAGGAGCTAAGTGCTGTTAATAAATATATGTTTTCCCATAGAATCTCTTATTGTCACCTTCGTTAAGTATAAATATTAGATTTATAATAATGTAATAGTTTTTAAGCATGTGCTTTAAACGTTCTGAGGTTTTTAACAAACTTTACAAGAATTACATGGTAGGTGAAGTCTTTTTTTCATATTTTTATTTATTTATTTGAGAGAATTACAGAGATAATGAGAGAGAGCACATGAATGAGGTGGAGAGGGAGAATGTGGGGCTCAATTTCAGGACCCCAGGATCCTGACCTGAGCTGAAGGCAGACACTTAACTGACTGAGCCACCCAGGTGCCCCTGGGTAAAGTGTTTTTTACTAATTATGTTTGTTTATTTTGTATCTGAATTTTTTTGGACAGCATTATCAGAACAATAGTGATAAACATTGGTTGCATTGTATGGGAAAATGCTGTAACTCTTAGAAAAAAATATGAATTTTCTGTAGTTATAATATGTCCTGGTGAAAGGTAATTATTTGAATTATTAAAATATTGTGTGTCACAGAAATAGTCACATTTCCTCTTCAGTTATATCATAAGAGACTCATGTATCAGATATTTAACCATAAACATTTATGAAATATTTTTGTCATTTATTCTTATTTTTTTATTCTTTTGCAAAATGTGTGTTGACTTCAAGGAGATGCATAGAAAGGATGTTTGACAAAAGCAAGGTACATATTTATAAAACATACCTGGGTAAGAATCTCCAAAACTAATGGGAAAGATGCATTTAAACTTAATAAATATAAGCTTTCTACAGGCAAGGGAAACAAAAGCAAAAATGAACTTTTGGGATTTCATCAATAGAAAAGGCTTTTTCACAGCAAAACAAAAACAAAAACAAAAAAAAAACTCAGTTAACAAAACTAAAAGGTAATTCATGGAATGGAAGAATATATTTGCAAATGATATTTCATATAAAGGGCTTGTATCCAAGATCTATAAAGAAGTGATCAAACTCAACACACCCCCAAAATACAAAACATACAAAACAGTCAAGAAATGGGCAGAACACATGAACAGACCCTTCTAGAAGGAAGATATACAGGGGGACAATTAACACAGGAAAAAAATGTTCAACATCATTAGCTATCAGGGAAATACAAATCAAAGTCACAATGAGATACCATTTTACACTAGTTAGAACAGCCAAAATTAATGATACAGGGAATGACAAGGCAAGCATTTGGAGAAAGTGTAACTTTCTTACACTGTTGGTGGGAATGCAACCTGATATATCAACTCTGAAAAACATTATGGAGGTTCCTCAAGACATTAAAAATAGAGCTATCTTATGTCCCTGCAATTTCTCTACTTGAGATTTACCCCAAAGATCCAAATGTAGTGGGAAAAAAGGGGCACATACATCCAATATTCATAGTAGCGATGTCCTCAATAACCAAAGTGTGGAAGGATACAAAAATGCCCTTCAACAGACGAATGATAAAAGAGATGGTGTTCATATTTACAGTGGAATATTTCTTAGCCATCAGAAAGGAAAAACACACCATTTGCATCAACATGGATGGAACTGTAAGCTACAATGCTATGTGAAATAAATAAAGCTGAGAAAGAAAATTATTTTATGTTTTCATTAATATTTGGAATAAAGGAAATAGCAGACAGGCTCACAGGGGAAGGGAGGGAAAACTGAATGGGAAGAAATCAGAGAAGGAGACAAAACATGAGAGATTCTGGACTCCAGAAAACAAACTGAGGGTTTGATGGGTATTAAGGAAGGCACATGTTTTGATGAGTACTGCATTTTATATGCAACTAATGAATCATTGATCATTACATCAAAGAGTAATGATGTACTATATGCTAGTTAACTGCACATTATAAAATAAAATAGAAAATAAATAAGTAATATTTTTATAAAAAGAAAATAAAAATAAAGATGAAAACATCATGCTGAATGGATTAAGGAAAATGATAAAATATTCCTTTGTGAATACAATAAAGCATTTATCTTTTCTCCCTACCTAAACTCTCCAGAATTCAGAAATTCTCAGTGAATATTCTTTCTTCCATGGGAATTATATTTATTTGCATAAGTTCCATGAGAATGTGTTCTCTGGGCAACATGACACCCTTGGAAACATTGGTTATATTACCAAGGCTTTGACTGGAATTTAAAAAAGAGACCTGTATAGATTTGGATAGGACCGTATGGCTTTTTTTTTTTTAGGATTTAATTAATTTATTTATTTTACAGAGAGAGATCACAAGTATGCGGAGAGGCAGGCAGAGAGAGAGAAGGAAACAGGCTCCCCAGCGAGCAGAGAGCCTGATGTGGAGCTCAATCCCAGGACCCTGGGATCATGACCTGAGCTGAGGGCAGAGGCTTTAGCCCACTGAGCCACCCAGGTGTCTCAGGACCATGTGGCTTTTTGAAGCCAATATAGCCCCTTGAGAATTTGTCCTGATATCTTGTTATGGAGTTCCCAGAAATCTGACCAGGTGAGTAAAGAATGTCAATTCCTGGCAGGTGAGGTTATATTGGCAACTTCTGGAATAGGAATACACCTTCTAAAGGTATTGCTGGCAAGTCTGATTACAAATATTTGGCTTGTCTCTGGTCTCAAGAACCTATTTTAAAAAGTTCAATCTAGAGATTCCTTATGAAAAGTTCCAGCAAAGCAGATTTTAAATGAGCCATATAATCAACCAGTATTCTTATTGAACTTATGTAAATAAATAGGCTAATTTTGTAGAACTGGTCTTCTTTCACTAACAAATTAGTCTTGATTTGGCTATCTCTAGAAATAAGGGTAAATTTAGAGAGAAAAAAATGTGTTTGAGTAATGTATCTGTCTAGATGTTAGATTCTAGTTTAGATTGTCTTTAAATGTTTGTTATTTCCCTAAGCCAGACAAATTAAGGTTAACTTCAAAAGGATTTCAATAAGGGTTCAGAGAGCCAATTATCATATGGTTTCACTTATTTGTGGAGCATAACAAATAGCATGGAGGACAAGGGAAGATAGAGAGGAGAAGGGAGTTGAGGGAAATTGGAAGGGGAGGTGAACCAAGAGACTATAGACTCTGAAAAACAATCTGAGGGTTTTGAAGGGGCGGGGGTTGGGAGGTTGGGGGAACTAGGTGGTGGTTATTGGAGAAGGCACGGATTGCATGGAGCACTGGGTGTGGTGCAAAAACAATGAATACTGTTAAACTGATAATAAATTTAAAAAATAATAAAAAGAGTTCACATAAAGATAATCTTCTTGCTTGTTACTCTGTGGGAGAATAAAGGGGACTCCATGGTCATATGATTATTTAAACATCTGGACAATGGGATGCTCTCCAAAAGATTTGTGTAATTCAGCTGTCATCTTAATCAATCTTCTGTGGCTTGGAAACAAAATTTTTCCTTAAAAGTCAAGGTATATCCCATTCTATGATGTTAACCATAGAGTTATGGAGATAATGGACAGAATCGCTTTCCTTATAATAGGCCAGGAGAATGAACTTGGGGATGTCCTTATCTCCCAGGACAAATCATTTCCTACTTGTGAGTGATTCCTCATAATTAGGGCATACCTAATTGTAGACATCGGGTTTCATAATGGTTTTATCTCTTAGCTATATTGGTCTTAGGAGACATCTTTATTGATATAAATTACAAATCGAGGATTTAGCTAAGCACACAGTTGTCACCTTGAAAAAAAAGCCCAATATACAGTCACCCCAACACTTAAGACATATAGGGATATTTCTATTACTAAAAAGAATGTTTATTGCTGTTGTGTCCTAAATGTTACATGGGATTCTCCAGACCATAAGAAGTCTTTCTCTTATTCTCAAATTATCAGAATTTTAAGTGAATATGCCAACCATTAGGCAATGATGACAAATTTCCCAACTACATAATCCTTCCCATCAATATACCCAGGAAGGATTATATTGAATATAAGGTAGATATATGTTGCTTAATTCCATTATAGGAAAATTAAGCCAAAGGTCCTTTTATGTAGGAAACAGAGAAACCATATACTTGATTCATGACCTGATAGTATTCACCAAATTTGATGGCTCACCCCCAAAACCTATGACCATACCATTTGTTTACAGGCAACTGTTTGCCTTCTACTAGCTGCACAAGACCATCACACATCTGATGACTACCATTCAAAGGAACACAACGATTGTGTGGGCCAAGTTGTGGCCCAGGTTTCCATCAGTAGAGACTGGAAATTGTACTATAGGTTATGCTTGGATGTAAAGATATAGCATAAAGACTATCACAAGTCCAAATAATTTTCTATATCTAAAACAATATTGGACAAGATCCATGGTTCATTGGTATGACCAACTGACACCTATTTTTCTTCTATCAGTAGGTTTAAAAGATGTCATACAGCACATAGAGGTCCTTGGTAAATACACAATTAAAGCGGTTAAATGACTCTCAGAATAGCATGACATTATTAAACAGTAATGCATAAATCAATTCTACAAAGTAAAATGGCATTAGATTGCCTTAACAGCAGCAGAAGGAGGAACATGTGCCATTATTAAGGTGGAATGTTGCATCTGCATCCCAGATTATAACAACTACGTTGGGACTATTTGTTGATATAAATAACCAAATCACTACTCTTAAAGACCCTACATTGTTACTTCATTATTGGTTAAAATCCTTGGAAGGTGGACTATGGTCCACACTAAAAAGCCTCCAATCTCTCTCTCTCTCTCTCTCTCTCTCTATATATATATATATATATATATATATACATATATACTATAATATATATATTATTATATATATATTATAATATATATATTATAGTATATATATATATGTATTTGTTCACTTGTTTTAGAGAGAATTGGAACATAAGTGGGAGGAATGGCAGAAGAGAGAGAGAGCAAATCCTCAAGCAGCATCCTTCCTGAGCACACCTGGTTGAGGCCTGGATCCTAAAAACCTGAGATCATCACCTGAGTCAAAAATCAAGAGTCAGACACTTAAACAACTTAGCCTCCCAGGTGCTCCTGCTTATCATATTTCTTATTTGTATTATAATATTAATCTTAATATGCTGTCTTATTTGGTCTCTTCTATGGTTGAGACACATGCAAGCAGTTCCCAAGTTCTTCACCCAGTCAACAGTTGGTCGTTAATATTTGAAACAAATTCACCCTGATGTCCACTCTGAACTCTATAGCAATGACCTTCTGTAATATTTACTTGTAGGGACATATAGTGACCAGTTTCAGTCCATTTGTAGGAACATCTCTACAACCCCTGTTGAGTTTAACAAATCATGGAAGATGAGACCTTTGCAATTAAACAACCTTCAAGATTTAAGGAACAAAAATTTTCAGGAGGGAAAATATGATAGAAGTAGAAAGAAGTTTACTTTAATCCCAGAAGTTTTTCCTATATATTGCATAGTTTTATTTATTTATTTATTTATTTATTTATTTATTTATTTGAGAGAGAGAGAGAGAGAGCATGAGAGGTGAGAGGGTCAGAGCGATAAACAGACACCTTGATGACCATGGAGCCCCACATGAGGCTTGATCACACAAACCATTACTGTTGCTGAAACCAAGAGCTGGAAGCTTAACTAACAGAATCACCCAGGCACCCCAAGACTTCTCTCCTGACTACCATTGTCAATGATCCAGAAACATTCTTAACATGAGAGAATTTTACCAAATTCACTAAAAAAAACTGCATTGCATTTCACCATTATTTTCAAATAAATAGAACTTCATCATTGGCAGGACTAATAAGTTCTAGAGCTCTGATACAACATTGGGCTTATACTTAACAATGTTGTATCATGCACTTAAAACTACTGAAGGTGAGTTATACCTCTTATTCTTACCTCACACACATTAAATATATAAAAAAAGTAGTCAATAATCTTTTAATGTACTATTGGAGCCTATTAGCTAGTATATTGCTGAAAGGATCTATATTCTGCAAACTACAGAACAGTTATGATAACAATTAAGGATGATACACAAAAAAAGAAAAAATATTCCATGTGAGGCACCTGGGTGGCTCAGTGGGTTAAAGCCTCTGCCTTCAGCTCAGGGCATGATACCAGGGTTCTGGGATCGAGCCCTGCATGAGGCTCTCTGCTCAGTGGGGAGCCTGCTTCCTCCTCTCTCTCTCTGCCTGCCTCTCTGACTACTTGTGATCTTGTCTGTCAAATAAATAAATAAAACCTTTAAAAAAAATTCCATGTCCATGGATTAGATGGATAAATCTTGTTAAAATGTCTATGCTACCAAAAACAATCTAAACATCCAATGCAAATCTGTATCAAAATACCATCATCATTTTTCATAGAACTGAAAAAAAAATCCTAATGTTTGTAAAATAATCCTAAAATCAGAAAAGACCATGAATAGCCAAAGTAATGTTGAAAAAGGACAAAAAAAAAACCAAAACTGGAGGTAACACAATTCCAGACTTTGAACTGTATTTCTAAGTTGCAATTATCAAGAGAGCATAGAGTATAGTAGTGACACAAAAACAAACACATAATAAATCAATGGAACAGGATAGAGAGCCCAGAAAGGGACGCTCAATTCTGTCATCAACTGATCTTTGACAAAGTAGGAAATAATATAATCAAAAAGAAAAGAAAAAGAAAAAGACAGTTTCTTCAACATATGGTGTTGGAAAAATTGAACAGCAAGGTGCAGAAGAATGAAACTGGACCACTTTTTTACAACATGGACAAAATGAAACTCAAAATGGATGAAACATCTAAATGTGAGAAATGAACCCATAAAATACTATGGAACAGAGGTAGCAATGTTTTTGACATCAGCTGCAGCAACCTCTTCCAAGAAATGTCTCCAAAGGCAAGGGAAACAAAATAAAAAATGAAATACTGGGCCTTCATCAAGATAAGAAGCTTTTGCATAGCAAAGGTAACAGTCAACCAACAAAGGTAACCTATAGAAAGGGAGAGGATATTCTCAATGACATATCAGATAAAGGTCTAGCATCCAAAATTTATAAAAAACTTATCAAACTCAAAATGAAAAAAAAAAAAACACAAAAAACAAAACAAGAAAACCAAAAAAAAAAAGAAAGAAAAGAAAAGAAAACACCAACAACAAAACAAACAACAACAAAAAAACAAAAATCCAGTCAAGAAATGGACAGAAGACATGAACAGACATTTCTCCAAAACATACAAATGGACAATAGATATGTAAAAATGCTTACATAGGGGAAATACAAATCAAAGCTCAAATTAGATACTGCCTCACACCAGTCAAAATGGCTAAAGTTAACTCAAGAAACAACAGATATTGATGAGAATGTTGAGAAAGGGGAACCCTAGTATAATAAAAGGGGAATGCAAATTGGTGCAGCCACTATAGAAAAGGTTCCTCAAAAAGTTAAAAATAGTCACCCTAAAAACAAGAACAGACTGAGGCTTCTCTCTGAGAGGGAGGTCAGGGTGTAGTTTGCTTTCCTCTAAACCTACAAAAAACCATCAAAAGCAGTCAAGGCGAGAGGGGGGAAAAAAAAAAGGGTGAACAAACATAAAAACCTCCAGAGAACAAAAGCTTGGAAAAACCGGTTTCCTAAGAGTCCACCCACTTGAGGAGGACTGGAAGACTTAACTCAGGGAACACCATTGACTGAAAACCCATGTGGCCGGCCCATCCCCCAGAAAACCAACCAGGAAAGAAAAAAAAAAAAAAAGACTACAAGAGAACCACTTCTCTTGTAGTCCTACTTCATAGGACAACTTTAATTTTTAATTTGTTCCCACTATTCCGGCTCATTTTTTTTTAGATAGATAAGTTTTTAACCTATTTCCCATCAAAGGCAGCTGTCCAGTACATCAAATTCCATAATAACTTTCTAACCTGAACTTTTTGATACATACACCTTTGTTTTTCTTTGCATTTCTATTTATTGAATTTTTTTTTAATTTTAGTTTAGTCTAGTTTATTCCTTTTTTATTGTTATTTTCTAATATTCCTATAGAGTTAAACTTCAAAGTAATCCCCTTTCCCCAATCAATACTACCCCTATAGGTAAACCAATTTTTAATCCCCCTTTAGCCTAGGAAAGTTGAATCCTTTAACAAAGATATCAAGATACATCCAGGAAGAATCAAAACAACATTCCTAGACCACACTGAGAATTTATAACCACTCTCCCATCTTTTTCTTCCACCAGTGTTTCTGTGTTTTTGTATTTGTCCTGATAGTATATAAATCTTACACTTGGGGTTCTTTTCGACAAGGTTCTTCCTTTATTTGAAAATATATGTATTTTATCTCTTGTTTTATACTTTTATCAGTCTTTTTGTTTGTCTGTTTTTGTTTGTATACCTCATAAATCTTACCTTGGGGCCCATTTGGGCTGAACCTTCCCTTTCATCTTCCCTTTCTTTCCTCTCTCTCTCTCTCTCTCTCTTTTTTTTTCTATTTCTTTTCTTTTTTCTCTATTTTGGGTGGTGAATCCTGATTGCTCAGAAGTGTTCCAGGGTGCACCCAGACTGCACCATGGTCGATACATCCAGCTACATCTGTTTAGTCATCTCTCACTGAAATGACTAGGAGGAGGAATGCCCAACAGAAGAAAAATACAGAGACTGGACCTTCTGCAACAGAGCTAACGGCTATCAACATATACAATATGTTGGAAAGAGAATTCAGGCTAACAATTATCCAGGCAATAGCTAGGTTGGAGAAAGCTATGGATGACCAAACAGAATTGATTAGGGCCGAGCTGAAAGCGACCAGACAGGATGTTCACAATGTTAGGGCAGAGCTAAAAGCTATCAGGGCTGAGGTTCACAATGCTCTCAATGAGTTCCAATCTAATCTAAATTCTCTCAAAGCTTGGGTAAATGAGACAGAAGATAGAATTAGTGATCAGGAGGACAAACAGAGAGAAAAGATCAAGAGGAAGCCTGGAACAAACAGCTTAGAAACCATTGAAACAGAATCAGGGAAATAAATGACACCATGAAACGTTCCAACGTCAGAATTATTGGAATCCCTGAAGGGGAGGAGAAAGAAAGAAGTCTAGAAGATATAGTGGAACAAGTTCTTCATAAAAGTTTTCCCAATCTCATGAATGGAACCAGCTTTCATGTACTAGAGGCTGAACGATCTCCACCCAGGACTATAGATTTCAGAAAAACATCAAGGCACCTGATAGTCAAATTAAGGAATCATAATTGTATGTATAATCTCTTGAAAGCCGCTAGGTCAAAGAGGCTCCTTACTTACAGAAGAAAGCCCATCAGAATAACGTCATAACTGTCCACAGAGACCTGGCAAGCACAGAAAGGGCTGGTAAGATATATTCAGGGCACTAAATGAGAAGAACATGCAGCCAAGAATACTTTATCCAGCAAGACTGACATTCAAAATGGATGGAGAGATAAAGAGTTTCCAAGACAGGCAAGGCTTAAAAGACTATGCAACCACCAAGCCAATACTGCAGGAAATATTAAGGGGGGTTCTATAAAATAGAATAGCATTGAACAGAAATATAGAGGAAATCTACAGAAAGAAAGACTTCAAAGGTAACACGATGTCAATAAAAACGTATCTATCAATAATCACTCTCAGTGTGAATGGCCTAAAAGCTCCCATAAAATGGCACAGGGTTGCAGATTGGATAAAACGACAGGACCCATCCATATGTTGTCTACAAGAGACGCATTTTGAACCTAAAGATACACCCAGACTGAAAGTAAAAGGATGGAGAAGCATCTTTCATGCCAATGGGCCTCAAAAGAAGGCTATGGTAGCGATTCTCATATCAGAAAAATTAGATTTTAAACTACAGACTGTAGTCAGAGATACAGAAGGACACTACATATTTCTTAAAGGGACTATCCACAAAGATGATCTAACAATTGTAAATATCTATGCCCCCAATATGGGAGGAGCCAATTACATAAGAAAACTGTTAATCAAGATAAAGAGTTATATTATTATGAATACATTAATAGAAGAAAATTTTAACACGCCTCTCTCAGAAATAGACAGATCATCGAAGCAGAAAATCAATAAAGAAACAAGAGCATTGAATGACACTTGGACCAGATGGACCTCATAGATATATACAGAACATTCCACCCTAAAACAACAGAATACTCGTTCTTCTCGAGTGCACATGGAGCCTTCTCAAGAATAGACCACATACTGCGTCACAAATCAGGACTCAACCAATACCAAAAGACTGAGATTATTCCCTGCATATTCTCAGATCACAATGCTTTGGAACTGGAGCTCAATAGCAAGGAAAAGTTCCGAAAGAACTAAAACACCTGGAAGCTAAAGACCACCTTGCTTAAGAATGCTTGGATCAACCAGGCGATCAAAGAAGAACTGAAACAATTCATGGAAACCAATGAGAATGAAGACACTTCGGTCCAAAACCTATGGGATACGGTAAAAGCAATCCTAACGGGGAAATACATAGCCATCCAAGCCTCCCTTAAAAAAATTGAAAAATCCAGAACACACCAGCTGTCTTGACACCTTAAAGAACTGGACAATCAACAACAAATCAAACCAACACCACACATAAGAAGGGAAATCATCAAGATTAGAGCTGAGATCAATGAGGTAGAAACCAGAGATACAGTAGAACGTATCAATGAAACTAGAAGCTGTTTTTGTGAAAGAATCAATAAGATCGATATACCATTGGCCACACTCATCCAAAAGAAAAGAGAGAAAGCCCAAATTCATAAAATTATGAATGAAAAGGGAGAGATCACAACTAATACCAAGGAAGTAGAAACAATCATCAGAAGTTATTATCAACAGTTATATGCCAATAAGCTAAGCAACCCAAGTGAAATGGATGCATTCTTGGAAAAATATAAACTCCCAAAATTGAACCAGGAAGAAATCGACAACCTGCATAGACCGATATCTAGTAACGAGATTGAAGCAGTGATCAAAAATCTCCCAAAAAACAAGAGCCCAGGACCTGACGGATTCCCTGGGGAATTCTACCAAACTTTCAAAGAAGAAATAACACCTATTCTCCTGAAGCTGTTTCAAAATATGGAAGCAGAAGGAAAACTTCCAGACTCTTTCTATGAAGCCAGCATTACCCTGATCCCCAAAACAGGCAAAGACCCTACCAAAAAGGAGAATTTCAGACCAATATCACTATGAAACTGGATGCTAAGATTCTTAACAAGATCCTAGCAAACAGGATCCAAGAGCACATTAAAAAGATTATCCACCATTACCAGGTGGGATTCCTCCCTGGGCTACAAGGATGGTTCAACATTCACAAACCAATCAGTGTGATAGAAGAAATTAACAAGAAAGGAGAGAAAAACCACATGGTCCTCTCAATTGATGCAGAAAAAGCATTTGACAAAATCCAGCATCCGTTCCTGATTAAAACGCTTCAAAGTATAGGGATAGAGGGAATATTTCTGAACTTCATCAAATCTATCTATGAAAAACCCACAGCAAAAATCATCCTCAATGGGAAAAAGCTTGCAACCTTCCCGTTGAGATCAGGAACACGACAAGGATGCCCACTCTCACCACTCTTGTTCAACATAGTATTAGAAGTCCTAGCAACAGCAATCACACAACAAAGAGAAATAAAAGGTATCCAAATTGGCAATGAAGAAGTCAAGCTCTCTCTTTTCGCAGATGACATGATTCTTTATATGGAAAACCCAAAAGACTCCACCCCAAACTGCTAGAACTCATACAGCAATTCAGTAACGTGGCAGGATACAAAGTCAATGTACAGAAATCAGTATCTTTCTTATACACTAACAATGAAAATACAGAAAGGGAAATTAGAGAATCAATTCCAATTACTATAACACCAAGAACCATAAGATACCTGGGAATAAACCTAACCAAAGAGGTAAAGTATCTGTACTCGAGGAACTACAGAAGACTCATGAAAGAAATTGAAGAAGACACCAAAAGATGGAAGACCATTCCATGCTCTTGGATCGGAAGAATAAACATTGTTAAAATGTCTATACTGACTAGAAAAATCCATACTTCTAATGCTATTCCAATGAAAATTCCACCGATATTCTTCAAAGAGCTGGAGCAAATAATCCAAAAATTTGTATGGAACCAGAAGAGACCCCGAATAGCTAAGAAAATGTTGAAAAACAAAAATAAAACTGTGGGCATCACGTTACCTGATTTCAAGCTTTACTACAAAGCTGTGATCACCAAGAGAGCATGGTACTGGCATAAAAATAGACACATAGACCAGTGGAACAGAGTAGCTAGCCCAGATATGGACCCTCAACTCTGTGGTCAGTTAATCTTCGACAAAACAGGAAAATATATACAGTGGAAAAAAGACAGTCTCTTCATTAAATTGTGCTGGGAAAACTGGACACCTCTATGTAAAAGATAGAAACTCGACCATTCTCTTACACCATACACAAAGATAAACTCAAAATGGATAAAAGACCTCAACGTGAGACAGGATTCCATCAGAATCCTAGAGTGGAACATAGGCAGTAATCTCTTTGATATCAGCCACAGCAACTTCTTTCAAGATATGTCTTCAAACGCAAAGGAAACAAAAGCGAAAATAAACTTTTGGGACTTCATCAAAATCAAAAGCTTCTGCACAGCAAAGGAAACAGTCAAGAATACAAAGAGGCAACCCACGGAATGGGAGAAGATATTTGCAAATGACAGTACAGACAAAAGATTGATATCCAGGATCTGTATTGAACTCCTCAAACTCAACACACACAAAACAGATAATCATATCAAAAAGTGGGCAGAAGATATGAACAGACACTTCTCCAATGAAGACATACAAATGGCTATCAGACACATGAAAAAGTGTTCATCATCACTAGCCATCAGGGAGATTCAAATTAAAGCCACATTGAGATACCAACTTACACCACTTAGAATGGCCAAAATTAGCAAGACAGGAAATAACATGTGTTGGAGAGGATGTGGAGAATGGGGAACCTTCTTCCACTGTTGGTGGGAATGCAAGTTGGTGCAGCCTCTTTGGAGAACGGTGTGGAGATTCCTCAAGAAATTAAAAATAGAGCTTCCCTATGACCCTGCCATTACACTAATGGGTATTTACCCCAAAAATACAGATGTAGTGAAAAGAAGGGCCATCTGTACCCCAATGTTTATTGCAGCAATGGCCACGGTTGCCAAGCTGTGGAAAGTACCAAGATGCCCTTCAGTGGACGAATGGATAAGGAAGATGTGGTCCATATATACTATGGAGTATTATGCCTCCATCAGAAAGGATGAATACCCAACTTTTGTAGCAACATGGACGGGACTGGAAGAAATTATGCTGAGTGAAATAAGTCAAGCAGAGAGAGTCAATTATCATATGGTTTCACTTATTTGTGGAGCATAACAAATAGCATGGAGGACATGGGGAGTTAGGAGAAGGCAACTGGGGGAAATGGAAGGGGAGGTGAACTATGAGAGACTATGGACTCTGAAAAACAATCTGAAGGGTTTGAAGAGGTGGCGGGGTGGGAGATTTGGGGAACCAGGTGGTGGGTATTCGAGAGGGCTCAGATTGCATGGAGCACTGGGTGTGGTTCAAAAACAATGAATACTGTCATGGTGAAAATAAATTAAAGAAATGTTTAAAAAAATAAAATAAATTTTGGGGCACCTGGGTGGCTCAGTGGGTTAAGCCACTGCCTTCGGCTCGGGCCATGATCTCGGGGTCCTGGGATCAAGCCCCGTGTCGGGCTCTCTGCTCAGCGGGGAGTCTGCTTCCCTTCCTCTCTCTCTGCCTGCTTGTGATTTCTGTCTGTCAAATAAATAAATAAAATCTTAAAATAAAATAAAATAAAATAAATTTAAAAATTCTCCCTCTGAAACCAATAATAAAATATATGTTAGCTAAATTGAGTTAAATACTTTAAAAATGAGAAAAAATAAACAGCATAATAGGAGGAAACTTACGGAAGGTATAGATATATTGATTGCCTCGATTGTGATGATTATTAAACAGATTTTTTTTCTTTTGTGTTGTAAATTTTATACTGCATATTCCTGCTAACTCAGCATGTCCACAAACACGCTTAGGAGCCCTATGCCCAAGTGACCACACGCACCACCCTGATAAGGCTGGACTTTGTCACAAATATCCCTTCTTGCTCTCTTCAGATGAGGACGTAGTGATATTTAAATACAGAAATTTATTTGTTCCTTTTATTTATGTGTCCCGCCTTCATCCCAATAAAGATACTTGCCAATGAGCCTTCCCACTGTGTAGGCTCCCAAACTTCTTACCTGACACCCTTTCTTTGGGGTTACATGAATAAAGGCAGAGGAAGTGTCTTTACGGTGGTTTCTCTAAGAACATGTGAGAAAAATAAACTTTGTTTTCCTGAGCAAACCTTCTATTCCTCCCTGTTGTGGCTGTACCTCATTGATCTTCTTATCAAAACAAAACACCAAATGCCCAAAATCAAGACTGTATATATTAAATGTGCTTTTTTTTTTAACCTATCAAATATTCTTCAATAAAGCTAATTTTAAAAATAAAACTTCTGGGGAATCTGGTTGGCTTCACCTCATACCTGAGCCCTTCACCTCAGGTCATGATCTTAGAGACCTGGGATTGAGCCCAGCATCAGGCTTTCTGCTCAGCGGGGAGCCTGCTAACCCCCCACCCTCTGCCTGCCTCTCTGCCTACTTGTGATCTCTGTCTGTCAAAAAAGTAAATAAAATCTTAAAAAAAACCCTTCTGAGATAATATATTTTTTTAGTTTGTCACAAACATATTATGCATGCGTGTATGTATGAATTTATTATAAATTATTTTATAATGTATAATTGGTTTCCTATATTTTAATAGATGATATTTCTGAGGAAGTAGACTGAGATAAAATTTTAGAATTTAATATTATCTCTTTTATTTGATGGAAATTGTCTATATTTCACTATTAAATAGCATATATTTCATTAAAATCAGCATGAATATTCTCTATCAAAATGTATTGAAATTTCAGTTTTTATTTTTGCAATGAAATAGAATGTATCGTACTTCTTTCAACTAACCTGCATGTCTTTTCCCTTTGACCAATTTCCTTACATCCCTGTGGACATGTAATATTTCCATACTGGAAGTGATATTCAATCTCAGTTCAACTGCACTCATGTGAACAAAAGGGAATTTATTAAAGCCAATAATATCCAATACCCTGCCAAGGGTCATGCAGCTGGGTAAGTGCAACATGACCATGAGATCCCAAAGTTTCTGACTTGAGGATCTGACAGCAGTGGGCAGAAAACATTCCCCAAGGAAACACATTGACTTTCCTTTTCTGGCTCAGGTTAGAAAATGTGTTTCCATCAACTAGACTGAATAAATGATAGTGTTTTTGAGATATTCTTCTTGTATTATTTACAGTTTACTAAATAACTTTGCATACTTATATGATTTTATCCTAAAAAACATAAAAAAGGAAAGGGAAACATGAAGACAGAGGTGGGAAAATACTGAAAGGAGAACAATTCTGAGGTCTTCAGGTCCAGGTATTAGGAAAAGAGCAGAAACCTGACAATGTATTGTATATCAAAATGACTTCTGAGTTAAATTCCAGGGTAAAGAAAAACCCACCTGTCCTTTCATCTTACTCACCTGCACCTGACCAGGGAAGCAGAACCAAGAGAAGAAGGGTCCTGAAGTTGACACATAAAGGCTGCATCCCAGCTGGTGGTCCCAAGGGTGGTAGATCAGACCTCTGCACTCCCATTAGCTGTCATGGGTCCTAGTCCTGAAATCTGGTTCACTTATATTCACATAGTTTCTAAAACACTGTGAACATGATTCTCAAACAGAAAACTGGCTTGTTAGGAAAATCACATATGGGAAAGTGAAAGCACAAGTTGGACTCTGAACAAATTGACTCATGCCACTATACGTTAAAGGGTCCAATAAGGAAGAATGTTAAAGCAGGGTTAGTGATCACAGGATGAAATAAACACTTTTCAGAATGAAAAGAAAAAAAAAAAGAACTTTGATTCTATCATCAGTTTAGCATCAAGATCGGATTTCTGAATTAAAATTCAAAACTACTCTTTTGAAAACAAAATGAGTGAAAATAAAATTTTCTTATTTGGCACAAAGCAAACAGAAATTGTGTCATGCAATGTAGATGGAATTTCCTGTGCAGAAGCACAGAGGTTGGAAAGATTGCCTAGTTCTCCAATTTTAGTAGAGGTCTTGATTACAATTAGAACAATTTAATAGAGGTTTTGATTTGTATTTCTTTGATGACAGGTGATGTAGACCATTTTTTCGTGAGTCTGTTGACCATTTGTATGTTTTCTTATTTTATTGATAACTTTTATTTTGTTCTTACTATATAAAATAATTCAATTTAAAAAGATGATTCACCAAATAATTCAATGTATGGTGTGAAAAAATGAATTGTTTTAGTAGATTTAGTTCTGCATTTAGTAGAATTGTTTTATATTTTAGCTATAATATATAAGGAAATATTGCAAATCAATAGTAAAAATGAAAAGAAATTCACTAGTTATAAAAATGGGCCAAACAACATAATAGGCATTGTTCATGTTACTCTATGGTAGCTATAGAGTATACATATTTATTAAAATACTTATATGAAATACACACACCTTTAGCCATAAAGAAAATATGAAATAAAAACATTATGAAATATCAATAAACATCTGCTGTAAAAAATAAATCTTTTTTTTTCTAAGTGAAAATACCAATGCTGGGAAAGACACAGGTAAACTGGATCAACCATACATTGCTATTAGAAATGTAAAATGCCACAGACCTTCATAAAAATTTTGTATTTTCTAATAAAAGTAAATATCTAAATGCCACATGACACTAAAATTGCAATTTTGTTGGCAATATTCAGAGTGTCTATTCACAATATACATAAATGTTCATAATGCCTTAGGTTGCAATAGTCAAAATTTTGGAGTAATCCAAATGTCCCCAGTGGGTGAGTAATTAAATTGTGGCACATCCATAATATAGTATACCTTTAATGAATAAAAAAGAAATGTTGTTACACAAATCAACTTCTATGGATCTCAGTGGAATTACACTGTGAAAAAAGCAATGACAAAGATTATATGTTACCTGAGTCTGTTCATAAAATGTTCTTTAAAGTACAAAATTTCAATAGATAAATTGGTTGAACAGAAGTTAGGGACTGGCAATGGGGTCAAAATGAAATGTGGATGCAAATGTGACTAAAAAGGGATAACATAAGAGATCTTTATGGTGATTTTACTTTTCTATTTCTTGGTTGACCTTGTTACCCACATTTACCATGGCATAAAATTACATAAACTACTCCTCTACACACAAATACACACACTAAATGAGCAAAGTAGCAACATCTGAACAAGTTCTCTGGATTGTAGTCAATTCAGTTTCCTGGTTGCAGCATTATATTGGGTTATACAAAATCTATACAAAATATTACCACTGAAAGAAACTGGGGAAGGGACTTCACTGTACCAAATTTGCTACTATTCACAAATCTGTAATCATCTCAAACTAATTACATATATATATACACACACATACACACATACATATATATATATATATTCTATTCTCTCTCTCTCTCTCTCTATATATATATATATACATATATATATATACACTTATTTATTTATTTAAAATGGAAAATAGAGACACCTGGTTTGCTCAATCAGTTAAGTGTCTGCCTTCAGCTCAAATCATGATCTTGTGATCCTGGGATTGAGGCCTTTGTCTTGCTCCCTGCTCAGCAGGGAATTTACTTCTTCCTCTCCTTCTCCCCCTCTCCCTTTGCAGAAGCTATCCTTCAGTAACTCTCTCAAATAAATAAATCAAATCTTTAAAAGAATGTAAAATTAAGAAAGTCAAGGTCATAGGAAAATTAGTGATATCAAATGATAATATGTTGTTATGTATTAATCAACATAATTAATAATATGCTAATTATATAATGATAATATGTTAAATTTATATATGGAAGATAATTTTTCCAGGATTCGATACAGTGTAATATATGGTGTGAAACACTGCATTATTTTTTTTTTAAGATTTAATTTACTTGACAGATAGAGATCACAAGTAGGCAGACAGGCGGGCAGAGAGAGAGGAGGAAGCAGGCTCCCGGCTGAGCAGAGAGGCCAATGCGGGGCTCAATCCCAGGACCCTGAGATCATGACCTGAGCTGAAGGCAGAGGCTTAACCCACTGAGCCACCCGGGCGCCCCTGCATTATTTTTTTTTAAATTGAATTATTTAATACATGAAAAACCAAATAAAAGTTATCAATAAAATAGGAAAATATACAATGGCCAATGGATATTTAAAAAATGCTCCATATCACCTGTCATCAGAGAAATAAAAATCAAAACTATAATGAGATACCACTTTACACCAGTTAGAATGGCCAAAATTAACAAGATGAGAAACAAATGTTGGCAAGGATTTGGAGAAGAGGGAACCCTCTTAACCTATTGGTGGGAATGAAAGCTTATACAGCCATTCAGGAAAACAGTATGGATGTTCCTCAAGAAGTTAAAAATAGAGCTACCCTATGACACAGCAATTGCCTACTGGGTATTTATCCCCAAGATATAGATGCAGTGAAAAAAAAATGGACACCTGCTCCCCAATATTCATAGCAGTAATGTCCACAGTAGCCTAACTCTGGAAGGAGCTGAGATGGCCTTCAACAAATGAATAGATAAAGAAGATGTTTTTATACATGCAATGTTGTATTACTTTGCCATCAGAAAGGACGTATATATAATATTTGCATCAACCTGAATGGAACAATAGGGTACAATGCTAAGTGAAATAAACAAGCAAAGAAAGTCAATTATCATATGGTTTCACTCATATGTGGAATAAAGGAAATAGTGCAAGGATTATAGGGGAAGGGAGTGAAACTAAATGGAAAGAAATCAGAGAGGGGGATAAACCATGAGAGCCTATTGACTCTGGAAAACAAACAGTGTAGTCCAACGGAAGGTGGGTGGGAGAATTACGTAACTGGGTAATGAGCATTAAGGAGGGCAAGTGATGTTTTAAGCACTTGGTTTTATATGTAAATGATGAATCACTGAACACTATTTCTGAAATCAATGATGTACTATATATTATCTAATTGAATTTATGTAAATAAAAAAGAAAATATTGTTGGGTCCCCCAAAAAATGGGTACCCCAATAATGGGTCCGTGATTAAAGGAGTGAGACTGATACAAAGCGAAAGTCAAGCAAAGCTTTATTTTGCACCAAACATCACGAATCAAACCGACCGTCAAACAGACTGGGCGGGGCCACCCCTTACAGAGAGGATGACCACTCCCTGCTTTCCAGACTAACTTTTATAGAGCAAAGGCCATGTGGTTGGGCCTGGCCATACACAGGTGGTGAATTGAATTAAGATCATCCCACAGTAGCCATGGAAACTAGCCCATCACCTTGGTAGCTAGGAGACAGTATGCACCCCCACTGATTAAATACCTCCACCTGGCCTGACCCAACCTTGTACTTGGACTTTGTTAGCTGGGACTGGTTTCCAGGACTTGTTTTTTAAGTAAGTTCCCCTGGGGGTGGGGGCAAAGTCAATTTAAGTTTTATAACAAAATGGCAGTTCAACTGGGGTGGGGCTCTTCTGGCTGAATAGGCCCGTACAATCTAAGTTCACTAAAATTAAACACATGATTGTTTAGGATAGAGAATTGGAAGGCATAGTATCAGATTTCATATGAAAACACATAAATTAAAGGTATAAATTTATTAAGGATTAGTAAAATCATGTTAAACAGTAAGTGTTTTCTAATTTCCAAAAAATCATTGCCGTTGATGGCTTTACAGAAATTAGAAGACACTCATGACTTATTTTTTTCTTAATTTTTTATTATTTAAATTTTTTTTCAGTGTACCAGAATTCATTGTTTATGCAACACACCCAGTGCTCCATGCAATATGTGCCCTCCATAATACCCACCACCTGGCTCACCCAACTTCTCACCCATGCACCTAAAAAACCCTCAGATTGCTTTTCAGAGTACATAGTCTCTCATGGTTCATCTCCCCCTCCAATTTCCCCCAACTCCTTTGTATAGAGTTGTATAGAGTTTCTATATACTATAGAAAGTATAGATTGCTCTAGGCATCCCTCCATGTCCTCTGTGTTATTTCTTATGCTCCACAAATAAGTGAAACTATATTACAATTGACTCTCTGTCTGCTTGACTTATTTCACTCAGTATAATCTCTTCCAGTCCCATCCATGTTGCTACAAAAGTTGGGTATTCATCCTTTCTGAAGGAGGCATAATACTCCATAGTGTATATGGACCACATCTTCCTTATCCATTCGTCCGTTGAAGGTCATCTTGCTTCTCTCCACAGTTTGGCGACCACGGCCATTGCTGCTATAAACATTGGGGTACAGATGGCCCTTCTTTTCACTACATCTGTATCTTTGGGGTAAATACCCAGTAGTGCAATGGCAGGGTCATAAGGAAGCTCTATTTTTAATTTCTTTTTTTTTAATTTTATTTATTTGTTTGACAGAGAGAGAGAGAGAAAGACCACAAGTAGGCACAGAGGCAGGCAGAGAGAGAGTGGGGTAAGCAGGCTTCCTGCCGAACAGAGAGCCTGATGTGGGGCTTGATCCCAGGATCCTGAGATCATGACCCGAGCTGAAGGCAGAGGCTTAACCCACTGGGCCACCCAGGTGCCCTGTTTTTAATTTCTTGAGGAATCTCCACACTGTTTTTCAAAGTGGCTGCACCAATTTGCATTCCCACCAACAGTGTAAGGGGGTTCCCCTTTCTCCACATCCTCTCCAACACACATTGTTTCCTGTCTTGCTAATTTTGGCCATTCTAATTGGTGTAAGTTGGTATCTCAATATGGTTTTAATTCAAATCTTCCTGATGGTTAGTGATGATGAATATTTTTTCATGTGTCTGATAGCCATTTGTATGTCTTCATTGGAGAAGTGTCTGTTCATATCTTCTGCCCACTTTTTTATATGATTTTCTGTCTTGAGTTTGAGGAGTTCTTTATAGATCCTGGATATCAACCTTTTGTCTGTACTGTCATTTGCAAATATCTTCTCCCATTCTGTGGGTTGACTCTGTTTTGTTGACTGTTTCCTTTGCTGTGCAGAAGTTTTTGATCTTGATTAAGTCCCAAAAGTTCATTTTTCGCTTTTATTTCATTTGCCTTTGGAGACATAACTTGAAAGAAGTTGCTGTGGCTGATATTGAAGAGGTTACTGCCTATGTTGTCCTCTAGGATTCTGATGGATTCCTGTCTCACATTGAGGTCTTTTATCCATTTTGAGTTTATCTTTGTGTACGGTGTAAAAGAATGGTCAAGTTTCATTCTTCTACATAGAGCTGCCCAGTTTTCCCAGCACCATTTATTGAAGAGACTTTTTTCCACTGTATAATTTTTCCTGTTTTGTCGAAGATTATTTGACCATAGAGTTGAGGGTCCATATGTGAGCTCTCTACTATGTTCCACTGGTCTATGTGTCTGTTTTTATGTGAGTACCATGCTGTCTTGGTGAACACAGCTTTGTAGTAAAGCTTTGAATCAGGAAATGTGATATCCCCAGTTTTCTTTTTCTTTTTCAACACTTCCTTAGCAATTTGGGGTCTCTTCTGATTCCATACAAATCTTAGGATTGTTTGCTCCAGCTCTTTGAAAAATGCCAGTGGAATTTTGATTGGAATGGCATTGAAAGTATAGATTGCTCTAGGCAGTATAGCCATTTTAACAATGTTTATTCTTCTGATCCAAGAGCATGGAATGGTCTTCCATCTTTTTGTGTCTTCTTCTATTTTTTTGATGACTGTTCTGTAGTTCCTTGAGTACAGATTGTTTACCTCTTTGGTTAGGTTTATTCCCAGGTATCTGATGGTTCTTGGTGCTATAGTAAATGGAATCGATTCTCTAATTTCCCTTTCTGTATTTTCATTGTTAGTGTATAAGAAAGACACTGATTTCTGTACATTGACTTTGTATCCTGCCATGTTGCTGAATTGTTGTATGAGTTCTAGTAGTTTGGGGGTGGAGTCTTTTGGGTTTTCCGTATAAAGAATCATGTCATCTGCGAAAAGAGAGAGCTTGACTTCTTCATTGCCAATTTGGATACCTTTTATTTCTCTTTGTTGTGTGATTGCTGTTGCTAGGACTTCTAATACTATGTTGAACAAGAGTGGTGAGAGTGGGCATCCTTGTCGTGTTCCTGATCTCAACGGGAAGGCTGCAAGCTTTTTCCCATTGAGGATGATATTTGCTGTGGGTTTTTCATAGATAGATTTTATGAAGTTGAGGAATATTCCCTCTATCCCTATACTTCGAAGTGTTTTAATCAGGATGGATGCTTGATTTTGTCAAATGCTCTTTCTGCATCAATTGAGAGGACAATGTGGTTCTTCTCTTTTCTCTTATTGATTTGTTCTATCACATTGATTGATTTGCGAATTTTGAACCATCCTTGAAACCCAGGGATGAATCCCACCTGGTCTTGGTGGATAATCTTTTTAATGTGCTGTTGGATCCTATTAGCTAGGACCTTATTGAGAATCTTAGCATCCATATTCATCAGGTATATTCGTCTGAAATTTTCCTTTTTGGTGGGGTCTTTGCCTGGTTTGGGGATCAGTATAATGCTGGCTTTATAAAAAGCGTCTGGATGTTTTCCTTCTGCTTCCATTTTTTGAAACAGCTTTAGGAGAATATGTTTTATTTTTCTTTGAATGTTAGAATAATCCAGGGAATCCATTAGGTCCTGGGCTCTTGTTTTTTTGTGAGGTTTTTGATCAATGCTTCAATCTCCTTACTAGATATTGTTCTACTCAGGTTGGCAATTTCCTCGTGGTTCAATTTTAGAAGTTTATAGGTTTCCAGGAATGCATCCATTTCATCTAGGTTGCTTAACTTATTGTCATATAACTGTTGATAATAACTTCTGATGATTGTTTCTATTTCCTTGGTGTTAGCTGTGATCTCTCCCTTTTCATTCATAATTTTATTAATTTGGGCCTTCTCTCTTTTCTTTTGGATTAGTGTGGCTAGTGGTTTATCAATCTTATTGATTCTTTCAAAAAAAAAAACAGCTTCTAGTTTCATTGATGTGTTCTAGTGTATCTCTAGTTTCTATCTCATTGATCTCTGCTCTAATCTTGATTATTTCCCTTCTGTGTGTGGAGTTTGCTTACTTTATTGTTCATTATCCTATTCTTTATGGTGTAGAGACAGCTGTTGTATTCTGGATTTTTCAATTTTTTTGAGAGAGTCTTGGGTGTCTATGTATTTCCCCCTTATGACCGCCTTTGCTGGATCCCATAGGTTTGGGGCCAATATCTCTTCATTTTCATTGGTTTCCATGTATTGCTTAAGTTCTTCTTTGATCTCTGGTTGATCCAAGCATTCTTAAGCAAGGTGGTCTTTAGTTTCCAGTTATTTGATTTCCTCCTAAACTTTTCCTTGTGGTTGAGCTCCAGTTTCAAAGCATTGTGATCTGAGAATATCTAGGAACAATCTCAATCTTTTGCTATCAGTTGAGCCCTGATTTGTGACCCAGTGTGTGGTGTATTTTGGAGATGGTTCCATGTATACTCGAGAAGAATGAGTATTCTGTTGTTTTAGAGTGGAATGTTCTGTATATATCTATGAGGTCCATCTGGTCCAATGTGTCATTCAATGCTTTTGTTTCTTTATTCATTTTCTGCTTGGATCATCTGTCTATTATTGAGAGTGGAGTGTTAAGATCTCCTACTATTAATGTATTCATATTAATATGACTCTTTATCTTGATTAACATTTTTCTTGTGTAATTGGCTGCTCCCATATTGGGGGCATAAATATTTACAATTGTTAGATCTTTTTGGTGTATAGTACCTTAAGAATTATGTAATATCTTTCTGTATCTCTGACTACAGTCTTTAACTTAAAATCTAATTTATCTGATATGAGAATCGCTACCCCAGGCTTCCTTTGAGGCCCATTGACATGAAAGATGCTTCTCCCTTCCTTCACTTTCAGTCCGGATGTATCCTCTAGGTTCCAAATGGGTCTCTTGCAGACAATATATGGATGGGTCCTGTCATTTTATCCAATCTGCAACCCTGTGTCATTTTATGGGTGCATTTAAGTCATTCACATTGAGATGATTGGTTATTGAGAGATATGTTTTTATTGACATCATGTTACCTGTGAAGTCTTTGTTTCTACAGATTGTCTCTTTATATTTCTGTTCAATGATATTCTTAGTTTTTTTCCTCTTTATATAACCCCCCTTAATATTTTCTTCAGTTTCAGCTTTGTGGTCACATACTCTTTTAAACCTTGCTGGTCTTGGAAGCTCTTTATCTCTCCATCCATTTTGAATGCCAGTCTTGCTGGATGAAGTATTCATGGCTGCATGTTCTTCTCATTTAGTGCCGTGAATATGTCTTGCCAGCACTTTATGGTTTGCCAGTTTTCTATGGACATGTCTGAAATTCTGATGGGCTTTCCTCTGAACATAAGGAATTTCTTCCCCCTAGCTGATTTCAAGAGCTCCTGTCTGCAATTATGATTCATCATTTTCACAATGAGGTGTCTCGAGATCTTTCTAGATTCTATGATCTTAGGGGTAGTCCTTTCTGCCTCTAGGACACGAACTCTGGTTCCATTCACTAGATTGGGGAAATTTTCCTGTAGAATTTGTTCATCTATATCTTCTAGGCTTCTATCTTTCTCCTCCTCAGGGATTCCAATAATTCTGATGTTGGAATGTTTCATGGCACCATTTATTTCCCTAATTTTGTTTCCATGGCTTCTAAGCTGTTTGTTCCGGTCTCCCTCCTGATCCTTTTTCTCTATCTGTTTGTCCTCCAGATCAGTAATTCTATCTTCTGCCTCAGTAACCCTAGCTATTACAGAATTTAGATTAGATTGGAATTCATTGAGATCATTGTTAACATCATCCCTGGTGGCTTTCAGTTCTTCCCTAATCGATTCCATTTTGTCATCCATGTCTTTCTCCAATCTAGCTATTACTTGGATAATTGTTTGCCTGAATTCCCTTTCCAACATACTGTCTATGTCCATATCCAATAGCTCTGAAATACAGGGACCAGTATCTGAATTTTTCTTCTGTTGGGAATTCCTCCTCCTAGTCATTTTGGCGAGAGAGGGCTAAAGGGATGTGTAGCTGAAACTATTGACCATGCTGCAGGCAAGGTGCACCCTGGGACACTTCTGAACAATCAAGAAAGAAAAGAAAGAAAGAAAAAAGAATAAAAAGAAAAGAGAGAGAGAGAGAGGGAAAAAAAGAAAGATAAAAGAGAAGGCCCATCCTAAATGGCACTAAAGATAATATTTATGAAGTATACAACACAAACAGAAAAACAAAAAGACCAACAAATGTAGATGACAAGAAAAAAAATAAATATATTTTAAAAAGAACCCTGTCAAAATGAACCTGAAGTATAAGATTTATGTAGTCCCAGGACAAAAACAAATACACAGAAACACTGACAGAAGGAAACGATGGGAGAGTGGTTATAAATTCTCAGTGTGGGTGAAGAAGGTTATTTTGATTCTTCAGGGATGTATCTTGTTATTTTTGTTAAAGGACTCAACTTTCCTGAGATAAAGGGGGATTAAAACTGGTTTACTCGGGCGCCAGGGTGGCTCAGTGGGTTAAAGCCTCTGCCTTAGCTCAGGTCATGATCCCAGGTCCTGGGATCAAGCCCCACATCTGGCTCTCTGCTCAGCAGGGAGCCTGCTTCCTCCTCTATCTCTCTCTCTCTGCTTGCCTCTCTGCCTACTTGTGATAAATAAATAAAATATTTATATATATTTTTAAATAAAATAAATATTGAAAAAAAAAAACCAGAAAGAAAAACAAAAAAGCTGGTTTACCTATGGGGGTAACATTGATTGGGGAAAAGGGATTACCTTGAAGCTTATCTTCATATTAATTTTTTAAAAATAAATTAAATTTAAAAATTAAAAAATAGAAAAGGAAAATAAAAACACAGGTATATGTATTTAAAAAGTTCAGGTTAAAAGGTTTTTATGGAATTGGTGTACTGAACATCTCACTGTGATGGTAAATAGGTTAAGGCATTATATAAAAAAATGAAAAGAACCAGAATAGTTGGAACAAATTAAAAATAAAAGTTGTATCTATGAAGTAGTGGTGCTTTTCCTCTTGTCCTTTTTTTTTTCTTTTTTTTTGACTGGCTTTCTGGGGGAAGGGCCTGCCATGTGTTTCTTCAGGCAGTGTTGCCACAGTTAAGTCCTCCTGACCCCATCAAAGGGCTGGGCTCTGAGAAAACCGTTTTTTCAGGCTTTTGTTGTCTGGAGGATTTTCTGTGTTTGTTCATTTGTTTTCTCTCCCTTTGGTGACTTTTGGTGGTTCTTTGGAGATTTAGAGGAAAGCAAACTGGACCCAGACCTCCATCTCAGAGAGAAGCCTCAGTCTCTTCTCCTCTGTGTGCTCCAGAGCACACAAATTCACCATCTGCTGCTGGCAGAGCACATGCCCAGTCATGGTCTCTGGGGTCTCAGGAACTCCTGTTTTACCCAAAACCAAGAGAAATATTAGCCATGGCTGTCTGGGCAGCTCCAGAATGTCAGAGAGGTCCCAAACAGCAATAGAGCACTGAGATTTTCCTGCTAGCCCTGACTGGGTGTGCTCAGACTCTCTGGGTCCTAGACAGTGCTGGCTGGCTGGACCCTGCATGGATCTCTCTCAGAAGACAGTGTAGGGTGTGACTCAGACTCTGGTCTTGCACACTGTATGTGTGCAGAGTGCAAAAGGCTGTGGTTTTGCCAGCTGGTGTGTCTCTCTCACCCTCACAGGCACCACTGTCCAGATGCTCTCAGGCATGCCAGCAGATCAACGACCAAGACCTGGCTTCTTCGCTGCACTCTCTCTGGCTCAATGCCAGCTGTTGTTGTCCTGGGTCGGTGGGCTTAAGCCCCTGTCCCTAACCGCCCAATTCCCCCATTTTCCCCATGTGATCCTTTGATCTTTTTGAGTGCTTTCAACGAGACCCCAAGTTAATGCTGGTACCCAATCACAGGGCACTCTTGTATTGGAGTATTACTTTCCAATGTGTTACTTCTGGTGGCTCCCTCCCCCTTTTGTTTATCTTCTGATATCAGTCTGATGTTCCCACTCCACTTTACCTGTCCACTGACGTCTTCTGCCCCTGAAGAGATGCAGAAGTGTAAAATTCTAATCTCAGGCTGATTTCATGGATGATCAGAGTTCTCAGGTAATCAGCTCACTTTAGGAGACAGGTTGAAAAGGTGCCTCCTCCTACATCTCTGCCATCTTGTCTCCACCCATGACTTATTAACTTAACATTTTATTATGTTCATTTATTTCTAAATTCTTAAGCCACACTGATATTTAAAATAGATAAATATACAGAAAGTCTGATTTCTTATCTGGCCCATAAGGAACTTGGAAATTCACACTCCCATTCTCACATCAAGAAAAAAGAAAAAAAAATGAAGAAACTGAAAATGAATAACTCTTCCTAGGTTCATCAGAAAGTTGATATCACAGGGAAAACTGCTGTCCCCAAATTAGAGAGACCAAAAGGCAGACACAGAAAATCAGAGTTTGCCACTGTGAATCATTTACCATGCTGAACAACCTTAAAAGAAAGCTGGGGTAGCAATCCTCATGTTAGACAAATTAGATTTTAAACCAAAGATTGTAGTAAGAGATGTAGAGGGACACTATATCATACTTAAAGTGTCTGTCTAATGAGAAGATCTAACTATTGTAGGTGTCTATATCCCCAAGGTAGGATCAACCAATTATATAAACCAGTTAAAAACCAAGATACTAATGCATTAATAGTAGGAAACTTCAAACCCCACTCAAAGCAATGTACAGATCATCTAACAGAAGATCAACAAAAAAATAAAAGCTTTGAAGGACATATTGGACCAGATAGACTTTGTAGATATGTAGAGAATATTCCATCCTGAAATAAAATACTCATTCTTCTTGAGTGCACTTGAAATGTTCTATAGAATAGATGACACACTAGGTCACAAATCAGGTCTTAATTGTTACTAAAATATTGAGATTATTCTTTGCATAGTTTTGGACCACAACCTTTTGAAATGAACTCAATCACAAGAAAATTTTTGGAAGGACCTCAAACACTTGGAGGCTAAAGAGCTCTCATAAATGAATGAATGGGTCAACCAGGAAATTAAAGAAGAACTTACACATTTCATGGAAACCAAAGAAAATAAAAACACATCAGTTCAGTATCAATGGGATAATGCAAATGTGGTCCTTAAATGGAAGTACACAGCCATTCAAACCTCTCTAAAAAAAAGTAGAAAAATCCCAAATGCACAAACTAACTTTACACTTAAAGGACCTGTAGAAAGTTCAGCAAAAAAGCCTAAACCAAGGAGAATAGAAATAATAACTAGAGCAGATATCAATGGAATAGAAACAAACAAACAACAAAAAAAGGTAGAACAAATCTTTAGGTCCAAAGGCTGCTATTTTTTTAAAAGATTTTATTTATTTATTTGACAGAGATCACAAGTAGGCAGAGAGGAAGGCAGAGAGAGAGGAGGAAGCGGGCTCCTTGCTGAGCAGAGAGCCCCACGCGGGGCTCGATTCCAGAACCCTGGGATCATGACCTGAGCCGAAGGCAGAGGCTTTAACCCACTGAGCCACCCAAGTGCCCCATAGAGGCTGCTATTTTGAAAGAATTAATAAGACAGATTAAACTCTGGTCAGAATTATCCAGAAGAAAAGAGGAAGGACCCAGATTAATAAAATCATGAGTGAAAGCAGAGAGATCAAAACTAACGGCAGGGAAAGAGAGACAATTATTAGAAAGTATTATCGGCAGCTATGTTCCAAAAAATTAACCAATCAGGAAGAAATGGATGCAGCACTGTAAACTTATAAACTACCAAGCTGAATCATGAAGAAATAAACTATCTGAAAGATCAATAACCAAGTAGAAAATTAAATCAATAATCAGCATCCCTCCAAAAGAAACAAGAATCCAGAGACAAATGTCTTCCCAGCGGAATTCCACCAAACATTTAAAAAAGAAATGATCCCTATCTACTGAAGCTGTTTTTGAGCAAAAGAAATGGGAAGGGGAACTTCCAAACTAGTTCTATGAGGCCAACATTATCCTGGTCACAAAACCAGACAAAGAACCCTACCAGAGGAGAGTCACAGGCCACAATCATTGATGAATATGAATGCCAAAATATTCAACAAGGCCCTGGTCAATAAGATCCAACAATACATTGGAAGGATTATTCACTAAAAACAGGTGGGATTTATGCCTGGGATTCAAGGGTAGGTAAACACTCACAAAGAAATCAGTGTGATAGAGCTCATTAATAAAAGCAGGGACACGAACCATATGAACATCTCAATTGATGCAGAAAAATAATTTGACAAAATACTACATTATTTCTTGACTAAAGCTCTTCAACATGTAAGGATAGAAGGAACATATCTCAATATTATAAAAGCCATCTATGAAAAGCCCACAGTGAATATAATTCTCAATGGGAAAAACTGAGAGCTTTTCTCTTCAGACAGGAACACGACAAAGATGCCCACTCTCCCCACTTTTGTTCAACATAGTACTAGAAGTCCTAGTCTAAGCAATCAGAAAACAAAAAGGAATAAAAGGCATTCAGATTGGCAAAAAGGATGTCAAACTCTCTTTCTACACATGCGACAGGATACCTTATGTAGAAAACTCAAAATACTCCACCCCCAAATTACTAGAACACATACAGCAACTCACCAACATGGCAGGATACCAAATCCACCCCCAGAAATCAGTGGCATTTCTATACACTGAGACTGAAGAGAGAGAAATTAAGGAATCAATTCCATTTACAATAACACCCAAACAAATAAGATACACAGGAAATAAACTTAAGCAAAGAGGTAAAAAATCTATACTCTAGAAACTACAAAACACTTATGCAAGAAATTGAGGAAGACACAAAGAGATGGGGGGGAAATTCAATGCTCATGGATTGGAAGAATAAATGTGAAAACGTCTATGCTGCCCAGAGCAATCTATTCTTTCAATGCAATCCATAAAAAAATACCATCAACATTTTTTACAGAGCTTGAACAAACAATCCTAAAATTTTATGGTAACAGAAAAGACCGAAAATAACAAGGGGACTATTGAAAAAGAATACTATAGCTGGTGGCTTCACAATGCCTGACTTCAAGATATAATGCAAAGCTGTGATCATCTAAACAGCATGGTATTGGCATAAAAATAGACACATAGATCAAAGAAACAGAATAGAGGGCCCAGAAATGGAGGCTCAACTCTATGTAATCTGACAAATCAGGAAAGAATATCCAGTGGTAAAAAGACAGTGTCTTCAATAAATTCTGCTGGGAAAAGTGACAGTCTCATGCAAAAGAATGAAACTCCCTTACATTACTTTTATGCAAAAGTAATCTCAAAATAGAAAAAGACCTAAATGTGAGACAGGAATCCATAAAAATCATAGAGGAGGACAGAGGCAGTAACCACTTCAACCTCGGCCACAGAAACTTCTTGGAAGATGTGTCTCTAAAGGAAAGGGAAACAAAAGGAAAAATGAACTTCTGGGATTTCATCAAGATAAAAAGCTTTTGCGGAGCAAAGGAAATAGTCAACAGAACTAAAAGGCAACAGGGGCGCCTGGGTGGCTCAGTGGGTTAAAGCCTCTGCCTTCAGCTCAGGTCATGATCCCAGGGTCCTGGGATAGAGCCCCACATGGGACTCTCTGCTCAGCAGGGAGCTTGCTTCCTCCTCTCTCTGACTGCCTCTCTGCCTACTTGTAATCTCTGTCTGTCAAATAAATAAAAAAAATCTTTAAAAAAAGAACTAAAAGGCAACATATCAAATGGGAGAAGATATTTGCAAATGCCTTATTACATAAACAGCTTGTTTCCAAGTTCTATAAAGAGCTTATCAAACTCAACACCCCAAAAACAAGGAACCCAGTCAATAAATGGGTAGAATATATGAACAGATATTTATCCAAAGACATAGTAATGGCCAACAGACCCATGAAAATGTGTGCCACATCACTTGGCATGTGATGTGGTTCATTTGTACAATATTACTCAGCCATCAGAAAGGATGAATACACACCATTTACATCGACATGGATGGAACTGGATGGTATTACACTAAGTGAAATAAGTCAATCAGAAAAAGGCAATTTTCATGTGGTTTCCCTCATATGTGGAGAGGACTGTAAGGGAAAGGAGGGAAAAATGAATGGGAAGAAATCAGAGAGGGAGACATGCCGTGAAAGACTCCTACCTATTGGAAACAAAATTAAGGGGAGAAGGATGGAGGAATGGGGTAACTGGGTGATGCACATTAAGGAGAACAAGTGATGTGATGAGCACTGGGTTTTCTAGGCAACTGACAAATCACTGAACACTGAATCTTAAACTCATGATGTACTTTTTGTTAGCTAATTTAATTTAAATGTAAAAAGTCATCACTCCTTATTCCCGTTAGTATTCCAACATATGCAATACATTTTGGTTACTAATGAATTGCGTAGTCATACTAGCTATTTGAAATAAATGAAATCTTTCTTGGTGGGTAATGATCAGCAAGGATAAGCCATACCACTACGTTGAGTTTTGTATAGGAATTTAGCCATTTCCTGCCTGTCACCCTGGGCAAACTAATTAGGACTTTGAAGCACATTAGTCCACAGAAGGTGTATTTGGATGTGAAGGATGGGAGGTTAGGATAATATCTAAGCATTTGAGTAAATATCCATGTAGATCATAGAAGGAAGTTTTCCTCAATAGGTTATTTGTTGTAGAACATGAATATTATCAACGAAGTATTTTAAATAAAGACTGGATTGTCTGGAACTGACACTGGCAAAATACAGAGTACAATATAGAGACTCAGTTGTTCAGGGTCTGTATCTCTGCTCTCTCAGCATGATGCTCATCGATCTCTAAAAGTCATAGATCTCACATTCCTCACTTGTAAAGTGAAGGATTTGGTCCAGATAAGTAATTCAGTGAAACATTAATTCAGTGCTTCCTATGATATATAGCTTTTTCCTGGTGTGAAAATTGATAGGATTTCTCCCATTGAGGGCTTTTCTTAATCCTCAACAATTCTGTGACAAGCATATGGACTTTAGTTTACTCCCCCTGCCCCTATTCTGGATAGAAAAGATGGGATATTCAAATTCTTGTTCAGGATAGTACTTATCAGTTTCCATGTGGTGGATGATAGCTGCAGAAATGTCATGGAAATTTCCAGTCAAATGATATATTTGGAGCATCAGATAATGTGAGAAACAGACTCCTCTTGTGGTAAGAAAGCTCTGTCTGCCCTCACACTCTCCTCACAACCTGCATGTTCTCAGGTGACATTTCCTGGGGGTCTATACAAGGAAAGTGGTGAAGTCCGATTTTCCATAAAGTTTTTGATCATGAACATTGGGTTTATTCTTGGGCTCTCATTTTCTTTTGGTTATTGACTTTAAGGTGTGTGTGTGTGTGTGTGTGTGTGTGTGTGTGTGTGTGTGTGTTTACCAAGAGGTTCATGTAGTTTTCCTATGTAAATAAGTCTATTTCAAATTGATAGCACCTTAATTTTAAACATATTTTAAAGCTTTCCTTTTATACTCCTTACATTTCTTATTTTTAATGACACATTTTCTCCCTTTTTTATTGTATGCTTCCCTTTACTAATTATTGAAATTCTGGCTAATTTTACTACTTCTTAAAACTTTACACTTGGTTTATAAGTGACTGATCTACTACTTTTGTTAAAGATTGCTAATTTGGTGAGGTTTTTACTTATCTATGTCTCCTTACTATTATCTAATGTCTTTTCTTTTGGCATAAATACATCCCTTTAATATATTTTGCAGGGCCAGTTTAGTGGTGACGTTATTTTTAGCTTTTGCTTTTCTGGAAAGCTCTTAATGTCTCTATTTCTGAGTGTTAATTTTGCAGGGCAAATCATTCTTGCTTAGCAGCTTTTTGTTTGTTTTCCAGAACTCTGAATGTCGTTACTTTCTTTTATTCTGTAAACTTTCTGTTGAAAAATATGCTGGTAACCTAGTGTGGTTTGCCTTGTATGTGGCAAGTTGTATTCTCTGGCTGATTTTAGAAATTTCTCTCTATCCTTAACATTTACCATTTTAAATATAATGTGACTTGATATAGATCTCTTTGATTTCATCTTATTTGGAATTCTCTGGGATCCCTGGAGCTGTATGTCTGATCCCTTCCCTAGATAGAAAAAATTTCAGCCACAATTTCTTTAAATATTTTTTTCTGGCCATTTCTCTCATCTTCTGGATCCCTATAATGTGAATCTTATTTCACTTGATGTCCTAAAGTTCCCTTAAGGTATTTTCACTCTTTTTAAGTTTCTTTTTTAGTTTTGCTCTTTTGTCTGGATGGGTACTATTGTTGTCTTCCAGATCACTGCTGCATCATTCTTCTTCTACCAGTCTTCTTTTAAACCATGTTAGCGTGTTTTAGTTTATATAACTTGTTTAGTATTTTCCAATTTTCCTTTTTTGTTGAAGGTTCCACTGTGTTTATTCTTCTACCAATTTTAATGAGTATCTTTATGACCATTACTTTGAATTTCTTATCAAGTACAATACTTCTTTCTCTTTCATTTAGTATTTGTTTCTGGAGTTTTGTCTTGCTTTTCTATTTGGAACATATACTTATCTCCTCATTCTGCCTGTTTTGTTTTTTTTTTTTCTATTAAGAGGTATGTCAGGTATCTTTCTCATTCTTGAAGGAGTGTCCATATGTAAGAGATGTCCCATAGGGCCTAGAAGTGCAATATTTCTTGGCCACCAAAACCAAAAATATTAATATTTTTCCTTTGTGGGAGGTTTGCACTCCCTTCTTAAAGGTTGGGTAGCCGCTGTGGTATTTTGGTGTGCACAGTTGGCACTCCACTGGATTGCAGGAAAAGACTTTGAATACTCTGGCACATTGGTGACAGGTATAGTCCCTGCCTGATTATAGGATTAATGCTCTCCCTTGGTGGATGGGGATTGTTCCCTGCTTGGCAGGGCTAAGTGTATCTTGCTGCTATGCTATATTGGTGGGTGGGCTTCCAGCAGAGCATAACCACTGATGTTAGTAGGTTGGAGGCAGAATTCCAAAATAACACTTATTAGTACTAGTATTGGTAAAGAAAACTGAAATAACAAAATGATTACTTCTAATCTGTTAATTCCCAGGGAGAGTCCCTATTGTTTCCTTTCTCTGTGGCAGGAAGTTTAAGGTTAGCAAATGTGTGTCCTTATGTATGATCTATGCACTTTTCAAATTGGTGTTTTTGTGCTGGTTTTAACTTGAGTGAGTCCTCATGAATGCCCATTAAGGGCTCCTATAGCTTTATAACTTTCTTGAATATAATCTCCACTGATTGTCAATGTTTACTGGTTTGGGGGACTTATTTTTCTTGCAGAATATATGGATTAAGATACCTGATATAGGGCTTGAATCCCTCACCCCTTAGCAAAAGTTCTGTATTTTTGATATCCCTCTTGATTGTGACACATCACAATAAGGTGTAGTTTCTTCCATAGTGAACCTATGTTTCGGCCCGTTTCCTATCTCAATGAATAATTTTATCCTTTGTGGAGGCTTAGTTTATTCAATTTTCAGGTCACTTTGAGAGGCAATATTCCATGTGTAGTTTTAGATTTGCTGTGTCTGTGGGAAGAGTCAAGTTGAAGATCTTGCATAGCACCATCTTAAACCAAACACTTATCATTCATTTGCATGTAAATATCCAGTATTCTTAGTATCATTTATTGAAGAAGATATCCTTTCTCCATTATGTGACTTTGGCATTTTATAAAAAATTAATTATATATCTGTAGACTTATTTCTGGACTCTTGTTCCTGTTTCATTGGTCTATGTGATTTTTAAAAAATAGTTGACTTATTTATTTGACAGATCACAAGTAGGCAGAGAGGCAGGCAGAGAGAGAGAGAGGGAAGCAGGCTCCTGCTGAGCAGAGAGCCTGATGTGGGGCTCAATCCCAGGACCCTGAGATCATGACCTGAGATGAAGGCAGAGGCTTTAACCCCTGAGCCACCCAGGTGCCCCATGTTTTGGTTTATGTGATTTTTTATGTCATATGTTAATTCATTCACAAAACATATTCTCCTGTGCATTAACTATATAGATAAATATGTACCATCAAGAGTCTCTCTATTTGGTGAATGAACAGAAACAAAATATGATTATGGTAGAACTTTTTAAGATTGTATCAAGAATAGGGGTCTGGAAGTATAGAAGTTGAAGTGAAGGCAAGGTAGCCTGAAAAACAATATGGAAGACTTTATAAAAGTTACCCAACTCAGTGCCTTGTTATAGGATAAATGTGTGAATGAAGAAATAAACTGTGCAGTACCCAATGAGAGTTTTATACTGTGACTTTCACACAAAACATGTGCTGGAAAAGACATCATAGGCAGAAGGCACAGACTGTGCCCAGGTGAGAAGACCCATCTTTATATTTAGTCATGGGAGTTCCCACCTTGGGCTCTGTATTTAAAGACTCTTACACCAAACAGATAATAAAAAGGAAAAAAAAATATTTTGGATATATGGACTGGGTTTGGCAATGAAGTGTTTATTTATGACCAGGTGGTAATAAATTAGGGGAAGGGTCCCAGTATGCAAGAAATATCCAATAAAATTTCTAGAAGCATATTCCAAGGACACATAGAAAAGAAAGTGATTTGTGTGCTTTTTAGTAACATGAGGGGCAAATGCTAGATGAAAGAGGATAAGTCATGACATGAAATGCTGTCACAAAATGAGGTGGAATGGAATGATATCAAGGGGAGGGATAGGAAAATGATCAGTAGGAAGTACACAAACAATTTCCTTGAACATGAAATACAAAAGGATAGTAAGCAATTTTGTAGAGTCTGAAGGAGGATACAAGATTATTTTAACAGATTAAATTTCAGAGTGGTATAAAGGAATGGGAAGTTTAGCCGAACTTTGATATAGTTTCAGGAGGTGAGTTGTGGAAAAGAATGCCTGTCAGGAAAATATTTAATTTTTAAAGGAAATGACTGACAACACAAACAGATATTTTTGAAATTAAAGGTCTTCAATGTAGCCATTTGACTTTTTGCATAACCATCTGCTTTTAAGAAAAAATAAATAGCCTCTTTAAATTAATCCAGGGTTAGTGATTTGCCTTCCATTCTCAATAAAGAACAAGAGGGTTGACAGTTTTTATAAGATCATATTTGAAGTGGTGGAGGTTTCATGGCCTGACTGTAACAAAAACGAAGACTGAATGTGGTGGTAGAGTTAAAAGAAATCCCCTTGATTAGTGTTTAATTAGAATAATTTATATAGTGGGAGCAAAAGGGTAAAAATTGGAAACATAGGAAATTATGATCAGAATAGAATATCTCATGGAATTTCTTACTTCAGATTTCCTGTTAATAACATTGCCTACTTAGGGTCCAAGAGTTAAGTATGAAATGTAGTAGAGCCAAATTACCTGCACTGAAAGATATTAAAGAGCAGTCATCCAACATTTCCATTTATTTGCCAATTCTCACTCCTTTTTACTCAAAAAAGTTCCTAGAGCCTAAATTTCTGTTCCATTTCTATTCACAATAAAATAGCATGGTTTTCACATGTGTTTGTTGTCAGAAGAGTCTCTGGCTGATCTTTTGTGTTAACCAATCAATTAGCACAATTTACCTCTGATAGTTTAGCAGGAGGAATTTTCCTAAAACACCATTTAGCAAACAACTTCTTTAAAAAAAAATCTTTAATGGATTCTTACTTTTTTTTTTTTTTACCATAATGCTAATTTTCAAGTTGTATTAGCATGTGGATCTTCAGGACATATTCTTTTCTTTTTCCCATCCTACTTTCTGAAATTCTGTATGCATTCTAGTTACATCTGACTCCGCATTTCTCAGAAAATGCTGTCAATACTAGATCCTTTCTTTCTTTATAAAAAATGACTTTTCCTTTTTATTTGTGTAATTCCAGTGAATATCCCAATATCTGATCCATGGAAGGCATTCAGTAACTATGAAACAAGTGTATAACACATCACATTTTTCCTCAGTATTCACTCATGTCATTCCATCTTCCAAAATGAACTTTCATTTTTTGTTTGTTTGTTTTTAAAATTTTATTTATTTGAGAGAGACAGTGAGAGAAGGCATGAACAGTGTGAGGGACAGAGGAAGAGGGAGAAGCAGGCTCTCTGTGGAGCAGGGAACTTGAGATGGGGCTCCATCCCAGGACCCCATGATTATTACATGAGCCAAAGGCAGATGCTTAACTGACTGAGCCACCCAGGTGCCCCCGAAAATGACCTTTCTATTTCTCCATGGTCTCCCAAATGCTCTTCATCCTTCAGAGAGCAATTTTGTCCAATTACTGAATGAATTCCAGTGCTCTGTTTTCTAGTCTTTTGATATTTGTAAGTATTTCATTTTTCTCCCTGCTGTTGAATCCCTCCAGTGAATTTTTCAACTCAGTTATGCATTCTTCAGCTCTGTGAATTCAGTTTAGTATTTACTATATTTTCCAACTCTTTGTTGAAATTCTCACTTACTTCATGCACTGTGTTTCTGACCTCTAAAGGCATCCTGGTGACCATTATATTGAACTCTTTTTATCTCTTTATTAAGTAAACCAGTGATCTCAATTTCATTAAGGGTTAGTTCTGGGATATAACATGTTTATCCTGTTCTTTTATTTGGGAATTCCTGTTTCTTTATTTCTGTGACCCACTGGGTTTGTTTCTCTATATTACAGAGAAAAGTTACCTTTCCCAGTCTTGACAGAATGGTACCATATAGGGAATGAGATTTTTAATTCTTCTTGGCCCTAATCTTTGGCTGTCTTCAAAATATTATTATTGCCCAAGATATCTAACTTCTTTTATTGACACTTAGTAGTTGAAGATGGTGTAAGATGTGTAAACATCCTGAAGAGGAGGCTCTCAGTCATCACCTAGATGCAGTTTAATAGAGGGTGAGACCTTATGGTAGCAGGATTTAAAGTGTGAAAATAGGCTGTTTTCAGAGAAAGACTGGGAGATTAAGGTTTTTGTCTGTTCTCTCTTCACTGAGCCCTGAGAGTATAGGTACTTAAGATTTTTTTCTTCTTTTGCTATAATCCCTTGGGAATGTAAATCTGTGGGATACCAGAGCTAGAAACCAAAAGTGTGTCCCTTGAGTCATAACTACAATAGGTGAGGTGCCTGAGAATACACAAAATCTTCACAAGGAGATGCCAGCAATTTGAAGCATTGGAAATAACACATTTGCTGAACAAACCAGCATCTCCAGTTTCCAGAGATTGGACTAAGCTCCTGGGATATGTATTATATTAGAAGTCAGAACTTCAGGCTCTAGCTTTTAATATATTCTAATCAGTCTCACTCAGGCATACTTGGCAGTATTCCTGATGGTCATTTTCCAACATGGAATAAGGCAGAGGGAGAACACAAAGATGGCATCTGCCAGCCTCCCCTGTCTTTAGAGAGAATTCTTGCTGATGTCTAGATTTGTGTTACATTTGGTGTCTGGCTCAGGGCAATCTGTAAAGTATTCCCCCAAGAATCCTCCCCTTTCCACCTAGTTGTGGGTAAACCCACTATTTTTAAATCTTATGATTGTGTTCTCTCAGTCACTAGTAAGCTAATGTTCTTTCTCTTTCATCCGGTCATACTCATTATTTTCCAAGTTCTTTTTTCAAACAAGGTCCCTGCTTCCATTATGTGTGTTTCATAACATGTAAAATTTAGGTGTTGTTATTTGACTCTGCCTTAGGGTTTCTTACACATTATGTAAATACCATAAATACTGAGCATTTACTTTTATCATAAATGTTAAAAAATTCTTCATTATCAATTTAATTTTCTCACAATGTTCAATTTCAGAAAATAACATAATTCTTTTTTTTAAAGATTTTATTTATTTATTTTACAGAGAGTGAGAGATCACAAGTAGGCAGAGAGGCAAGCAGAGGGAGAGAGGGAGAAGCAGGCTCCCTGCTGAGCAGAGAGCCTGATGTGTGGCTTAATCCCAGGACACTGGGATCATGACCTGAGGTGAAGGCAGAGGCTGTAATCCACTGAGCCAATCAGGTGCCCCAGAAAATAACATAATTCTACTACTGAAGGAGTTTCCTTCAGTACAGTTCTTGTATTCTTATTATGTTAAAATACTATCTATTGTAGAAGGTTAAAAGTTAATGACACTGGGGCACCTGGGTGACTCAGTCATTAAGTGTCTGCCTTCGGCTCAGGTCATGATCCTGGGGTCCTGAGATTGAGCCCCGCATCGGGCTTCCTGCTTGGCGGGAAGCCTGATTCTCCCTCTCCCACTTACACTGTTTGTATTCCCTCTCTCAATGTGTCTTTCCCTATCAAATAAATAAATTAAATATTTTTTTAAAAAGTTAATGACACTTTCTGAAAATTGGTTTTTCCCCATAAATTGAAATAACAGGAACTAAAGTTCCTAACTCCATTCATGTCCAATCTCCAGTCCCTGCACAATTTCAACTTGAAATTTAACTTATTATTAAATATTTGTGCAATTATGATTTGAACTACTATTACTGAAAAGGAAAACCAGAAGGTGGGGGTAATATTTGGTGTCTTGTTAACTCTTATTGGATAAGGATGGACTCTTATCTGAATATATATGCCTCTGCAGTTTCTATGAGGCCCCTGCTAGTGGAAATGAATGAAATTGCATGGAAATGAAAGTAAATTGCCCTAATCAAGATACTCAGTGGAATTTACCCCATGCAGTCAGTATTGCAGATAAGGCTGTAAGCATTCTGTATAATTATTAATAGACAAAGCGGGGTCAATATCCACTTGTAATTGTGGATAGAAAAGCTTATCACCATGTTATTATGGGAAAGTATATTGAGTTTATTACTAAGAATCACTATGTGTAAGTCTATTAAAAAATTTAACCCAGATAGAATAATAATCATTAGAAAAATGTAAATGGAAATAGTGCATGGAAACATCAATAAGAATGATTCTTTATTTTGCAGGGAAATAATTTGTCTAGTCTATAGTACTTTGCTGTAAATTAACATGGAATATAGAGTAAGAACATAAATCAAAATGTGTCAGATATTTGGAATCCATATGACAAATGAGAATGTAGTTGTTTCCAATTTCATCATGTATTAAGTATGATTGATAATATATCTCTAATGCAGTTTTTTTTAAGAATAAGCAACTTTCTAAGAAGTGCTCAGTAAACAGAAAAAGCAATATGAAATGGGTAAATATAGCTTTCCTCTAAAATCAGGTGCAGCACAATATTACTACTTTTCAGGCTTTTAATGGATTTAATATTGTTCTTAGACAAATTTCCAAAGTCAGGACATAGTTACAAGCCATATAATTATTGAAAACAAGAGAGAATGAAGTGGTAATTTTAGCAGATAATTTTATCTCCAATTTTAAGTGTATCTTTTATTTCATTTTGTTTAATTGCTGTGTAGTTAACACTCAATGTCATATTAGTTTCAGGTGTAGTATATAATGATTCAACAATTCAATATATTAGCCAGTGCTCAAGTTAAGTGTACTCTTAATTCCCTTCACCTATTTCATCCTTCTCCTACAACCTCCCTTCTGGTAATCACCAGTTTCTTCTCTAGAGCTGAGGGTTTCTTTAATGGTATGTCCATTTATCTCCCCGTATTTGCTTTTTTGTTTCTGAAATTCAATATAAGAGTTAAGGCATATTGGAATTGTCTTTCTTTGACTGATTTGTTTGAACTAACATTATACTTTATACATCCGTCCATATTTTTACTCTCTTTTATGACTGAATAATATTTCACTAAATATACATGCTACTACTTTTTAAAAAATTTATAAGCCATTTTCTTTATTGTGTGTATGTCATTGACTGATTTTTTAATCTTTTTTTATTTAATTTCTTCTCAGTGTTCCAGAATTCATTGTTTCAGCACCACACCCAATGCTCCATGCAATACATGACCTCCATAAAACCCACCACCAGGCTCACCCAACCCCCTACACACCTCTCCTCCAAAACCCTCAGTTTGTTTCACAGAGTCCAAAGTCTCTCATGGTACATGTCCCCCTCAGATTTCCCCAACTCACTTCTCCTATCTACCTCCCCATGTCCCCCCTGTTATTCTTTATGCTCCACAAATAAGCAAAACCATATGATAATTGACTCTCTCTGCTTGACTTATTTCACTCAGCATAATCTCTTCTAGCCCCTCCATGTTGATAAAAAAAGTTGAGTATTCTTCATTTCTGATGGAAGCATAACACTCCATAGTATATATGGACCAAATCTTCTTTATCCATTCATTTTTTAAGTGGCATCTTGGTTCTTTCCACAGTTTAACTGCTGTGGCCACTGATTCTATGAACATTGGGGTACAGATGGCCCTTCATTTGACTACATCTGTATCCTTGTGATAAATACCAAATCCAGAATACACCAGCTCTCTTTACACCTTAAAGAACTGGAGAATCAACAATGAATTAAAACAACTCCACACACAGAAGGGAAATAATCAAGATTAGAGCAGAGATCAATGACATAGAAACTAGAGATAAAGTAGAACACATCAATGAAACTAGATGCTAGTTTTTGGAAAGAATCAATAAGATCATTAAACCATTGGCCAAACTAATCCTAAAGAAAAGGGAGAAGACCCCAATTAATAAAATCATGAATTAAAAGGGAGAGATCACGACTAACACCAAGGAAATAGAACCAATCATCAGAAATTATTATCAACAGTTAAATGCCAATAAGTCAAGCAACCTAGATGAAATGGATGCATTCCTGGAAACCTATAAATTTTCAAAACTGAATCAGGAAGAAATCGACAACCTGAATAGACCAATATCTAGTAACAAGATTGAAGCAGTGAACAAAACCCTACCCAAAAACAAGAGCCCAGGACCTGATGGATTCTTGGGGAATTCTACCAAACATTTGATGTAGAAATACTACCTATTCTCATGAAGCTGTTTCCAAAAATTGAGGAAAGAGGAAAACTTCCACACTCTTTCTATGAAGCCAGATTTACCATGATCCCCAAACCAGGCAAATTCCCCACCAAAAAGGAGAATTTCAAGCCAATATCCCTGCTAAGATTCTCAACAATATCCTTGCCAATAAGATTCAGCAATACATTAAAAAGAGGTCCTTCTGAACTTTTCCTTGTGATTGAGCTCAAGTTTCAAAGCATTGTGATATGAGAATGTGCAGGGAATAAGCTCAGTCTTTTGGTATCGGTTGAGTCCTGATTTGTGACCCAGTATGTGGTCTATTCTTGAAAAGGTTACATGTACACTTGAGAAGAATGAGTATTCTGTTGTTTTAGGGTGGAATGTTCTGTATATAACTATGAGGTCCATCTGGTCCAAGTGTCATTCAGTGCTCTTGTTCCTTTTTTGATTTTCTGCTTCAATGAACTGTCTATTTCTGAGAGAGGCATGTTAAGAACTCCTACTATTAATGTATTCATATCAATATGACTCTTTATCTTGATTAACAGTTTTCTTTTTATTAATTAATTAATTAATTAATTTTAAATTTTATTTTTTATAAACATATATTTTTTCCCCAGCAGTACAGGTCTGTGAATCGCCAGGTAACACTTCACAGCACTCACCATAGCACATACACTCCCCAATGTCCATAACCCCACACCCCCTCTCCCAACCCCCCTCCCCCCAGCAACCCTCAGTTTGTTTTGTGAGATTAAGAGTCACTTATGGTTTATCTCCCTCCCAATCCCATCTTGCTTCATTTACTCTTCTCCTATCCCCTTAACCCAATATGTTGCATCTCCTCTCCCTCATATCAGGGATATCATATGATAGTTGTCTTTCTCTAATTGACTTATTTCGCTACGCATGATACCCTCTAGTTCCATCCACGTTGTCGCAAATGGCAAGATTTCATTTCTTTTGATGGCTGCATAGTATTCCATTGTGTATATATACCACATCTTCTTTATCCATTCGTCTGTTGATGGACATCTAGGTTCTTTCCATAGTTTGGCTATTGTAGACATTGCTGCTATAAACATTCGGGTGCATGGGCCCCTTTGGATCACTACGTTTGTATCTTTAGGGTAAATACCCAGCAGTGCAATTGGTGGGTCATAGGGTAGTTCTATTTTCAACATTTTGAGGAACCTCCATGCTGTTTTCCAGAGTGGTTGCACCAGCTTGCATTCCCACCAACAGTGTAGGAGGGTTCCCCTTTCTCTGCATCCTCGCCAGCATCTGTCATTTCCGGACTTGTTAATTTTAGCCATTCTGACTGGTGTGAGGTGGTATCTCATTGTGGTTTTGATTTGTATTTCCCTGATGCCGAGTGATATGGAGCACTTTTTCATGTGTCTGTTGGCCATCTGGATGTCTTCTTTGCAGAAATGTCTGTTCATGTCTTCTGCCCATTTCTTGATTGGATTATTTGTTCTTTGGGTGTTGAGTTTGCCAAGTTCTTTATAGATTCTGGACACTAGCCCTTTATCTGATGTCATTTGCAAATATCTTCTCCCATTCTGTCAGTTGCCTTTTGGTTTTGTTAACTGTTTCCTTTGCTGTGCAAAAGCTTTTGATCTTGATAAAATCCCAATAGTTCATTTTTGCCCTTGCTTCCCTTGCCTTTGGCAATGTTCCTAGGAAGATGTTGCTGCGGCTGAGGTCGAAGAGGTTGCTGCCTGTGTTCTCCTCAAGGATTTTGATGGATTCCTTTCTCACATTGAGGTCCTTCATCCATTTTGAGTCTATTTTCGTGTGTGGTGTAAGGAAATGATCCAATTTCATTTTTCTGCATGTGGCTATCCAATTTTCCCAACACCATTTATTGAAGAGGCTGTCTTTTTTCCATTGGACATTCTTTCCTGCTTTGTCGAAGATTAGTTGACCATAGAGGTGAGGTCTATTTCTGAGCTCTCTATTCTTTTCCATTGATCTATGTGTCTGTTTTTGTGACAGTACCATGCTGTCTTGATGATGACAGCTTTGTAATAGAGCTTGAAGTCCAGAATTGTGATGCCACCAACTTTGGCTTTCTTTTTCAATATTCCTTTGGCTATTCGCGGTCTTTTCTGGTTCCATATAACTTTTAGGATTATTTGTTCCATTTCTTTGAAAAAAATGATCGTACTTTGAAAGGAATTGCATTAAATGTGTAGATTGCTTTAGGTAGCATAGACATTTTCACAATATTTATTCTTCCAATCCAGGAGCATGGAACGTTTTTCCATTTCTTTGTGTCTTCCTCAATTTCTTTCATGAGTACTTTATAGTTTTCTGTGTATAGATTCTTAGACTCTTTGGTTAGGTTTATTCCTAGGTATCTTATAGTTTTGGGTGCAATTGCAAATGGGATTGACTCCTTAATTTCTCTTTCTTCTGTCTTGTTGATGGTTTAGAGAAATGCGATTGATTTCTGTGCATTGATTTTATATCCTGACACTTTACTGAATTCCTGTACCGGTTCTAACAGTTTTGGAGTGGAGTCTTTTGGGTTTTCCACATATAGTATCATATCATCTGCGAAGAGTGATAGTTTGACTTCTTCTTTTCCGATTTGGATGCCTTTAATTTCTTTTTGTCATCTGATTGCTGAGGCTAGGACTTCTAGTACTATGTTGAATAGCAGTGGTGATAACGGACATCCCTGCCGTGTTCCTGACCTTAGCGGAAAAGCTTTCAGTTTTTCTCCATTGAGAATGATATTTGTGATGGGTTTTTCATAGATGGCTTTGATAATATTGAGGTATGTGCCCTCTATCCCTACACTTTGAAGAGTTTTGATCAGGAAGGGATGCTGTACTTTGTCAAATGCTTTTTCAGCATCTATGGAGAGTATCATATGATTCCTGTTTTTTCTTTTATTAATGTGTTTTATCACATTGATTGATTTGCGGATGTTGAACCAACCTTGCAGCCCTGGAATAAATCCCACTTGGTCGTGGTGAATAATCCTTTTAATGTACTGTTGAATCCTATTGGCTAGTATTTTGGTGAGAATTTTTGCATCTGTGTTCATCAAGGATATTGGTCTGTAGTTCTCTTTTTTGATGGGATCGTTGTCTGGTTTTGGGATCAAGGTGATGCTGGCCTCATAAAATGAGTTTGGAAGTTTTCCTTCCATTTCTATTTTTTTGGAACAGTCTCAGGAGAATAGGAATTAGTTCTTCTTAAATGTTTGGTAGAATTCCCCCGGGAAGCCTTCTGGCCCTGGGCTTTTGTTTGTTTGGAGATTTTTGATGACTGTTTCAATCTCCTTGGTTATGGGTCTGTTCAGGTTTTCTATTTCTTCCTGGTTCAGTTGTGGTAGTTTATATGTCTCTAGGAATGCATTCATTTCTTCCAGATTGTCAAATTTGTTCGTGTAGATTTGCTCATAGTATGTTCCTATAATTGTCTGTATTTCTTTGGTGTTAGTTGTGCTCTCCCCTCCTTCATTCATGATTTTATTTATTTGGTCCTTTCTCTTTTCTTTTTGATAAGTCTGGCCAGGGGTTTATCAATCTTATGAATTCTTTCAAAGAACCAGCTCCTAGTTTCGTTGATTTTTTTTTTTTTTTTGGTTTCTATTTCATTGATTTCTGCTCTGATCTTTATGATTTCTCTTCTCCTGCTGGGTTTAGGGTTTCTTTCTTGTTCTTTCTCTATCTCCTTTAGGTGTAGGGTTAGGTTATGTACTTGAGACCTTTCTTGTTTTTTGAGAAAGGCTTGTACCGCTATATATTTTCCTCTCAGGACTGCCTTTGTTGTGTCCCACAGATTTTGAACCGTTGTATTTTCATTATCATTTGTTTCAATGAATTTTTTCAATTCTTCTTTAATTTCCTGGTTGACCCATTCATTCTTTAGGAGGATGCTGTTTAGTCTCCAGGTATTTGGGTTCTTTCCAAATTTCCTCTTGTGATTGAGTTCTAGCTTCAGAGCATTGTGGTCTGAAAATATGCAGGGAATGATCCCAATCTTTTGATACCGGTTGAGACCTGATTTAGGACCGAGGATGTGATCTATTCTGGAGAATGTTCCATGTGCGCTAGAGAAGAATGTGTATTCTGTTGCTTTGGGATGAAATGTTCTGAATATATCTGATGTCCATCTGGTCCAGTGTGTCATTTAAGGCCTTATTTTCCTTGTTGATCTTTTGCTTGGATGACCTGTCCATTTCAGTGAGGGGAGTGTTAAAGTCCCCTACTATTATTGTATTATTGTTGATGTGTTTCTTTGATTTTGTTATTAATTGGTTTATATAGTTGGCTGCTCCCACGTTAGGGGCATAGATATTTACAATTGTTAGATCTTCTTGTTGGACAGATCCTTTGAGTATGATATAGTGTCCTTCCTCATCTCTTATTATAGTCTTTGGCTTAAAATCTAATTGATCTGATATAAGGATTGCCACCTCTGCTTTCTTCTGATGTCCATTAGCATGGTAAATTCTTTTCCACCCCCTCACTTTAAATCTGAAGGTGTCTTCGGGTTTAAAATGAGTTTCTTGTAGGCAACATATAGATGGGTTTTGTTTTTTTATCCATTCTGATACCCTGTGTCTTTTGATTGGGGCATTTAGCCCATTAACATTCAGGGTAACTATTGAGAGATATGAATTTAGTGTCATTGTATTGCCTGTAAGGTGACTGTTATTGTAAATTCTTTCTGTTCCTTTCTGATCTACTACTTTTACGCTCTCTCTTTGCTTAGAGGACCCCTTACAATATTTCCTGTAGAGCTGGCTTGGTGTTTTCAAATTCTTTCAGTTTTTGTTTGTCCTGGAAGCTTTTAATCTCTCCTTCTATTTTCAATGATAGCCTAGCTGGATATAGTATTCTTGGCTACATGTTTTTCTCGTTTAGTACTCTGAATATATCATGCCAGCTCTTTCTGGCCTGCCAGGTCTCTGTGGATAAGTCTGCTGCCAATCTAATATTTTTACCATTGTATGTTACAGACTTCTCTTCCCAGGCTGCTTTCAGGATTTTCTCTTTGTCACTAAGACTTGTAAATTTTACTATTAGGTGACGGGGTGTGGACCTATTCTTATTGATTTTGAAGGGGGTTCTCTGAACCTCCTGGATTTTGATGCTTGTTCCCTTTGCCATATTGGGGAAATTCTCTCCAATAATTCTCTCCAATATACCTTCTGCTCCCCTCTCTCTTTCTTCTTCTTCTGGAATCCCAATTATTCTAATGTTGTTTCGTCTTATGGTGTCACTTATATCTCGAATTCTGCCCTCCTCGTCCAGTAGCTGTTTGTCCCTCTTTTGCTCAGCTTCTTTATTCTCTGTCATTTGGTCTTTTATATCGCTAATTCTTTCTTCTGCTTCATTTATCCTAGCAGTGAGAACCTTCATTTTTTATTGCACCTCATTAATAGCTTTTTTTATTTCAACTGGATTATATTTCAGTTCTTTTATTTCTCCAGAAAGGGCTTTTATATCTCCCTAGAGGGTTTCTCTAATATCTTCCATGCCTTTTTCGAGCCCAGCTAGAACCTTGAGAATCGTCATTCTGAACTCTAGATCTGACATATTACCAATGTCTGTATTGATTATTTCCCTAGCCCTTGGTACTGCCTCTTGTTCTTTTTTTTTTTTTTTTGTGTTGAATTTTTCCGCCTTGTCATTTTGTCCAGATAAGAGTATATGAAGGAACAAGTAAAATACTAAAAGGGTGGCAACAACCCCAGGAAAATATGCTTTAGCCAAATTAGAAGAGATCCCAAATCGTGAGGGGGGGCAAGGGGATAAAAAGAGGTTCAGAAAGAAAAAGAAAAAAGAAACAAATAAAAAAAGAAAACCAATAATGAAAAAAATATAAAAAGGAAAAAAATATATATATATTAGATAAACTAGTTAAAAAACGTTAAAAAAGAAAATGGTAAAAGTTAAAAAAATTTAGCAGAAGAAGAGAAAAAAAATTGAAAAAGAAAAAAAATTAAATTAACTGCAAGGCTAAAGAATCATGGGGAGAAAGCCATGAGTTCCGTGCTTTGCTTTCTCCTCCTCTGGAATTCCGCTGCTCTCCTTGGTATTGAAACTTCACTCCTTGTAAGTGAACTTGGTCCTGGCTGGGTTTCTTGTTGATCTTCTGGGGGAGGGGCCTGTTGTAGTGATTCTCAAGTATCTTTGCCCCAGGCGGAGTTGCACCACCCTTACCAGGGGCCGGGCTGAGTAATCCGCTCGGGTTTGCTTTCGGGAGCTTTTGTTCCCTGAGCGCTTTCCATAGAGTTCCGGAGGACGGGAATGAAGATTTCCGCCTCCCAATCTCCGGCCCGAAGAAGCCGAGAGCCCGGGGCACCACTCCTCAGTGCGCCCTCAGAGAACAGCGCCCAATTACTCCCGTCACCCTGGCCTCCGGCCGCGCTCCGAGCTGACTGAGCCTGCGACCGGTTCAACGTAACCCCGAGCTGAGAGTCACTCCTCGGCTCTGTCTCTGTAGCCAGCTTCCCCGTTCTAATACCTGCAAGCTCTGCGGCACTCAGACACCCCGATCCTTCTGTGACCCTGCGGGACCTGAGGCCACGCTGACCCCGCGTGGGCTTCACCCCGGTTAAGCCTCTGGAGCGATGTCCCTCAGCAGAACAGACTTTTAAAAGTCCTGATTTTGTGCTCCGTTGCTCCGCCGTTTGTCGGAAGCTGGCCCCTCCCCCCGCGGTCTATCTTCCTGTCGCTTTGGATTCACTTCTCCTCCAGTCCTACCTTTCAGAAAGTGGTTGATTTTCTGTTTATAGAATTGCTGTTCTTCTTCTCTTCGATCTCCCGTTGGATTTATAGGTGTTTGCAATCTTTAGATAAGCTATCTAGCTGATCTCCCGCAACCTGAAGTAGTCGCAGCCTGCTACTTCTCCGCCATCTTGACTCCTCCCACTTCAATTAACAGTTTTCTTATGTAATTGGATGCTCCCATATTGGGGGCATAGATATTTATAATTGTTAGATCATCTTGATGGATAGTCCCTTTAAGAATGATGTTGTGTCCTTCTGTATCTCTGACTAAAGTCTTTAGTTTAAAATCCAATTTGTCTGATAAGAGAGTCTCTACCCTAGCCTTTTTTTGAGGCCCATTGGCATGAAATATGCTTCTCCATCCCTTCACTTTCAGTCTGGGTGTATCTTTAGGTTCAAAATGGGTCTCTTGTAGACAACATATGGATGGGTCCTGTCGTTTTATCCAATCTGCAACCCTGTGCTGTTTTATGGGTGCATTTAGGCTATTCACATTGAGAGTGATTATTGATAGATACGTTTTTATTGACATCCTGTTACCTTTGAAGTCTTTCTTTCTATAGATTGTCTCTATATTTCTGTTCAATGCTATTCTTTGGATTTTTCCTCTTTTATAGAACCCCCCTTAATATTAGCTGCAGTGTCATCTTGGTGGTTGCATAGTCTTTTAAGCCTTGCCGGTCTTGGAAACTCTTTATCTCTCCATCCGTTTTGAATGTCAGTCTTGCTGGATAAAGTATTCTTGGCTGAGTGTTCTTCTCATTTAGTGCCCTGAATATATCTTGCCAGCCCTTTCTGGCTTGTCAGGTCTCTGTGGGCAGGTCTAACATTATTCTGATTGGCTTTCCTTTGTAAATAAGGAGCCTTTTTGTCCTAGCGGCTTTCAAGAGATTGTATCTACAATTATGATTCCTCAATTTAACTATCAGGTGCCTTGATGTTTTTTCTGGAATCTATAATCTTGGGTGGAGACCGCTTGGCCTTTAGTACATGAATGCTGGTTCCATTCGCGAGATTGGGAAAATTTTCATGAAAAACTTGTTCCACTATATCTTATAGACTTCTTTCTTTCTCCTCCCCTTCAGGGATTCCAATAATTCTGATGTTGGAATGTTTCATGGCATCATTTATTTCCCTGATTCTGTTTTTGTGGCTTCTAAGCTGTTGGTTCAAGGCTTCCTCCTGATCCTTTCTCTCTATCTCTTTGTCCTCCAGATCACTAATTCTATCTTCTGTCTCAGTTACCCTAGCTTTGAGAGAATTTAGATTAGACTGGAACTCATTGAGAGCATTGTGAACCTCATCACTGGTAGCTTTCAGCTCTGCCCTAACATTGTGAACATCATCTCTGGTCGCTTTCAGTTCAGCCCTAATCAATTCCGTTTGGTCATTCATGGCTTTCTCCAACCTAGCAATCGTCTGGGTAATTGTTAGCCTGAATTCTCTTTCCGACACATTGTCTATGTTGATAGCCATTAGCTCTATTGCAGAAGGTCCATCCTCTGTATTTTTCTTCTGTTGGGCATTCCTCCTCCTAGTCATTTTGGTGATAGATGACTGAACAGATGTAGCTGGATGTATCTACCGTGGTGCAGTCAAGGTGCACCCTGGAACTCTTCTGAGCAATCAGGATTCCCCACCCAATGAGAGAAAAAAGAAAAGAAAAAAAAACAGACCACTAACAGTTAGAATTATGCTATTGAATATAACAAAAAACTCTCTTTAAGAGAAGCATTCAAGTGTTTCAGAATTCCATACAGGTGGGTGTTTCATTTCACTCAGTGTATACCAAGTATTTATTTATTGTGTATATAGATAGATAGATAGATAGATAGATAGATAGAAGTAGTTAACAACTTCAAATTTATAAATGATTCTGTACTGCCTGGAAAGCAGAAGCCATATTTTTTGTCTTTTTCTTTTTTCTTACCATGAGGCAAGGTTGGAACATTTAGTTTAATAATTAAAAATTCATATGGATTATTTCATGTCACTGATGGATCAGGTGGATTTTGATGCCAGGAAAGAGATTTTCTCAGTCAATATAATATGTTTTTCCTAAACAGAAAGTAGTGCATATCTTCCAAGTGGGTCTGGAGATGATTGTGATGAAGATGGCATGGATTTAATATGAATTATTAGGCAATGCCTGAAATTTAGAGAAGAATATCAGATCAGCATAGCATTAATCCTACTCAGCACAGGATAAGAAATTTTAAAGTGCCTCTCACCAGACATTGACTACATCTGTGACATTGAAAACTCCCAAGGCATTTTTTTGATGTTGTGTAAGAATCTCTGCCACTTACAGATGCATATAAGATATACAACTCTTTCTCCCCCAAGGTCCCAAAAATAAAAATCACAGAGATAGGCCTAGAGGCCACAGGGAACACATAAATACCTTACTGAGACTAACATCCATGACTCATAGTGATGATTATTTGTGACCACATTACTGGGGTTAACACACTAATATATGGGTCCTGTTTGGGGAAAGATCACACCAAGTATGAGCCCAATTTATAGGTGGATTGTAGAAAGACAACTCTGGAGACATCAATTTCAGAATTAGTTCACAACATTATGTTTAAAAAGTATGGGGCACCTGGGTGGCTCAGTCAGTAAGCATCCGCCTTTCAGCTCAGGTCATGTTCCCTGGGTCCTTGGATCAAGGCCTGCATCTGGCTCCCTGCCCAGCGAGAAGCCTGCTTCTCTCTCTCCTACTCCCCCTGCCTGTGTTCTCTCTCTCGCTGTGCCTCTCTGGGCCAAATAATTAAAATCTTAAAAAATAAATAAATTGCCTTCAATATCCTCAATATACATTTATTTAAAATACATAAATATAAAACTATCATCAGGAGAAATACTGTCTTATACCAAGATAATTCAGCTTAGATTTTTGAGTAACATAAGTATAAAATAAACATAACTAATTTAATAGCATTTGTTTTATGCTCCCCCTCCAAAAAAAAAAAAAAACCTATTTGTATATTCTGAGAGTCATATGTAGTTTGCTTGACAAGAGGTCATGCTATGAGGGTCTGTATGAGTAAAGTATTGATATATTTCTATTGAATTTTCACCTTGTGAGCTCATTAGAAAATAAATATTTCAAAAACACTTTGGTGTATAATACTTTACATATTCTCATAGGTATACATTTTTATCTTGTATTTCCACATCTCTGTTAGTCTGGCAATCTCTTCTTCGTGGGCTTCCAGGAGAATGTTCTCACCCTTGCCAATAGCTTGAATATACAAGGCTGCCACAGACTACCTCCTAGATACAATGGAATAACTATGCCACCTACCTCTGTATCTTCATTAGACCCACATAGGAAATTTTAATCTGAATAGAAAGAATTGAGGAAAATAAAAATGTAATAAAGAAAATATACCTCCATAATCTCTCTCTTTGCTTTTATTCAATGTAAATTCATTTACATTGCTAATACACTTCTAGACACCATATTTGGTAAGAAATAGTAATGGATGGAATCAAGATTTCAGTTTAAGGAAATCACAGTACAGTCAGAAAATATGCCTCCATGTACACAATACCTCAAGATTTATACATGGAGATAATCACAGTAAAAACAGAATAATTCAAATTTGTTAAAGCACCAGTACATCAAGGTCTACATTTCCTGGAGCAAAGGATGTTTAATTATAAAAAGTCTCTTTCAGTAGAAGAATAAAAACAAACAAACATGGAAATAGTAAAAAATTAGATATATATATAAATAACATTTAATGAATTTACTTATTATTTAAAATTTTAATCAAACACACATAAATTTCCAAGTCCTGCATTAAACTGATGGAATACAAAATAAAATGAACTCTTATCAAGGAGTTCAAGAACAGTAAGGCATTAGACACACATTATCAGTAAGATATGATAATGTATGTGTATGGTACAATGAAAATTCAAATATAGTTCAAATATTAAGTCTAATAGTGAAGTCAAGGAGGGCTTCTTAGAAAAGATAACACCTCTATCATAATGAGCATTTCTGTGTTGCCAGTCCTTACAGATCTCTATTTTTTAAGCACAGCAAATCTAGTAACTCTTATTTCTCTTCTGGCAATTTGGAGTTTAAAAAAAAAAAATCCCAACAATTTGAATATAATTGTATATTTATATATGTCATACTTCTATCTTAGACATATTTTACTTAATTATTTTCATGCAGATATTAATTCAAAATATAAATAAATGGAGAGAGAGAGAGAGAGAGAGAGAATTGTCACCTTTAATTGAACAAGACAGAGTTTTAAAAGATGGAATCTAAAACGAGTCTCTATCTATGATTCAGTATCTTCAAACTTGATTACATGATAGTCATATTCCCCCCTTTTGTATATGATATAAAATACATTTATCATGATCTATATTTAGGGGAAAAAAGATGTAATTATTAACGTGGGGAATGCCCCATTAAGTTACTATATTTAATGGTTAAACCAATATAAAATTGTAAGTGTTGCTATAATTTACAGAATAATTTTTTACTTGTAAAATTGTTTTAGTTGAAATATAATTGGCATCCAGTATGAAACATCATAGTACTTCAATATTATGGTACATTACAAAATAATCTCCACAATAAGTCTTATAACCATTTCTTACCACACAAAGTTAATATAATTGACTATATATCTTATGCTGTACATTGCAACATCCATTAACTTATTTGTGTTACAACTGTAAATTTGTCCCTTTAATACACTTTACTGGGGCGCCTGGGTGGCTCAGTGAGTTAAAGCCTCTGCCTTCGGCTCTGGTCGTGATCCCAGGGTCCTGGGATCGAGCCCCACATTGATCAGACTCTCTGCTTGGCAAGGAGCCTTTCTCCTCTCTCTCTCTGCCTGCCTCTCTGCCTACTTGTGATCTCTGTCTGTCAAATAAATCAAATCTTTAAAGAAATAATTTAAAAAATACACTTTACCTATTTTATGCACCTTTATCATTTCCCCTACACTGGAAATTTACAGTTCATGTCCTTTATCTATGATTGTATTTCTGTTATGTTTTGTTTATTTTCCTGTCTTTTTTTCTTTTTTTAGATTTTATGTGTAAGTGAAATCATACAATGTTTGTCTTCCTTTGTCTGACTTATTTCACCTTGTATAATACCATTAAAACCATATACGTTGGAAGAAATGGAAAGATTTTTTTTAATGACTGAGTATATATTCTTTATCCATTCTTTTATCAATGGATACTTTGCTTTTGTATCTTGGATATCATAAATAATGCTTCAATGAACATATGAGTACATATATCCTCTTGAATTGGTGTTTTTATTTTCTCAAGATAAATATCCAGAGGTGAAATTGCTGAATTGTACAATTGTTCTAATTTAATTTTTGGAGGAACCTCCATATTGCTTTCATAGTAGTTAGACCAATTTGTAATCCCACCAACAGTGTATAAGAGTTCCCTTTTGTCCACATACTTGCCAACACTTCTTATTTTTTGCCTTCTTGATAATAGCCAATTTTACAAGTGTGAGGAGATATCTAATTGTACTTTTGGTTAGCATTGTGATGATTATTGGTATTGAGCACCTTCTAATGGTTCCTATGTGTCATTTCTATGTCTTCTTGGAAAAACGTGTATTTAAGACCTCTGGCCATGATTTGGTCATGTTGTTTGCTTTTTAAACTTAGTCATGAAAGATCCCCCAATGATGGGTCCCCCGATGATAGGTCCGTGATCAAAGGCGTGACACTGATACAAAGCGAAGGTCAAGCAAAGCTTTATTTTGCTCCAAGCATCGAGAATCTAACTGATCAGTCAGGCTGCCTCTTACAGACAGGGCGACCCCTCCCAGCCTCACAGACTAATTTTTATAGAGCAAAGACCATGTGGTTGAGCCTGGCCACACACAGGTGGCCAATGAGATTGGAACACACAGAGAAAGCTGCACAGTCATGCTAGGTCACACACGGGTGGCCAATTGAATTACAATTCACCCATAGTAGTTATTTGAACTAGCCTATCACCTTGGTCAGAATTGGCGCCCAAAAGGCAGGGCCCACACTCCTTGGTAGCTAGGGAGACAGTATGCGTGCCCCACTGATTGGATGTCTCCACCTGACCCGACTCATCCCTGCAATCGGGCTGTTATCTCCACCTGACCTGACCCGCCCTTGTATTTGGGCCCTGTTATCAGGGACTAGTCAACCACATTTTACTGGTTTCCTGGACTTGTTTATAAGTAAGTTCTGTGGGGGGAGCAGTGTCAGTTTAAGTTTTACTGCATAAACAACAAAATCACTGTTTAACCGGATGGAATTGCTCTGGCTAAATAGGCCCTTACAGTCATATAAATTCTTAACATTTTAAATATTAACCCCTTATCAGATGTATAAATTAATTTAAATGTATACATAATTATAAATAAGAATTTTTCAAATGTTTCCTTTTACTTGGTCAGGTGACTTTTCGTTCCTTTGGTGGTTTGTTTTGTACAGAAATTCAACTGAATTTTGTACAATTTGTATCCTGCCACTTGGTTGAATTATTGTTTGAGTTCTAGCAATTTTTGGTTGGCATCTTTTGGGTTTTCAAAATAGTGTATCATATCATTTATGAAGAGTGAGAGTTTGACTTCTTCTTTGCTGATATGAGTGACTTTTATTTCTTTTTGTTTGACTGCTGATGCTAAGACTTCTAGTTCTATGTTGAACAAAAGTGGTGAGAGTGGCCATCCCTGTTGTGTTCCTGACATTAGGAGAAAAGCTCTGTGTTTCCTCATTGAGAATGATATTCTTGCAGGGTTTTTCATAAATGTCTTCTCTGCTGCTGAGGTATGTTCCCGCTATCCCTATGCTGTAAAGAGTTTTAATCAAGAAAATATGCTGTATTTGGCAAATGTTTTTTTCTGCATCTATTGAGGGAATCATGTGGTTTTTGCCCTTTCTTTGGTTAATGTGGTGCACCACACTAATTAACTTGCAGATGTTAAGCCATCCTTGCCGCACAGGAATAAAGCCCACTTTGTTGTGGTGAATAATCCTTTTAATGTACTGTTGGATCCTATTAGCTAGTACCTAAGTGAGGATTTTTGCATCCATGTTCATCAAGCATATTAGTCTGTAATTCTCCTTTTAGGTGGGGTCTTTGTCTGGTTTTTGGATCAAGGTAATGCTAGCCTTATTGGGCAAGATTGGAAGTTTTCTTTCTATTTCTATTTTTTGAAACAGCTTCAGGAGAAAATTTATTAATCCTTCTTTAAATGTTTCATAGAATTCCCCTGTCGGTGATTTATTTTATTACACAAAAGCTTAGTTTGATGCAATGACACTTGTTTGTTTTAGCTTTTGTTGCCATTGCCTGAGGTGATTGGTACAAAAATAATATTGTTAAGGCTGATGTCAAGGAGCTTACACCCTATGTTTTCTATGGGACTTTTATAATTTTAGTTGTCGCATTTAAGTCTTTAATCCATTTTCAATTTATTTTTCTATATAATGTAAAATAGTGGTCCCGTTTTATCATTTTATTTGTAGCTTTCCAGTTTTCCACAACACCAATTATTTGAATTCCTTTTCCCCATTGTATATTCAGTTTTCTAACGTAAGCCTAATTTTATCTATTTTTATTTTTTTTATTATTGAATTATAGTTAGCATGCAATGCTATATTAGCTTCGGATGCATAGTGATTCAACAACTCTACATACTACTCACAGCTCAACATATGACATCTCCCACCATAATGTTATTATTATAACATATATATGTTATTATATATAAAATAACAATAATAATTATAATAAATAAAAAAATATTTTACAATATTATTATGCACATTCCATATGCTGTATTTTGTCTCTTTGACTTATATATTTTACAACTGGAAGTTTATATCTCTTAAGTTTATTTATTTTGTGTATCTCCTCACTTTTTCCTCTGACAATTACCAGTTTGTTCCCTGTATTTATGAGTCTGTTTCTGTTTTCTTGTTTGTTCATGCTTTGTTTTTTGGATGCCAGATATAATAAATACATGGCATTTTCTGTGTCTGACTTATATCAGTTAACATAATACCTTCTATGTTTATCCATGTTTTTGTAAAGGACAGGATCTCAGGAATTTTATGTGATATACATTCTTTCATGGACACTTGGGTTGCTTCCATAACTTGGCTATTGTAAACAATTATGTGATAAATATAAGAGAGCCCCTAACCTTCTGAATGGGTGCTTTCATTCTCTTTGTGTAAATATCCAGTAGTGGAATTACTGCATAAAATTGTATTTGTATTTTTAATTTTTTGAGGAAACTCCATTATGTTGCACCACAGTGCAATGCAACACAATGGGTACACCAATTTACCAGCTGTGCACAAGGTTTCTTTTATCCCCTACATTCTTGCCAGCACTTAGTGTGAGGTAATGATCTCATTTTATTTCTATTTAAATTTCCCTGATGATAACTGATGTTGAGTCGTGTATATTGGTCACCTGTATATCTGTGGGAAAATATCTATTCAGCTTTAATGCCCATAATTTCATTGGATAATTTGTTCTTTATGGTGTTGAGCTGTGCAAGTTCTTTGTATATTTCAGACAGGAACTTAAAAGATATATTATTTATAAATATCTTCTCTCATTAACTAGTTTGAATTTTGGTTTTCTTGGGTTGTGTAAATTTTTATTTCATCCACTATGTAAAAGTTTTTTTTTAAATGTAATTCCAGAAGTTTAATTTTCTTTTCTTTCCCTTGGGTGAGGAATCATGCTTATAAATATGATGCTAATGTTAGTGTACAAGAAATAATTGTCTATGTTTTAGAAGTTTTATGGTTTCAGGTTTCATATTTAGGTCTTTAATCTATGTTGGTGTGTGTGTGTGTGTGTGTGTGTGTGTGTTTGGTGTGAAAAAGTAGTGTGAAAAATTGGCCCAATTTCATCCCTTTGCTTGTTGCTGTCTAGTTTTCCCAACACCATTTATTGAAGAGACTACCTTTTCTTAATTGCATTGTCTCACTTATTTTTTCATAGATAAATTAACCATATAGGCATCACTGTATTTCTGGGTTCTCTATCCTGTTCCATTGATCTGTGGTTATATTTTATGTTAGTAACATACTATTTATTTTATTCCAGTATAACTAACATGCAGTGCTAAATTAGTTTCAGGTGTACAATATAGTGATTCAACAGCTCCCTCCATCATCCTGTGCTCATTACAAGTTCACTCCTTAGGCCACTCCACTTATTTCACTATTCCCCCAACAGACATCCTCTCTGGCAACCATCAGCATTTTCTCTATAAGTTAAGAGTCTGTTTCTTTGTTGTCTCTCTCTTTTCTCATTTGTTTTGTTTCTTAAATTCCAAATATGAGTGAAACTGTCTTGTATTTGTCTTTCTCTGACTGCCTTATTTCACTTAATATTATTCTCTAGCTACATCCATGTCATTTAAACAGAAAGATTTCATTATTTTTTAAAATATTTATTTATTTGAAAGAGAGATAACATCAGAATGGAGAGAGGGGCAGAGAGGAAGAGGGAAGTGGGTTTCTTGCTGACTGGGGACCTGTCAGGAAATTCAGTCCCAGAACCTTGAGATCATGACCTGACCTTATTGACTGAGCCTCCCAAAGATTTAATTTCTTTTTATGGCCAATTATTATCCCATTGTAACTCTTCTTTATCTCTTCATCAATTAATGGACACAGGTTGCTTCCATCATTTATCTTTGTAAATAATGCAGCTAAAAAAAATTGGGGGGGGGGGAGTTGATTGTACAACTTTGTGTTAGTGTTTCTGCATTTTGAGGAAGATGCCCAGTAGAGCTATTACTGGGTTGAAAGGTAATTCTTGAGCAACTTCTGTGCTCTTTTCCACAGTAGCTGCACCAATTTGCATTTCCATCAGTAGTGCAAGAGGGTTCCACTATCTCATGATCCTCACCAACACTCCCTGTTTCTTGTGTTTTTTTTTTTATTTTTGCCATTCTGAGAGGTGTAAGGTGATATCACATTGAACTTTTCAGTTACCTTCCCCTAATGATGAGTGATGATGAGCATCTTTTCATGTGTCTGGTTGCCATCTAGGTATCTTCTATAGGGAAACATCACTCACAACTTCTGCCCCTATTTCTTTTTTTTAAATTTAAATTCAATTAGCCAACATATAGTACATCGATAGGCTTTCAATGATATATTTCTTGCATAAAACACCCAGTGCTCCTCACATCACATACATTCATTAATGCCCATCACCAAGTTACCCAACCCCCACACACCACCCTATCTGCAAATCTCTGTTTCCTGAGTCAAGAGTCTCTTATTGTTAGTCTCCCTCTCTGATTTCTTCCCATTAAGTTTTCCCTCCCTTCCCCTATTGTCCTCTGCACTATTCTTTATATTCCACATATGAGTGACACTCATATGTGTAATATGCCATATAATTGTCTTTCTATGCCATATAATTGTCTTTCTATGTCTTTCTTTCTTACATCACTCAGCAAAATGTCCTCCAGTTCCATTCATGTTGATGTAAACGATACATATTCATCTGACTGATGGCTGAGTAATATTCCATTGTATGTAAAAACCACACACTATTTACTTATTCATCTGCCGAAGGACATCTTGGCTTCTTCCACAGTTTGGCTACTGTGGACATTGTTGCTATGAACATTGGGGTGCATATGTCCCTTCTTTCACTACATCTGTATCTTTGTGGTAAATACTTAGGTGTGTAATTGCTAGGTCATAGGGTACTTCTATTTTTAGCACCCTAAGGAAACTCCATACTGTTTTCCATAGTGGTTGTATACCACCTTGCATTCCCACCAAGAGTATAAGAATTTTTCTCTTCTTCTGAATCCTTGCCATCATTTGTTGTTTCCTGTCCTGTTAATTTTAGCCATTCTAACTTGTGTAATTTAGTATATCATTGTGGTTTTGATTTGTATTTCCCTGATAGCAAGTGATATGGAGCATTATTTATGTGTCTGTTGGCCATTTGTATGTTTTCTTTGGAGTAGTGTTTGTTCATGTTTTCTGCCCATTTTTTGACTGGATTACTTGTTTATTGGGTGTTGAGTTTGAGAAGGTCTTCATCGAATTTGGATACCAGCCTTTTACCTGCTATGTTATTTGCAAATGCATTTTCCCATATTGTTGGTTGCCTTCTAGTTTTGTTGATTGTTTCCTTCTCTCTGCAGAAGATTTTTATCTTGATAATATCTCAATATTTCATTTTTGCTTTTGTTTCCCTTGTCTTTAGAGATGTGTCTTGCAAGAAGTTGCTGCAATCAAGATTGAAGAGGTTATTGCCCTTGTTCTCTTCTAAGATTTTGAAGGATTCCTGTCTGGTATTTATGTCATTCATCCATTTTGAGTTTATCTTTGTGTATGGTGTAAGAGAATGGTCCAATTTCATTCTTCTTCATGTGGCTGTCCAGCTGTCACAGCACCATTTAGTGAGGAGTCATTCCCCCCCCCCCCACCATTGGATAGTCTTTCCTGATTTGACAAAGATTAATGGACCCTAGAGTTGAGGGTCCATTTCTGGACACTCTGTACTGTTCCATTGATCTGTCTACTTTTGTGCCATTACCATGCTGTAATTACGATGATCACAGCCCTGTAATATAGCTTGAACTCGGGTATTATGATGCCACCAGCTTTGGTTTTCTTTTCCGACATTCTCTGGTGAATTAGGATCTTTTTTGTCTCCATACAAATTATAAGACTATTTGTTCCAGCTCTGTGAAAAAATGTCCACGGTAATTTGATAGAGATTGCATTAAATTTGTAGATTGCTCTGAGCAGCAAAGACATTTTAATAATATTTATTCTTCTGATCCATGAACATGAAATGCTTTTCCATTTCTTTGTGTCTTCCCCAGTTTTTTTCATAAATATTGTGTAGTTTCCAGAATACAGACCATTTGCCTCATTGGTTAGGTTTACTCATAGTAATGTTATGGTTTTTAGTGCAATTATAAATAGGATTAATTCCTTAATTTAGCTTTCTTCAGTAACGTTGGTATTATATATTAATGTAACTTACTTCTGTTCATTGATTTTGTATCCTGCCATATTGCTGAATTTCTGTATGAGTTCTAGCAATTTTGAGGTTGTCTTTTGGGTATTCCACATAAAGTGTCATGTCATCTGTGAAGAGATAGAGGTTAACTTTTTCTTTGTCAATTTGAATTTTTTAAAATGTATTTTTGTTGTATGATGGATGAGTTTAGGACTGATAATACTATGTTGAAGAATAGTGGTGAAAGTGGACATCCTTGTGGTGCTCCTGACCTTAAGAGAAAAGCTCTTAGTTTTTCCCCATTGAGAATGATCTTCACTGTGGACTTTTTATAGATTATTTTTATGATATTGAGGAATGTTCCCGCTATCCTTATATTTTGAAGAGTTTTAATGAGAAAGGATGCTGTATTTTGTCAAATTCCTTTCCTGCAAAAGATGGAGAAGATTGCATGTTCTTCTGTTTCTTCTATTAATATGCTCTATCACATTGATTGATTTCTGAATTTTGAATAAGCCTTGAATCCCAAGAATAAATACAACCTGGTCATGGTGAATAATCCTTTAAATATACTGATGGATCCTCTTAGCTAGTGTCTTGATGAGTATTTTGGCATCCACGTTCATCAAGGATATTGGCCTGAAATTTCCCTTTTCAATGGGGTCTTTGTCTGGTTACGAGATCAAGGTAATGATGGCCTCATAGAGTTTGGAAGTTCTCCTTCCATTTGTATTTTTTTTTTTTTTGAAACAGCTTCACTAGAATAGGTATTATTTCATTTTTAAATGTTAGTAGAATTTCTCTGGGAAGCTACGTGGCCCAAGACTCTTGTTTTTGGGGGGTGGTTTTTGATTACTGCTTCAACTTCCTTGCTTGGCATGAGTCTGTTCAGATTTTCTATTTCTTCCTGTGTCAGTCTTGGCCATTTATACATTTTCAGGAATAAATTCATTTCTTCCAGATTGCCTATTTGTTGGCACATACTTGTTCATAATATGTTCTAACACTTTTCTGTATTTCCTTGGTATTGGTCATGACTTCTCCCCTTTCATTCATGATTTTATCAATTTTGGTTGCTTCTCTTTTATTTTGAATAAATCTCACCAGAGGTTTTTTTTTTTTTGGTTTTTTTTTTTTTTTTTGGTCTTATTAATTCTTTCAAGGACCCAGCTTCTACTTTTGTTGATCTGTTTTGCTGTTCTGGTTTCTATTTCTTTGATCTCTGCTCTAGTCTTTATTATTTATCCTCTCCTGATTTATTTAGGTTTTATTTCAAGTTCTTTTTCTAAGTCCTTTAAGTGTAAGGTTAGGTTGTGCATTTAGGTTTTTTTCTAATTTTTTTGAGAGAGGCTCGGATGGCAGTTTTTCACCCTTAAGACTGCTCTCTCAGTATCCCATAGGTTTTGAACTGATATGCTTTCATATTCATTGGCTTGCATGAATAGTTTAAGTTCGTCTTTAATTTCCTGGTTTACCCATTCATTCTTTAGTTGGATGTTCTTTAAACTCCAAGTGTTTGTGTTTCTTTCATTTTTTTTTTTCTTGTGATTGAGTACCAGGTTCAAAGTATTGTGGTCTGAAAATATCCAATCTCAAACTTTTGGTATTGGTAGAAATTTAATTTGTGGCCTACTATGTGATCTATTCTGGAGAAAACCACATGTGCATTCAAGAAGAATGAGTATTGGGTTGATTTAGGATGGAATATTCTATATATATACCTGGAAATTCCATCTGGTCCCATGTGTCATTCAAAGTCCTTATTTCTTTGTTGAACTTCTGCTTAGATCATCTGTCCATTGCTGCAAGTAGGTTATTAAAGTCTCCTACTATTAATGTATTATTATCAATATGTTTCTTTACTTTGGTTTTTAGTTGGTATATATAATTGGCTGCTTCCACGTTGGGTACATAGATATTAACAATGGTTAGATCTTCTTCTTCTTTTTTTTTTTTCATTTTTTTAAAATTTATTTTCAGCGTAACAGTATTCATTGTTTTTGCACCATACCCAGTGCTCCATGCAATACGTGTCCTCTCTAATCCCACCACCTGGTTCCCCAAACCTCCCACCCCCTGCCACTTCAAACCCCTCAGATTGTTTTTCAGAGTCCATAGTCTCTCATGGTTCACCTCCCCTTCCAATTTTCCCCAACTCCCTTCTCCTCTCTAACTCCCCTTGTGCTCCATGCTATTTGCTATGCTCCACAAATAAGTGAAACCATATGATAATTGACTCTTTCCTTGACTTATTTCACTCAGCATGATCTCTTCCAGTCCCATCCATGTTGCTACAAAAGTTGGGTATTCATCCTTTCTGATGGAGGCATAATACTCCATAGTGTATATGGACCACATCTTCCTTATCCATTTGTCCATTGAAGGGCATCTTGGTTCATTCCACAGTTTGGCGACCGTGGCCATTGCTGCTATAAACATTGGGGTACAGATGACCCTTCTTTTCACTACATCTGTATCTTTGGGGTAAATATCCAGTAGTGCAATGGCAGGGTCATAGGGAAGCTCTATTTTTAATTTCTTGAGGAATCTCCACACTGTTCTCCAAAGTGGCTGCACCAACTTGCATTCCCACCAACAATGTAAGACGGTACCCCTTTCTCCACATCCCCTCCAACACATGTTGTTTCCTGTCTTGCTAATTTTGGCCATTCTAAGTGGTGTAAGGTGGTATCTCAATGTGGTTTTAATTTGAATCTCCCTGATGGCTAGTGATGATGAACATTTTTTCATGTGTCTGATAGCTATGTATATGTCTTCATTGGAGAAGTGTCTGTTCATATCTTCTGCCCATTTTTTGATATGATTGTCTGTTTTGTGTGTGTTGAGTTTGAGAAGTTCTTTATAGATCCTGGATATCAACCTTTTTTCTGTACTGTCATTTGCAAATATCTTCTCCCATTCCATGAGTTGCCTCTTTGTTTTCTTGACTGTTGTGATCACCAAGACAGCATGGTACTGGCATAAAAACAGACACATAGACCAGTGGAACAGAGTAGAGAGCCCCGATATGGACCCTCAACTCTATGGTCAAATAATCTTCGACAAAACAGGAAAAAATATACAGTGGAAAAAAGACAGTCTCTTCAATAAATGGTGCTGGGAAAACTGGACAGCTATATGTAGAAGAATGAAACTCGACCATTTTCTTACACCGTACACAAAGATAAACTCAAAATGGATAAAAGACCTCAACGTGAGGCAAGAATCCATCAGAATCCTAGAGGAGAACCTGGGCAGTATGTTCTTTGCTCTTCGAAATCAGCCACAGCAACTTCTTTCAAGATATGTTTCCAAAGGCAAAGGAAACAAAAGCGAAAATAAACTTTTGGGATTTCATCAAAATCGTTAGATCTTCTTGTAGGATAGACTCTGTAAGTATGATATAGTGTCCCTCTACATCTCCTACTACAATATTTGGTTTAAAGTCTAATTTGTCTGATATGAGGATTACTACCACTGCTTTCTTTTGAAGTCCATTAGTGTGCTAAATAGTTTTCTACACTCTCACCTTCAGTCTGGAGGTATCTTTAGGTATAAAATGAGTTTCCTGTAGACAACATATGGATGGCTCTTGCTTTTTATATCCAATCTGATAGAAATATGTTTCTTTTGATTGGAATATTCATTCCATTTATATTCAGAGTAACCATAAAACTATATTAATTTAGTGACATTATATTGCCTATAAAGTCCCTGTTTATGTAGATTATCTATTATTTTCTGGTCTATGTTACTCTTAAGTTCTCTTTTCACGTACTGTATCCCCCGTTAATATTTCTTGCAGGGCTGCCTGGCTTGGTAGTCACATAATCTTTCATTTTCTATCTGTCCTGGAAGCTCTTTATCTCACTTTTCATTCTGAACGACAGCCTCACAGGAAAATCTACAGGTTCTTCTCTTTTAATACCTTTAATATATCTTGCCAACACTTTTTGGCTTTTTTTCTTTGGATAGGTCTGTTGTTCCTTGTTCCTTATATAAGGAACATCCTCTCCCTAGCTGCTCTCAGGATAGCATCTTTGGCTGTAAGATTTGCAAGGTTCAATATTATATTTTGGGATGTTGATTTATTTTTATTAATTTGGGGAACTGGCTTCTCTGCCTCTTGAACATGGATGCTTGTTTCTTTCCCTAGAATAGGGAAAGAAATCTTAGCCATGATTTGCTGAAATATACCTTCTAGTCTTCTATATTTCCACAGCCTCTGGGATCCCCATAATAAGGACATTCATTTGTTTCAAGGCATCATTAATGTCTCTAAGACTTTCTTCTTGAGCTACTAGTTGTATTTTTCTCTTTTCCTCAGCTTGCTTCATTTCCATAAGCTTGCCCTCTAGGTCACTTATTCTTTCTTCTGACTCATTGACCCTAGCTGTTAGAACATCCAATTTGGACTGTATCTAATTCATAGCAGTTTTATGTTCAGCCTAATTAGATCTCATTTCTGCCATCAGAGATTCAGTATTGTAATGTATGCTTTTTCCAAGACTAGCTATTCACTATTTTTGCTATGCTGTATGCCATATCTGACAACCTACTTATAGCTATATTGATTAGCTCTGTTAGAGAACATTACCTCTAGTTCCCTTCTTTGTTGTGAGTTCCTCTTAGTCACTCTGCCCAGGGAAAGGTGGGTAAGTGAATGAACAGAGTCTAAAATATCAACCATTGCCCAAGTAGAATTCACCCTAGAAAAAATCCAAAGTAGTTGGAAGCCAACATGGAAAAGATACAATATAAACAGAAAGCCAAGATACAATAAAAATATATTTAAAAAGGGGAGGAGGGACTATAACAACACAGGGTGGAAAAAAAGGGTGGTCTGTTTGTTCCTGATTGAATTCTGTTCTGTTGTTAGAGGACACCACATCCCAAAATTGCAAAGAAATCCAAATTTTTATTTATATAAAAATCAAATTGAATCGAGAGAAAAAAGAACTAGAATGAAGCACATATCTTTAAAATGTAGATGTGAAAAATAGAAGTTAAAGAAATGACTTCAAAACAAAAGCTGGTGGAGCAACTGGGTGGCTCAGTGAGTTAAAGCCTCTGCCTTCAGCTCAGGTCATTGTCCTGGGGTCCTGGGATCGAGGCCCACATTGGGCTATCTGCTCAGTGGGGAGCCTGCTTCCCCATTTCTCTCTGACTACTTGTGATCTCTCTCTCTCTCGCTCTCTCTCTCTGTCAAATGAATATAGAATCTTAAAAAAAGCTGGTAAAATAAGAATCTATTAAATGGGTAAAATGTAAAGAAAAAAAAATAGAATGAAGGGTAAACATGTAGTGAAGAAATACCTGAATCTGTTTTCCCCTGTCTCCGGAGTTTTACAGTCTTGTGGGATCCTTCAGTTTGTCATTCACCTGTTCTTCCAGGCTGTCTTCTGAGAGAGGGGCTTTGTGCTGCTGTACAAGTATCTTTGCCTGAGCAGAGCTGCCCCACCCTTCGTCAGAAGGATGGGCTTAATGTAAGCTGGTTCTCTATGTGGGCTTTTGTTTCCTGGTGGATTTTCATGCTTCTTCAGAGGGTCAGAGCAAAAATGGTTGTGACTGGATCTCTGGCTGGGAGCCACAAGATCATGGACACATCTTCAATAAACTCTCTGGGACAAACCATCTCCACTTCTGTGTGCACCAAACTTCACAGATTACCATGGTTTGCACTCATTGAAGTTCTCCTGGGAGGAATTCCTGGAGCCTGTGTGCATCTCTGCATTTTGTGACTTTGGGAATGTGAGCTGTTATGGGCTCACATGCACTCTCTGCTCCACTATTTTGAAGTCATGGGTGGGCACCAACCCACTATATAAAGCAATAAATAGCAAAGCCAAAGAGGAAACAAAAAGTGAGATAGACTTAAAATTAACCACATAAAGTAATTACTTAGGTGTATATGTTCCAAATATTTTAATTAAAAGGTATTTTAATATTGGATAAAAATGCAAAATGTGAACATAAAAGCACACTTAGGTATAAAGAAACAAGGTATAATTAAAGAAAGAACAAAAGATACAGCTTTCTACCACAAATTAAATAATGCTGACTTCTGGTTTCTGATTCCACAGTTAAGTAGCTTGGAAGTCATAAGTCCATCCTAACAAGTAAAAAGGTGAGCACACTGAAAAATTAACAACTCCACCTTGGATATGAAAATTAGATGCAACACAGCACAAAGCCCTTCACCAAGACTGAAGAGAAAGACACATATTGGGAGTCATAACTTAATTGATTAGAGATTTACAAGAAGAAACTACTATGGGAATCAGTGCTGGATTAGGAGAACCTGGACTGTAATCAGTTAGATTCCAGGAACTCAATGTAAGCAATTTCGAGATTTAAAAACACCATGGGTCTCCAGTCATTTGTGAGGCTTCCAAACTTTTGTGAGTTTTACCTCAAGGAACTTGACCAATTCTCGCATTCTCTGATAAAAGGAGAGAACAAGGAAACATTTTAAAATATGACAACATTATGTAGTTCTTAACAAGGCCTTCCCTCAGAAGAAACCAGTTAAACATAAAGTAAACTTCTGGGGTCTTATCAGAGTATAACACACTAGGGAAAGTGAAATAACAAACACCAGTCATCTCTAGTTGGAAAAGAGAAATACCCAACTCCAGCCCAGTCTAGACATCAACATGGGAAACAGGAAATACTCAAGTAGAGCTCATTCCAGGCATTCTTAAAAATCTGTTAGGTGAGAAAAATAAAGGAAAAAAAGAGAGAAAGAGAGAGAAACACTTGTGAGGCTCACAGACCAGAGACATAGATGCTTCAAAGGACTGAGATCTAGTCATAGCACTATAGAATGCATTCCATCCACCAACACCTTATCACCACATTTTTAAAGGCCTGAGTACGTTGATTCTTATTTACCCAGGATAGTATCTCCAGCTATGAAGAAAAAAAAGTTATTAAAAAATGAAGACACAGAATAATCATCAGATCCTGATATCCAAGGATGTTGAACTTATTAGATCATGTAATTCAAAACAAATACAATTAATATTCAATGAAATGTAATGTATGAAGTAGATATAATGAAAAATGAGTTATGTAATCAGACAGATTAATTCTAAGAAAAAAATAAAAACACAAAAGTTACAGATCAAAAACAATTTAACAGAAAAAATATTTTTAATGGTCTTATTTGCAGACTGGAACCATCTGAGAAAAGAATCTCTAAGCTAGATAATATATTATAGGAATTGTCAAAAATTAAAAGCAAACAAGACAGATTTTAAAAATAGAACAGAAAATCCAAGGACAGTGTGACAACTACAAAAAATGAATATTAGCATAATGGGAATATGAGACTATGAGAAAGTGAAAAGAGAAAAAAAGAAATATTTGAAAAAAAAGTATGACTGAGAATTTTCTAAATTAATGTTTTCAAATCACAAATCCAGAAATCTCAGAAGACACCAGCAGAATAAATACCAGAATAGTTACATTTAGGCACATCATTATCAAATTACAGACATTCAAGGGTAAAGAAAGAAATCTTGAAAACAACCAGACAAAAACAAACTAAAACAAATTACACACTAAGATATTACATTTGACTTTTCTCAAGAACACTGTAAACAAGAAGAAAGTAGAATTAAATAAAGTATTCAAATTAAAAAAAACAGACAAACTTATACACTATGAAATTATTCTTTTTTATGTTTCAGGTTTTTATTTAAATTCTAGTTAGTTAAAATAAGGTTTAAGATTAGTTTATGGGGTAGAATTTGATAATTCATAACTTGCTTGTAAAACTCAGTGCCCTCTTTAATCCCCATCACCCATCCCTGCACCCACCTCCCTTCGAGCAACCATCTGTCTTTTTTTTTTGCTTGTGTTCTTTCCCTATATTCATCTGTTTTGCTTATTAAATTCCACATATGGTATTTTCTTTCTCTGAGTGAATTATTTTGCTTGGCATAATACACTGGAGCTCCATCAACACCTTCCTAAATGACAAAAATCTCATCCTTTTTGATGGCTGAGTAATGTTCCATTGTATGTATATGTGACATCTTTATCAATTCATCAACTGATGAGCATTTAGACTCTTTCCATAATTTGGCTATAGTTGATAATGCTGCTATAAACATCAGGTTGTATGTGTTCCTTCAAATCAGTATTATTTTTTAATCTGATGGGTAAATATGTGGTAGTGAAATTGTTGGGTCATAAATAGGATAGTTCCATTTTTAACTTTTTGAGGAAACTTCATACTATTTCTGATAGTGGCAGCTCCACTATGCATTCTCATCAAGAGTGTAAGATGGTTCCCCTTCCTCCACGTCTTTTTCAACATCTGTTTTTTCCTGTTGTTTTTAGCCATTTTGACAGGTATGAAATGATTTCTCAATGCAGTGTTTATTTTCATTTTGCTGTTGATAAGTGATGTTGAACATCTTTTCATGTATCTCTTATGCATCTCTATGTCTTCTTTGGAAAAATGTTTATTCATGTCTTCTGCCCATTAACAGAAGTAAAATACTGAGTAAAGTCGCATGATACAAAATCAACATAGAGAAATCTTTTTCATTTTTATACAATAATTAAATGGTAGAAAGAAAAAACGGAGAATCAATCTGATTTAAAATTGCATCCAAAACATAGATGTCCTTCAATAGATGAATGGATAAATATATGGTTCATATATACAATGGAATATTACTCAGCCAATAGAAAGGATGAATATTTACCTTTTGCATTGACATGGATTAAATGGAGATATTACACTAAATGAAACTAGTCAAGCAGAGAAAGACAGTTATCATATGATTTTATTCATATATGGAACATAAGGAATAGCATTAAGGACCATAGGAGAAAGGAGGGAAAACTGAATGGGAGGAAATCAGAGAGGGAGACAAATCATGAGAGAGTCTGGAATCCAGGAAACAAACTGGGGGTTACAGAAGGGAGGACAGTGGGGGATGGGATAGCTGGGTGATGGGTATTAAGGAGGGCACATGTTGTGATGAGCACTGAGTGTTATAAACAACTGATGAATCATTGAACACTACATCAGAAACATGATGTACTATATGTTGGCTAAATAAACATAAAACGAGAGAAAGAAAGAAAGAAAGAAAGAAAGAAAAATGAGAAAAAAGAAAACCATTAAGGATCCCTGAAATAAATTAATCCTAATGAGATTTCACTGGACTCAAGTCATTTTGAAGTATGGGATTCATAATATGACCCCATTAACCCAGCTTAGGAATTCTTAGGAGCCATAAGTACATGCATCAGATATTGGAGTACTTTCTTCACAAATTTCACTTGCTTGACAATATCTTATTGAGAAAAGTACATAAAAAATATAATTTAAAATATTGCACCCAAAACTGTAAGATACCTAGGAATAAACCTCAAAAAAGGTAAAATATCTATACTCTTTGAACTGTAAAACACTTAGAAAATAAACAGAAAATGACAGGAAAACTTTTTTAGCAACATGGACGGGACTGGAAGAGATTATGCTGAGTGAAATAAGTCAAGCAGAGAGAGTCAATTATCTTATGGTTTCACTTATTTGTGGAACATAACTAATAGCATGGAGGACAAGGGGAGTTAGAGAGGAGAAGGGAGTTGAGGGAAATTAGAAGGGGAGGTGAACCATGAGAGACTATGGGCTCTGAAAAACAATCTGAGGGTTTTGAAGGGGGGGATGGGAGGTTGGGGGAACCAGGTGGTTGGTATTGGAGAGGGCACGGATTGCATGGAGCACTGGGTGTGGTGCAAAAACAATGAATACTGTTACACAGAAAATAAATTAAAAATTTAAAAAAATGGGAAAACATTCCCTGTTCATGGATTAAAAGAAAAACATATTATTTAATCTGTTCTACACAAAGCAAAATACACATTTAATACAATCACTATCAAAATACCACAAGCATTTTTCACAGAAGTAGAACAAACAATACTAAAATTTGTATGGCACAACAAAAGACTCCAAAGAGTCAAAACAATCTTGAAAAAGCAAAGCTGGGGGGTGCCTGGGTGGCTCAGTGTGTTAAGTCTCTGCCTTCAGCTCAGGTCAAGATCTCAGGGTACTGGGATAAAGCCACGCACTGGGCTCTTTGCTCAACAAGGAACCAGCTTCCCCTCTTCTCTCTTTGACTGCCTCTCTGCCTACTTGTGATCTCTGTCTATCAAATAAATAAATAAAATCTTTAAAAGAACAAAAAAGAAAAAGCAAAGCTGGAGGCATCACTATTCCGGACATCACTTTATATTACAAAAGCTATAGTGACCAAGGCTGTGTGTTACTGGCACAAACACAGACACACAGATCAATGGAACAGAACAGAGTGCCTGGAAATGGACCATCAACTCTATGGCCAAATAATCTTCGACAAACCAGAAGAGATTATCCAATGTAAACAAAACCAGCCAAGCAAAAAACAGTCTTTTCAATAAATGGTGCCGGGAAATTGGACAGCCACATGCAGAAGAATGAAACTGGGAAATTCTCTTACAAAATACACAAAGATAAATTAAAAATGGATGAAAAATTTCATTGTGAGACAGAAATCCAACAAAATTCTAGAGGAGAACACAGGCAGTACACTCTTCAAATTTGAAAAAAGCAACTTCTTGCAAGATAAGTCTCTAAAGGCAAGGGAAACAAAAGCAAATATGAACTATTGGGACTTCATCAAGATAAAAAAGTTTCTGTGCAGCAAAGAAAACAATCAATAAAACAAAAAGCAACCAACAGAATGGGTGAAGACATTTGCAAATGACATATCAGATAAAGGGCTGCTATCCAAGATCTATAATGAACTTCTCAAAGTCAACACTCAAAAAATAATCCAGTCAAAAAATGGCCAAAAGACATGAAAAGACTCTTCTCCAGGAAAGACATATAAATGACCAAAAAACACATGAAAAAAATACCCTGTATCATTTTCCATCAGGGAAATACAAATCAAAACCACAATGAGACACCAACTTACACCAGTTAGAATGACAAAAATTAACAAGTCATGGAGAAAAATGTTGGTGAGGAAGTGGAGAAAGGGGAACACTCTTACACTGTTAGTGGGAATGCAAGCTGGTACAGCAACTCTGGAAAACATTACGAAGGTTGCTCAGGATGTTAAAAATCAAACTACCCTACAACCAAGGAATTGCACTACTGGGTATTTACCCCAAAGATACATATATAGTTAAAAGAAGGGGCACATGCACCCCAATGTTCATGGCAGCAATCTCTGCAATAGCCAAACTGTGTAAGGAGTCAAGATGTCCTTCAATGGACGAATAGATAAAGAATATGTGGATCGTATATACAATGGAATATTACACAGCCATCAAAACAATGAATATCTAACATTGACATCAACATGGATGGAACTGTAGGGGATTATGTAAGTGAAATAAGTCAATCAGAAAAGCAATTATCACATGGTTTCATTCATATGTGGAACATAAGGCATAGTGCAGAGGACAATAGGGGTGAGGTGGGAAACTGGGTGGTAAGAAATCAGATAGTGAGTCAAATGATATGAAAACCTTGATTCCAGGAAACGAACTAAGTATTTTGAAAGGTAGGTGGTTGGAGGGATGGGGTAACTAGATGTTGGGCATTAGAGAGGGCACATGATATGATGAGCACTGAATATTTTTTTAAATATTTTATTTATTTGACATAGATCACAAGTAGGCAGAGAGGCAGGCCGGGGGGTGGGGGAAGCAGGCTCCCTGCAGAGCAGCGAACACAATGCGGGGTTCGATCCCAGGACCCTGAGACCATGACCTGAGCCAAAGGCAGAGGCTTAACTTACTGAGCCACCCACGTGCCCTGAGCACTGTGTATTATACTGTAACAATGAATTACTGAACAGTATATCAAAAACTAATGATGTACTATAACTTGGCTAATCAAATTTAAATTTAAAAAGTGAGGGAAAAAAATGGAGAACATACCTAAATGTGAGACAGGAAACCATCAAAATCCTAGAGGAGAGCACAGTCAGTAACCTCTTAAACATCAACCCTAGCAAATCCTATGTCTCCTTATGGAAAGGAAACAAAGGCAAAAATAAATTATTGGGACCCCATCAAAATGAAAATATTCTGCACAGCAAAAGGAATAATCAACAAAACTAAAAGACGGCCTTTAGAATGGGAGAAGATATTTGCAAATGACATGTCTGAGAAAGGGTTAATAACCTAAACATGTAAAGAAACTATCAATATCAATACCCCCAAAACAGTGCAGTTAAAAATGGGAAGAAGACATGAATAGACATTTTTCTAAAGAAGTCCTAGAGATGGAAAAGATGCCCAACATCACTGATTATCAGGGAATTAAAAATCAAAAATACAATGAGATATCCCTTCTCACCTGACATAATAGGTATATTAACAACACAGGAAATAACTTGTGTTGGAAAGCATGTGGAGAAAAGAAAATTCTCTTAACTGTTAGTGGTAATGCAAACTGTGAACCCACTGCAAAACCGTATGGAAGTTCCTCAAAATATTAGCAATAGAAATACCCTCTGATCCAACAATTACACTACTAGGTATTTACCAAATATACAAAAATTCTAATTCAAAGGTATAAATGCATCTTGATATTTATATGACCACTATCAACAAGAGCTAAATTATGGCAAGAATGTGTCAATTGGCTGATGAATGGATAAGGAACATATGGTATGTGTATATATATTGGAATGCAATGGAATATTATAGTGGAATATTACTCAGACATAAAAAATAATGAAAAAAAATGAAATCTTGTCATTTGGAACGTTCTGTATGAAGCTAGATAGTATTATGCTAAACAAAATCAGTCCATCAGGGAAAGACAAATGCCACATGACTTCACTCATGTGTGGAATTTAAGAAGGAAAACAAATGACTATAGGGGAAAAAAGAGAAGCAAACCAAGAAACAGATTTAACTACAGAAAACAAACATGATTACTGGACAGAAGGTGGGCAGGGGATGGATTTAATAAGTGATATATATTAAGGAAGACAGTTGTTGTGTTGGGCACTGGGTGTTGTATTTAAGTGATAAATCACTAAATTCTCTACCTGAAACTAATGTTACACTATATGTTAACTAACTGGAATATAAAAGCAAATTTGGATGAAAGAAAAATAAAATAAAATGAGATAATATATTGATTAAAATTTTCTAAAATAACAAGACAAGTGGCCCCTGGGTAGCTCAGTGGTTTAAAGCCTCTGCCTTCATATCAGGTCATGATCCCAGGGCCCTGGAATCAAGACCTGCATCAGGCTCTCTGCTCAGCAGGGAACCTCCTTCCCTTCCTCTCTCTCTGTCTGCCTCTCTGCCTACTTATGATCTCTGTCTGTCAAATAAATAAAATTTAAAAAAAAATAACAGGACAAAGCTATTGTGACTACATAAAAATTAAAAACTTTTGCACAGCAAAGGAAACAGCCAACAAAATTAAAAGGCAACTTTTGGAATGTGAGACGATACTTACAAATGATCTGATGAAGGGTTAGTGTCTAAAATATATAAAGAACTTTAAAAACAAAACAAAACAAAGAACACAAGTAATCCAATTTAAAAATGGGCAAAAGACATGAATAGACATTTGTCCACAGAAAACATCAAGATGACCAACAGATATATGGAAGGATGTTCAACATCACTCATCAACAAGGAAATGCAAATTAAAACTACTATGTGATATCACTTCACAGCTGTCAGAATGGCTAAAACCACCACCACCACCAACAACAACAACAACAACACACACACACACAAATCTGATGCTGTTGAGAATGTGCAGAAAAAGGTGCCCTTTTGCACTGTTGTTAGGAATGCAAACTAGCGCAACCATGCTAGAAAAGAGGATGGAGGTTCCTCAAAAAGTTAAAAATAGATCCATCCTCTTATAGAGCAATCACACTATTGGGTATTTACCCAAACAATACAAAGATATTAATTCAAAGGGATACAAGCACCCCTATATTTATAGACACATTATCTGCAATAGCTAAGATATGAAGCATCCCAAGTGTCCATATGCCCATGGATTGATTCATGAGTATATAATGGAATATTACTTGACAATAAAAAGAATGAAATCATACCATTTACAATTACATGGGTGAAACTAGAGACTATTATGCTAAACAAAATAAGTCAGTCAGAGAAAGACAAATAGCCTATGATTTCACACTTATGTGGAACTTAAAAAGAAAAAAAAAAAAGAAGAGAGAGATAGAGAAACAAACCAAGAGAAGATTCTTAATTATAGAAAACAAACTGATGGCTACTAGGCGGGAGGTGGGTGTGTTGGATGAGTGAAATAGGTAATGGGAATTAAAGAATGCATTTGTAAAGAACACCAAGTGATGTATGGACTTTTTGAATCATGATATTGTACACCTGAAATAATATAACACTGTATATTCACTAACTGAAATTAAAATAAAAACTTAAAAATAGAAACAGATTTACAGTAACTGTGAAAAAATAGTTCTGCACAATATTAAGATAAACAGTGAGATTCATGTTAAAAACTTAAAATTTTAATTTTATCTTGAAGGACATTCAACAACAAATATATTAAAAATGACTGAGAAATAAGAAAAAATGGGAAAAAGCCTTTATGTATAAATACTTTAAATGCCACTTGCTCTTACTATTTTTAGAACAAGTTACTCTACCTTTTCATTTCGCCATGGGCTCTAAAAATATATAAACAAGCCACGCTCTTAATCACTTTTATGTGACCAATCATTGACACTACAGTCCCTGAATCGCTATGTTGATAATAATAAATAATAATAATAAAATAAAGATCACTTAATTTTAACAACAAAAAAATGAGTGACAGATTTATATAGTTCTGACTTTTGCGAAAGAGGTTCAAAGCACTTTCCATGGAATATCTAATGTAGTTTTCATAAAAATTCTGTGAGGGAGTGTATCAGAATCACTTGGTTGTTAAACCCCTGTCAGTGTGACATTATGTCATAGGTATGTTTTTGCTCAGGTTATACATCCATGGTATTTTGGGATGGGTTATACATCTCATCATTCTTGTCTACCAGTGATCAATACTGTTAGGGATCACCCCCTGGAATATTGTTGATGATCATGGTTCTTGAGTCAAACAGACCTGGGTTTAAAAATTTATCCTGTAAGTTTTCAGGCAGGTTATGTAACTCCTCTAAGTCTCTACATGCCAATTTTCTATAAAATTGAGCCATGTGGCTTATTTTTCTTTAATTATTGGAAATACATGCCATGGGGAAGATTGTGAAATACATGTCTGAAACACAACAACAAAGAGTATTATTCATTCAGGTGATAATTCATAAAAGGAATATTGATAAAATTAAGTCTATAAAGTCACATAACAGTTCTGATCAATTCAGTACTGGGATAATATTAAATTTATTTTGAAAATATTTTAGATGGATATTATTTAATATTACCAATTAAAATAAAATTTAAACCAGGTCTTGCCCCCAAATCTACGTTAACAATTTATATTAAAATATTTTGTTCAACAATTTATCTCCCATTGTTTTTTACTCCATATCATGTCTTCTTTTGATTAATGTCTTGTCTTCCCTTGCTTCTCTTCCCTTCTTTAAGTTCCCTGATTAACTCATCTAAGCCAAGGTCATACCCTTCATCATAGTATTTCCTCTAATTACCACAGCTACATGCATCCTTATAAACCAACACCTTTGTATTTCACTACCTTCAACAATTCTATATTTTGTATTTGTGGAACTCCATCTTAATTTGTTGAGTTGTCAATATAAAATATTATTATATGACAGAGTACATTCAATAGATATTCATTATAATATAATTCAACATTACATAGTATTTCAGTATGTTTATGATCCCAACATCCTTGTTGCATGGCCTGAGGCAAGGTCATTTTGGGAAGTCCCTACAAACTTAGATTTGTTGTTCTCTAGTCATATTCATGTCACTATCAGTTTAAAATTCTAATTCCTTACTACCAGGCCCAGAACACATTCTCAATTCCAGTATCCTCTATGTCTAACACATACACACAATGAGGAGTGTGTGGGGTAAGGCTCTGATTTTTTGGAATTAAGTGTAAAGTACCTAGGATAGTCTGGGTTTACTATTTACTAGAAAATTAAAAACATGGATGTAAATAAGGATAAGTGAAATGTGGGGTCAGTCAAGTGACCAGTTGTTTAAGTTACTCAGGGCTTTCTAAATGGGCGACTTCAAGGAGCAGTTTGGTTCCTTTTATAGTTGTTTAGCTAATGGTTCTATCAGAAAGCTGGCAATATGTTTATTCAAGATTGATGGCTTCTAATAGTTGCTTTGGCATTGGAAAGCTTAATGCCAGGCATTTATACTACATTCCCTTACTTTCTAACATTTAAGGTCTCAAAGTTATTGTAAATATTACATGAAATAATGTGTGTAAACCCACATCATAGTGCACCACACATATTAATGAATTAATAAGGGTTGATTTATGTTTTTTTCCCCAGCTTTCTAACATCAGAGTGTTCTCTATGCAGTCCAAGGACCTCCTACAAGAGATGTTCTAAAAGAACTGATGTTTAAAATAATTTCAAGTGGGAGGATGGGCAAGATGGCAGAGAAATAGGATACCCTGTTTCAGCTAGTCCCCTAAAGTGAGTTAAATTTCTAGCAGAACACTCTGAACATCCATTGAATCAGCCTGAGATATAAGATTATACACTGCTGGATCTCTATGGGGCATAACATATCAGTGGAGAGGTAAAGCAGAGTGGGAAAGCTCAGACTGATATTGGAGGATAAACAGAAGGGGAAGGGAGCCACCAGAAGCAACACATTGGAGAGTAATACACCAATACAAAATTGCTGTGTGATTGGGGACCAACATTAACTTGGAGCCTGGTTAAAAACAATCAAAAAGAGCAAAAGATTTTAAGGAGCAACTGGTGGAATCTGGCAATCATGGGCAAGGGCCTAAGTCCATGGTCCCAGGACAGTCATCATTGGCACCCATGCCAGACCACCCATGCCAGAAATAATCCGGCAGGGCTTCCAGTCCATGGTCTCTGAGCACATGGCTTTCCACTGCTTACACCACTCCTCAGGCTGGATGCACTACCACCCACACATGAGATATCTTGCTGTGGTGACAGCTAGTGGTCTCTAGGCCCACAGCCTTCTGAGACCTGCAAAGTCATGGGGTCTGAGCACACCCAGCCCACGCCTGAGGGAACCCAGCATGGACTCCAGTCAGGATATTTTGGCCTGCAGCCTTTCAGGGCCTGCATGGCTACTGGGTGTCAATGCACTGGGCATGGGTCTGGAATCCAGACAGAAGACCCGGAAATGGCAGTAACCAGAATCAGGCTCTCTGGATCAATATCATTCAAGGTTTTAGTGGCATGGGGGTGCAGAGACAAGTGGGGGCCTCAGACAACCACGGAGACAGTGGCTGGGAGTGCAGGATACCTGTGGGATGTTGTGGTGTTCAGCAGATTTGCAGGAGGGGAGTCTGTGTGTTCTGGACCAACCAGAGGGTAGCAGACTGAGGCTTCTCTCCAAGGCAGATTTCTGAGTGCAGACAGTTTACTTTCCACTAAACCTGAGAAAAACAGTAAAAAGCCACCAAAGAACAAAAACCTCCAGAGAACAAAAACTGGAAAAACCGGTTTCCACAGAGCCAAGCCCCTTGGTAGGGGGCAGGGTGAATCAGCCCAAGAAAAACAATGTGGCAGGTTCTTCCCCCAGAAGACAAGCTAAAAGAACAAGAGGATAACCACCACAGGGTCCCCATAAAATTAAAATGACAACATCAGGGTGAAACAATACATTAAGCTTCCAGTATTGCCCTAAAACCTATATATTTCATAGAATTTTTTTTTATTTTTTCTCAAGATTCTTGTTCTTATAATTTTTTCAACCAACTTACCATTACAACTAGAAGTTTAATACAACATATTCCATAATGACTTTTTAACTAGAACTTTTTTTCATACATATTCCTGGGTTTCTTTTTCTTTTTCTTTTTCTGTTAAATGTACCTATAGATATGGGCTTCACAGTAATCCTATTTCCCTATTCAATACTACTCTATAGATAAACAAGTTTTAATTTCTTTTTATCTCTGTAAATTTGAGTCATTTAAAAAAGATAACAAGGAAGTTCAGGAAGAACTGAAATAACCTTCATCACTCACATTTTGAGGATTTATAACCACCTTCCCATCTTATTCTTCTGTCCATGTTTCTGTGTATTTGTTTTTATTCTGGTACTATATAAATATTCATTTTGGCTGAGTTTTTCTTTTTCTTTTTTTTTTTTTTCTTTTTTTTTCTTGTCTTTTACTTTTGTCGGTTTTTTTCTTCATTTTTTTTTTTCCTTATAAATCTTACTTTAGGGGATCATTTGGCTGGGTTTTCTCTCTCTCTCTCTCTCTTTTTTTCCTCTTTCTCTCACTTTTTTTCTCTTTTTCTTTCTTTCTGGAGGTGACTTCCAACTGATCTGAAATTTTCCAGGGCTTTCCTTACCTGGACTATGGTTGATATATTCAGCTATACATCCCCTCAACCACCTCTCACCAAAATGACTAAGAGGAGGAACCCCAACAGAGAAAATATTCAGAGACCATGGCCTCCACCACAGAACTACTGGATATGGACATACATAGTATGTTTAAAAGGGAATTCAGGGTAACAATTATCCAGGAAATGGTTAGGTTGGAGAAGACCATTAGTGCATCTGTGACAACATAGACTCTCTAAGGACAGAAGTGAGAGCTTATCTGGCAGAAGTTAAAAAATACTATCAATGAGATCCAATCTAATCTAAATACTCTAACAACCAGAATACCTGAGGCAGAAGATAAAATTAGTGATCTATGGGGTACCTGGATGGCTCAGTGGGTTAAAGCCTCTGCCTTTGGCTCAGGTCATGATCCCAGGGTCCTGGAATCAAACCCTACATCAGGCTCTCTGCTCAGTGGAAAGCCTGCTTCTCCCTCTCTCTGTTTTTGCCTGCCTCTCTGCCTACTTGTGATCTCTGTCTGTCAAATAAATAAATAAATAAAATCTTTAAAAAAATAATTAGTGATCTAGAAGACAAACTGATAGAGAAGAAGGATCAGGAGGAGGCCTGGAACAAACAGCTTAGAAGCCATGAAAACAGAATTAGGGAGATACATGATGCTATGTTTACATCATGTTATGCCAATAATTCCTACATCAGAATTATTGAGATCCCTGAGGGATGGAGACAGAGATAAAACTAGAAGAAGATATAGTCAAACAAATTCTAGGTTAAAATTTACCCAGGGGTACCTGGGTGGCTCAGTGGGTTAAAGCCTCTGCATTCAGCTCAGGTCATGATCCCAGGGTCCTGGGATCAAGCCCCGCATTGGGCTTTCTGCTGAGCAGGGAGCCTGCTTCCCTTCCTCTCTCTCTCTCTCTGCCTACTTGTGATCTCTGTCTGTCAAATAAATAAATAAAATCTTAAAAAGAAAGAAAGAAAATTTCCCAATCTGAGGATTGGAACAAGTGTTTGTGTCCTAGAGGCAGAAAGGACACCCCCCAGGATCAATGAGTCTAGAAACACCTTGAGACACTTCACTGTGAAATTCATGAGTTATAATTTCAGACAAGAGGTCTTAAGGAACCTCTGGAGAAGAGATTTCTTAACCTACAGAGGAAAGATCATCAGAATAACTTCAGACCTGTCCATAGAAACCTGGCAAGCCAGGAAGGACTGGCAAGACATATATAGGGCACTAAACGAGAAGAACATGCAGCCAAGAAAACTTTATCCAGCAAGGTTGACATTCAAAATGGATAGAGAGATAAAGAGCTATCAAGATGTGCAAGATTTAAAAGGGTATGTGACCACTAAGTGGGCACTTCAAGAAATATTAAGGAGGGTTCTACAAAAGAAGAAAGAACCCAAGAGTGACATAGAACAGAAATTTACATAGACAATCTATAGAAACAAGGACTTCACAGGCAACATGATGTAAAAAAAAAAAAAATGGTATCTTTCAATAATCCCTCTCAATGTGACTGGCCTAAATGCTCCCATAAAACAGCACAGGGTTGCAGACTTGATAAAACAATAGGACCTTTCCATATGTTGTCTAAAAGAGACACATTTTTCGCCTAAAGATACAGCCAGACTGAAATTGAAGGGATGGAGAACCATCTTTCTTGCCAACCGGCCTCAAAAGAAAGCTGGGGTAGCAATTCTCATATCAAATAAATTAGGTATTTAGCTAATGACTGTAGTTAGAGATACAGAAGGACAGCACATCATTATTAAAGTGTCTATCCACCAAGAAGATCTAATGATTGTAAACATTTATGATCTAAAAATAGGAGCAGCCAACTACATAACCCAACAGTTAATACAATTAAAGAGTTATATTGATAAGAATACATTAATTGTAGGGGGTATTAACAAGCTACTCTCAGCATTAGGCAGATCATCTAAAGAAGAAAATCATCAAAGAAATAAGAGCTTTCAATGGCACAGTGGACGAGATGGACCTCATAGATATATACAGAACATTCCACCCTAAAACAAAGGAATACTCATTCTTCTCAAGTGCACATGAAACTTTCTTCACAATTGACCACATACTGAGTCACAAATCAGGGCTCAACTATAGCAAAAGACTGAGTTTATTCCCTCATTTTCTCAAGCCACAGTTCTTTAAAACTGGAATACACCCACAAGGAAAAGTTTGGAAGGAAATCAAATTCTTGGAAACTAAAGACCATCATGCTCAATAATGCTTGGATCAACCAGGAAATCAAAGAAGAACTTAAGCAATTCATGGAACTCAATGAGAAGGAAGACACATTAGTTCAAAACCTATCAGATATGACAAAGTCAGTCCTAAGGGGAACATACATAGCCATTCAAGCCTCACTCACATATGAAAATTTTTGAATACACCAACTCTCTTGACACCTTAGAGAACTGGAAAATCAACAACAAATTAAGCCAATCTCATGCACAAGAAGGGAAATAATCAAGATTAGAGTAGAGATCAATGAGTTAGAAACAAGAGATACAGTAGAACACATGAATGAAGCTAGAAGCTGATTCTTTGAAAGAATCAGTAAGATCAATAAATAACTGGTCAAACTTATCCAAAAGAAAAGAGAGGGCCCAAATTAATAAAGTTATGAATGAAAGGGGAGATATTGCGATTAACACACATGAAATAGGAAAAAAAATCATCAGAAATATCTATCAACAGTTATATGCCAACAAATTAAGCACCCTAGAAAAAATGGATACATTTCTGAAAACCTATAAACTTCTACGACCGAATCAGGAAGAAATTGATAACCTCAATAGAACAGTATCTAGTAATGAGATTGAAGCAGTGATCAAAACCTCCCAAAAAACAAGAGCCAAGTACCTGACGGGTTCCCAGGGTATTTCTACCAAACATTCAAAGAATAAATAATGTATTTATTCTTTATATAAGAATATATGTATATATAATATATATATAATATTAAATATTATATACATAGTATTATATTATATATGTAATCTTTATATATTATATATATATAATTATATATCTTTATATAATAATGTATTTTCCTGAACCTGTTTCAAAAATTAGAAACCAAAGGAAAACTTCCAGACTCTTTCTATGAACCCAGCATTACTCTGATGCCCAAACCATGAAAAGACTCTAAAAAAGTAGAATTTTAGACCAATATCCCTGATGAAAATGGATGCCGAGTTTCTCAACAAGATCTTAGCTAATAGGATCTAACAGTACATTAGAAAGATTAACCACCATAACCAGGTGGGATTTATCCCTGGGTTGCAACGTGGTTCAAAATTGACAAATCAATCACTGTGATATAATGCATCAATAAAAGAAGAGAGGAGAACCACGTGGTGCTCTCAGTTGATGCATACAAATTTGTATGGTCCTAGAGAGCACAAGTTAGCACCTGCACGGACCTCTCTCACGGGAGGGTGTGACTCAGGGAGGGCATGACTCAGACTCTAGTAGAGCAGCACGTGTGCAGAGTGCAAAAGGCTGTGTTTCTAGAGAGCGCCCACTGGCGTCCACACCAGACTTTCTCACGTGCGCTGCCACCCAGACACTCTCACGTGCTCCAGTATCTCAGGGAACAACGTCTGACTTCTTCACCACACCCTCTGGTTCATCGCCAATGGTGGCTGTCCTGGGTCTGTGAGCTTAAGCCCCTGTCCCTAACCTCCTGATTCCACCAATTTCCCCTTAAGATCTTTTGTTCTTTTTTAGTCCTTTCAACCAGACTCCAAGTTAATGCTGGTCTCCAATCACAGGGCACTCTCGTACTGAGGTATTGCTTTCCAAAGGGTCACTTCTGGTGGTTCCCTCTCCCTCTTGTTTATCTTCTGATATCAGTCTGTTGTTCCCACTCTGCTTTACCTGTCCACTGGTGTCTTCTGCTCCTGTAGAGATGCAGAAGTGTATAATTCTAATCTCAGGCTGATTTCATGGGTGATCAGAGTACTTTGGTAGATAATCAGCTCATTCTAGGGGACCAGTTGAAACAGTGCCTCCTACTTCCCTGCCATCTTGCCTCCCTTCATCTGTACCCCAGTGTTCATAGCAGCAGTGGCCACAGTCATCACACTGTGGAAAGAACAAAGATGCCCTTCAACTGAATGATGGATAAGGAAGATGTGGTCCATATATACATGGAGTATTATGCTTCCATCAGAAAGGATGAATGCCCGACTTTTGTATCCACACAGACAGGACTGGAGGAGATTATGTTGAGTGAAATAAGTCAAGTAGAGAAAGTCAATTATCATATGGTTTTACTTAATTGTGGAACATAAGGATTAACATTAGGAGAAGGTCATGACAATAACATTAGAACATTAGGAGAAGGATAGAAAACATTAACTGGAGAAATCGGATGTGGACACAAACCATGAGAAACTGTGGACTCTGAGAAACAAACTTAGGGTTTTGGATGGGAGGGGGTCAGGGGATGGGTAAGTCTGGTTGTGGGTATTAAGGAAGGCACATATTTCAGAGAGCACTCGGTGTGGTGCATAAGCAATGTCTTGTAACACTGAAAAAAATTAAATTAAATTTTAAAAATTGGATCATATAATCATAAAATTGAAAAATATTTTCACAAAACCTCTTAAATTGTTCACATTATGTGATAACTGAAGCAAAAATTGTCACAAAATGTTTTTGTAAATGAATCTACATTATATTATATTTTACAACTGATAATATAGAGTTTTTCACTATGTTAGAAAAATTATATCAGTGTACACTACATACATAAAGATGATTTAAATGCATAGCATTCAAGTTGATTTAAATGGTTGCTATTTAAACGACAGACAGCAGTCGTCATTTTTTCCTGCACTACTCAGGAAAAACACAGAGTCATCTTCAGGAGTTAGGAAACACTTGCTACCTAGCCTGCAAGCTGTGTACCATACCCAATAGTTCACATGAGGACTTGGCCACTACACATCTTCTAATATAGGTACTGGGCTCTGGGAAAACTCTATCAGAGCCTTGAATGATCTGCCCAGTGGCCAGATGCATAGCTTCTCTCCAAACCACATTCTTCTTAAGGTGACATATGTTGCCATATTCCACACCCAGCCATATGATGCACTGAGCCACCATAACCATTTGCTGTGCCCAGCTACCAGGTGCAGAGTGGCAGGCACCTTCTATGCTCACTCTCACATGCTGTGCCTAGTCATTCTTTCTGAGCTCCCTTCACATTCTGTACCCAGCTTCCAGGTGCAGCTGCCACTGCACCATGCCCAACCACATGCCCCAAACCGAAGTCACATGCCATATCAGTCTTTTTGTCCTCAGTCACACAGCCATTCAGCTCCCACTTCCAGCTGCTGCAATACTTTGGGGGATCAGGCATAAGATGGGTGGCCTGGGGCAAATTGTGCTAACCCTTGCTCCAACATTCCCTGGCATGCACACTCCCTTGGAGGTAATCCGCCTGGATCCCACTAACATTTTAGAAAGCTGGTACAGTGCGCAACAGGCAAAGAGTCAGTGCAGATAATTCCACTGAAAGAAAAAGGGACTAACACAATAAAAGTGAATAAGCAACACATATAGGTTACTCTTCTGAAGTGTCAAATTCTAATGAGCAGGCAACATTGCATTGCAAGGCAGTACAGGAACTCTTCATCATAAAGTCACTACTTTCAAGAGGGGGAGACATAATTGACTTTCTTAACACAGAGAAACAAACAGAGACAAGGCAGAGTAAATGAGGAGACAGAGAAATTGATCTCACATTAAAAAACAAGACAAAGCCATGGCTAGTGATCTCAGCAAAAGAAGTATAAGTAACACGCCTGATAGAGAATTTAAAGCAATGAACATAAGGATACTCAGTGGACCTGTAAGGTAGTTAAGACATCAGTGAGATCCTTCACAGGAAATAAGGAAAAATATAGTATAAACAAAATGAGAAACACACTTGACTGAACAGTAAGATGGAAGATGCAGCAGAACAAATAAGTGGCCTAGAGGAAGAGTAATGGATGTGGTCAAACTGAACAAAAGAGAGAGAAAAGAATTATGTAAAACAAGAATAGGCTTAGGAAATTCAGTGACTCAATCAAACACAGTAACATTCATATTATAGGAGTCCCAGAAGAAGAAGAGAGAGAAAAGGAAGCAGAAAATGTATTCAAATAGATAATAGATTAAAATACCCCTAATCTGGGGGAAGAAAACAGATATCCAGGTCGAGACACAGCACTCCCAACAGAATCACAAAAAAATTAGACTAAACCAAGACATATTGTCATTAAAATGACAAAATATTGTGATAAAGAAAAAAAAAATGAAAGCACCAAAATGAAAGAAGTCATTAACTAACAAGGGAAAACACATAAAACTAGCAGGAGATTTTTTTTTCCATTTATTTATTTGACAGAGAGAGACCACAAGTAGGAAGAGAGGCAAGCAGAGAGAGAGGAGGAAGCAGGCTCCCTTCTGAGCAGAGAGCCCGATGCAGGGCTCAATCCCAGGACCCTGAGATTATAATTTGAGCTGAAGACAGTGGCTTTAACCCACTGAACCACCCCGGCGCCCCAGCAGTAGATTTTTTAATAGAAAGTATGCAAGCCAGAATGTAGTGGCATGATATATTCACAGTGCTGAAAGGGAAAAATCTAGGGTTAAAAATAAAGCACCCAGCAAGGTATCATTCAGAATAGAAGACGAAATTAAGAATTTCCCAGACCAAACAACAACAACAACAAACAACAAACATCAAAAACTAAAGGAGTTCATGATCATTAAACCGACTCTGCATGATATAATAAAAGGGAATCTTTGAGTGGAAAGGAGAGACCAAAAGTGACAGTATATCAGTAGGAAACACAAAAACGGTAAACAGGAGTATTTTTAAAAAATCAGTCAATAAGTTAACAAAAACATGATACAAAGTATAATAACATGTACCTAAAATGTGGAGAAGATAGAAGAATGGGTTGAAATCTCGGGATACAACTTGGTGTTATAGACAAATGATGATACATTATAATTAGTAATCAGTGCAGTGTTATTTTAATTAATCCCCTGAGACCTATATTAATCTAACTGTGACAAACTGGGTCCTATAAGCTATTCTCTTGGGTCCCCTGTTTTTGAGTCAGGAAACACTTTGAGAGATCTTAAGTATAATTAATAACACTTAAGCAAACATAAAAGTCTGTTGACTGCAATTAAATGAACTATTACCCATTTTCCATTTTTTTTCTAGTAATTTAACATGGGTCACTGTTTGAAAATGATGCCCTGCAAAGAACTAAAGTAAGTATTTGTAAACATTCAGTCTAATTTTTATAGCTACCATGAAATTATGTCCTAGGTAGAAATATTTCTGAAGCAAACAACTTCTTTAGTTATTTTTTAGGTACATTGTGAGAAAAAAAATCCACCCATGGTTTAAAATACAGCCCCAAAGAGGGGATATTAATTTGATGATAAATGTAGTTATATTCTTTGATTGCTTCTTAATTGATTTATTTTACATCAGAAATGTATGAATTGGAGTTTAGAACAAAGTCAACAAAATCTAGGTTAATATATACTGTTACTGGTGTGGTAGGAATACTTAATATATCTGGGAAATCTTTTTTTTTGGAATATCTCATTTCTTTAATTAACATCAAGGCTTAATTAGCAAGGTTGTTTAAAACGGGTTTTCAAGACTTCTCAATGTATAAAAATGGTCTATGATGCTTTAAAAATGACTCAGAAATGTAGCTTTATTTGATGTGTACATTCTGCCCATCATATATAAGAATCTGTGATAGATTTGTTTATTTTCCAACTTTATTGAAAATATATGCACTTATTTGATACCCAAATACATTTACAGCAATTCTATTTCTGAGTATATATCTAAAAGAATTGATAGGAAGCTCTCAAAGAGATATGTGCGCACGAGTATTTATACTAGCATTATTCACAATAGCCAAAAGGTAGAAGAAACTCAAATGCACATCAACAGATAAGTGAGTTAACACAATATGGTATTCCATGGTAGAATATTATTCAACCTTTAAAAATAAGGATTTTCTTTCTTTTTTCTTTTTTTTTTTTTTAAAGAAGTATTTTCTTACACATGTTACAACCAGAATAAACCTTGAGGACATTACACTAAATAAAATAACCCAGTTATAAAAAGACAAATTGTGTATGATTCCAGTTATAAGAGTTATCTAGGATAATCAAGCTTATAGAATCAGAAATCATAACTGTGATTGCCAAGGACTGTGGGTGGATAGAGGAAATTTTTTAATGGGTATAGAATTTCAGCATTATAAGATAAAAACGTTCTGGAGATTGCAAAACAAGGTAAATATAATTAACACTAATGAACTGTACACTTGAAAACAATTAAGATAGTAAAATTTAAGTTATTCATAGTTACCAAAATTACAGAATTTAATTTCTAAAGCCTCTTTTACTGACATTATCTCTTAAATAAATGAGTGAGCTAAAGTTATTTCAAATATTCCAGTTTGTGTATATGGTATAGATAAGGGGATAGGCTAGAGCAAGAAATAGAAGAGACTTATAAAATATTTCTATTGTCAAATCTTCCTTTCTAATTGCAGAGCTATGTATCAGATTTATAAGATTGTATATCAAAAAAACAAATAAATCCCCATAAAATAGTGAAATTACTACTAGACACCTGAGATAAGAGTGAGTAGAAGAGATTGGAGTTAAGCAGCAATAATCCTAGAGCTCTTCCTGAAGTAGTTAGTTCTGTACAGAAGATCTCTTTAGGCAAATATTGACAAAGAACCAGGCAATATAGCTTGCCAAGAGAATGTGCAGGAAATGGCAAAATGAGGCTTAAACCCCTGCCTCCTATATCCAGGGTCCACATATTACAAAATAAGCTGTTCCTTACTTTTTTTTTTTTTTAAGATTTTATTTATTTGACAGAGAGCGAGAGAGCACAAGTAAGCAGAGAGGCAGGCAGAGAGAGAGGGGGAAGCAGGCTCCCCAATGAGCAGAGAGCCCAATGTGGAGGCTCAATCCCAGGACCCTGAGATCATGAACTGAGCTGAAGTCAGAGGCTTAACCCCCTGGGCCACTCAGGTGCCCCAGCTGTTCTTTACTTTCCAGAAGACTTTGTTATGAAGTGATTCTCAATGCTTCATTTTGATATACCTTTTGTAAGATACTTTTTGTTCTGTTTCTTTTGTTTGTTTTTATTTTTTATTTAAGTTCAATTTATATACCATATAGTGTATTAATAGTTTCAGAGGTAGAATTTAATGAGTTGCTTATAACACCCAGTGCTCATCACATTACATGTGCTCTTTAATGCCCAACACTCAATCACCCCATCCCTCGACCCATGCCCCTCCAGCATCCCTGTTTGTTTCCTAGAGTTAAGTGTCTCTTACGGTTTGTCTCTTTCTCTATTTTTATTTTATTTTTCATTCCCTTTCCTATCTTTGTTTTGTTTCTTAAATTCCACATGTGAGTGAAATCATATGGTATTTGTCTTTATTTGACTAACTTATTTTGCTTAGCATAACACCCTCTAGTTCCAGTCACATCATTGCAAATGGCAAATCACATTCCTTTTATGGCTGAGTAATATTCCACTGTGTGTGTATATACATATATATCATGTCTTCTTTATCCAATCATCTGTTGATAGACATATGGGTTCTTTCCATCGTTTGTAATATACTATGGTTTATTTACAGTTTTCAAGCACACAACTCATTACTATAGGAGAGATTGAAATCCAGCTAATAGAATGTTTATGGAAGACTTTGATCAATGGCCCCATTATTTCCTTCCTACTCCATGGAAAAATTTCCCAATTGGATTGTGGACTCTATGAGAGATTAAACAAGGAGAGTTATGAGTTTAAAGTTGAATTTGTAAAATTATATTTTTCCAAACTTAGAAAAAAATGCTTTTGAAGTGAATGTGTGGCTAATATTCTCAGAAATAGCCATTGTACTGGCTTCAGGTGTTCCAGAGTGATCAACTGTCCCAGTTCTTTTGAGATAGAGTTTTCTAAGATGTGAGAATTCCAGTGGCAAAACAGGGGCAGTCTCAGACTAACCAAGATAGTTTATTATCTTGCTGAGGTAGGGCCATAATTGTACTCTGTTATTTACACACTTCCCTAATGCCCATCAGCTTTTACCTTTTTACACTGAATTCTATTTCTCATCACACTGATTGTTCATTACCGTCTCTCTTTGATATCTTCAAAATCTTTAAAAATTGAAAAGTGGCCATTTTCATCTATTTCCATTACTTAAGCTGTGAAAATGAAACATCCTCCTTGAACCAAACTTGAATTAGAATACCTGTGACTTAAACTTCCCAATGGAAAGTGTCCTAACGTAAAAAGGTATTCAATAATGTAAGAGAAGACAATAAATTGTACCACTCTAGTCCCATTGAACAGGGTTGCTGCTGTGGTGACTTCGTAGCAACCTGCCTTATCCATGGCAGGACATAAATTTAAAAGTGTGCTGATGTTGTTCATGCCAGCAATAAAGATGAAGACATTTGAAAACAGTGATCATGATGATGATGTACTTTATAACTTGGCAGAATATATTGTGATCTGAGATTTGCATCAGCATAACATTATCTTATAAATGACAACATGAGTGAATTTTTTCATTGGATTCTCTGGATCCAGATCTCCATGTCACCAATGTCAGATTGTATGACAATGAGTAAGTTTGTTAATTGTACCAAATTTCACTGACTTCATGATATTTAAAAGACATTAACATTCTTAATTCTTCACTAATCCTGTTCTCAGAATTAAACAAAATAGCTGAGTAAATGACACATAAATAAAACATCAATATGAACTTCTAATAAATGCTCTGAGCTCTAGAAGTCAGAAAACACAAAATGACCTCAATTCTTTCCCTCTAGGAAAAGATAGGTAATGTTAATTTGTCAGAGTGCTTGCATCCTGCCAAACAATTAAAATTAACTTGTCTAAATTATTTCTATAGATAGTTTTATTTATTATATAAATTTTATTTTATTCTGGTAACTAGTTATTACAAGCACATACTTATGTTAGATTTAATTAAATTTATATTTTCTGCAAATCAATTGGTGCTTATAAACGGAGTTTCACCTCAAAATGGACAACATAATGCCTCCCTTTATTCTCTATGTTGCCTTTAGGGCTATCTTTCTAAAAATAGGAGAAAAACACACATCAGTCCCTGTCTCAGAAATTTTCAAATTGTCCTTTATGCCTACAGAAAAACAATAATTTATAACATAATAATCTGAACAAGTTCAGTTTTGTTCACACAATAATTCTGTGCATACCATCATTGTCTTCTAGTGAAACTACTTGCCATTTCTCAGATACATTTGTATATCATACCTCCTTATTTTTGCTTGGAAATTATTTCCTTCTTCTCTATCCTTTCACATTCACTGAAAATTATTTACCTTTCCAGAATAATACTACATTTAATAGTTTGATTAGATCTTCCATAGTCCTATCCAAGAGCAGATTAATATGCTATATATTTTTAAAGATTTTATTTATTTATCTGATAGAGATACAACGAGAGAGGAAACCCAAGCAGGGGCAGTGGAAGGGGGAGAAGAAGGCTTCCTGCAGAGCAGGGAGCCTGTTGTGGGGCTGGATCCAAAGACCCTGGAATCATGACCTGAGCCAAAGGCAGACGCTTAATGACTGAGCCACCTAGGTGCCCCTACACACAATTGTTGTATATCTAATAATTTCCCCAACCCCCAAGGTATGCTGATTAAATGTTTTACCATTAACCCTGAGAAAACTGAAGATATATATTGCATTCCTGCTTCTTTTTAATTAAATATGATAGCATAATGACTAGTATGAAGTGTGATATTTAAATAATTATTGAATAAAAGCATTTTAATGATGATCAGATTTAATTGAATTATCTTTTATGTTGTCAACACAATCTGCTTATTCTTTTATTATAATAATTATTCAATAATTTCAAATGTAGTATCGGAATTTTTATTTCCACTAATCATTAAAAATTGCCTCATAATTAATTAAAAAATTCCAGATGTTAAAGTTATGTTTTAAAAACAGTCTATAGTGTGGAGGGAAGGCAAGATGGTGAAGTAGGAAATGCTGTTTCAACTTGGTCCCCTAACGTGAGCTGATTATCTACCAGATCACTCTAAACACACATGAAATCAGCCTAAGATGTAGGATTATACACTTCTGGATCTCTACAGGGGTAGAAGACACCAGTGGACAGGTACAGTGGAGTGAGAACGTCGGACTGATATCAGAAGATAAACAAAAGGGAGAGGGAGCTACCAGAAGTGACACATTGGAAAGTAATACACCAATACAAGAGTGCCCTATAATTGGGAACCAGCATTAACTTGCAGTATGATTAAAAACACTCAAAAAGAGCAAAAGACCTTAAAGGGAAATTGGTAGAATTATAGACTAGATTTGGATTCCAAATAATAATCATTATCACATTTAATTGGCAGCTCATTGTGGTTTAAGTTTTGGGTTAAGGCTTTGCATGCATTGTTTAATCCTCAGAGCAACTCAAAGCTTACCACTGTTTTTATTCTCCATTAAACTAATGAGGATAGATGGAAACTCAGACAATGCACTTTAAAACTCCAATGTCATAGAGAAAAAATGCCAGAATCAGGAATTGTTTTTTATGTATTAACCTATTTATAACTAAAATTTAGTGATTTTGTACTTCCAAATTTAAATCAATGGAAAATGTGAGTTGGATTAAACATGAAAACTAAAACAATATAAATAATTTAGATGAAAGGAATAGAAAAGGACATGGTCAAGAGTCAAAGATTTTCAACTTATAAAACCTGGAGAAATATGTTTCCCTGTTGATGTGAGCAAATATTTATTTATTATTCATTCATTCATTCATTCATTCATTGTATACTTTGGCCTTTTAGGGCTGAAGATAGCATCAAAAACAGGCATGGCTTACTTGCAGAATATCAATAGAAACCATTGACCACACTGGATTCCTGTGGATTAACAAAAGTATCTATTTCTACTCTAGGTCAATAATGCTTATTCTGAACAAATTTATTATTGTCAATATATACCTTCTTCTCTCCATGAAATGGATGATGGTCCCCTTTTGTATTTGTCCTCATATACACACATTAATGGTCCCAGTTCATAGAACCAACACAGACCAGGACTGAACCAATGTCATTAGCACTGGGTAAGGTATAGGATGCTCCAAGAAGAGATGAGAAAAGAAATCTCCAGGTACCCTCAATATTTTGTTCTTAACTCAGAGACAGTGAACCACAGGTGAATTACCCAATATTTTTGCAAAGTTTCACCATTTTATAAAATTCTGTTTTATATCTTGGGACTGAATTTCTCCCTCACATCTAGCTTCACAAAAATTGATTAACAATTAAATAGATAAATAGAATTTTTACATGGATAGGTAAAAATTATCCAAATGAAAACTGAAGGTTTCTTTTTCATCACCAAAGAAGGTTAAGTTTATATTTGAGTGTATATTTCAGTGGGTAAGATCACATAGACTGGAAGAGGACTGTTACCTTATAGATTCATCCAAAAATACTTGATAACAGATCTCTGATTCAGATGAAATAACCAGACCAGGGCCTTTTAATATAATTTAAAGTATATTTAGCACTCAGTATTTCAAAATTTAGTTATTACTCATTTTAATATGACATTAAACATATTATTTTAAAGATTTATTTATTTATTTGACAGAGAGCATACACAAGGGGAAGGCCAGAAGGAGATGGAGAAGCAGGCTCCCCATGTAGCAGAGAGCCAGATGTGAGGTTAGATCCAACGGCCCTGGGATCATGATCTGAGCCAAAAACAGATGCTTAACCAACCGAGCCACACAGGTGCCCTAATATTAAAAATATGTTAATTGAACTTCAAATAGCAACCATCTCATCTTTATTTTCCTGTTTCAAGTCATGTCTCATTCAGAATAAAACTCTCATGTTCTTTAAAGTACTTTACATATTATTCAGTTTTCATGTATGTTTGCCATACTTGGTATTTTACCCAAAAGGATATAGCAGAAAGGTTAAGAACAATTTGTTAAAGGTTAGACAGTCTAAGTAAGATAAAGGAAACTTTCAATGTTTAGTATTTGTGTGGCCTGCTCCTGGGCTCCCAGGGAAGCTACACTTTCATCAAGTTCAGGATGGATTCACCAAATTCAAAACATGTGCTGTAATTCTGCCTTGAGCACACACAGTACATCTGCTTCATTAGCAAATAACCTAAATAAATAAATAAATAAATAAATGGGCGCCTGTGTGGCTCAGTGGGTTAAAGTCTCTGCCTTCAGCTCAGGTCATGATCTCAGGGTCCTGGGATTGAGCTCTGCATTGGGTTCTCTGCTCAGTAGGGAGCGTGCTTCCTCCTCTCTCTCTGTATGCCTGCCTTTCTGCCTACTTGTGATCTCTGTATTTAAAATAAATAAAGTATTTAAAAAATCAAACTAAAGATATAAATAAAAATCTCCCTAAATTCTGTTCCCATACCTCCTAAGCTTGCAAACTTGATTACTAAAAACAAAATAAAGTTTGCGATTTTCTTAAATATCCTTCCTTATGATAATTTGCAATTCCTGATGTAACTATGTATATCCCTGTTTAAGTATTCATTCTCTCCAGAGCACTCTCTCCTTTGTGAAGACTGTGTATCCCAGACAGCCATCCTCATTTGGGCTCAAATAAAACTCTCTCTCTCTCTCTCTCTCTCTCTTTCTTTTTTTTTTTCTTAGGAGTTCTAAAAGTTTTCTTTCATTTTGCATCAAATAGAAACAATCCTGGCTCTTCCTCTTATGAGATATGCATTCTTGGCCTCTGTTATTCTTCTGTCACTCCACTGTTTTCATATCAACTGTATACAGATGAAAATGTCAAAGTCCCATCATGTTTGTTACAAAATGATTATAGATATAAGCAATGACAAGTGTTACATTATTGTGCTATCAGAAAATAAGAAATGGGGCACCTGGTTGGCTCAGTGGGTTAAGCCTCTGCCTTTGGCTCAGGTCATGATTTCAGGGTCCTGTGGTTGAGCTCCACTTCTGGCTCTCTGCTTGGTGGGGAGCCTGCTCCCCCCCCACTACTTGTGATCTTTCTCTCTGTCATATACATAAATAAAATCTTAAAATAAAGAAAATAAGAAATAAATATAGGGATTCTGAAGGTGGCTTATAATATTTGATAAAATAATTTTTTTCTATTGGTCTGAATAGCTACACATAGATTAGTCAGTAAATTTAGCATATTATTAGTCCATTAAATTTAAGAAATTAATAATTCAGGTTTCAGAGCTTAGAGGAAAAACCAGACTGCATATGGTCTCAAAATGATTTTTATTTCCTCTGTTTGGGTAACAGGGGTAGAGTATGATCTCTGAAAATTCAAAGAACTATTATGAAACATAAAGTCATCAATAAATTTAAAGACATTTTGGACACTTTTACTAGATGTACCAGGTCAGAATAGTCCTCACAGTCATATATACATGTAAAAATCTGGTTATGCATGAAAACAGATCTATCCAAAAAAGGAATGTAGTTGAGAAAATACTGAAGGTTTTTGGTGGGAAGTAATAAAAAGAACAAGAACTTTCCCCCACAGAAAGGGGAACTCTCTTACACTGTTGATGGGAATGCAAGCTGGTCCAGTTACTCTGGAAAAAAGTATGGAGGTTCCTCAAGAGTTTAAAAATAGAGCTATCCTATGACCCAGCAATTTCACTACTAGGTATTTACCCCAGAGATACAGATGTAGTGAAAAGAAGGACCATATGCACCCCAAAGTTCATAGCAGCAATGTCCACATTAACCAAACTAGGGAAAGAGCCCAGACATCCATCAAAAAATGAGTATACAAAGAAGAGACTGTGTGCATGTGCACATGGGCACATGCACACACACACACACACACACACACACACTCAGGAATATTGCTCAGCCATCAAAAAGCATAAAATCTTACCATATGCAATGACATGGATGAAACTAGAGGGTATTATGCTAAGGCTGTATAATATCTAATATTTTTTTTCCATTTCATATCATTTTTGGAAATAAAGAATTTTCATAAGAAATATGAAGCTTATGGAGCTTTAATGGCAAATTTACAGCTATACTAAAATAAAGATGCACTCCTAGATCTTCTAAACTTATGTCCAATCTTTTCACCATTGTATGACAGCACAACAAGTTAGTTCATGCAATTTTGGAAATGTGATTCTGAAATTGAAAAGAAAATATCAGGCAAGCAATTGATTAAATTCTTGTTTTTAGACACCAATGAATTATTCAGCGGTCCCTGAATATGCAGTCTCAGGATATTCTGTTGGACATGTTCCCTCTGAAGGCTTTCCACTATTATTAGCCCTGTCAGCAGATATTTCTGCTCACATATGTTTCAAGAAAGATAGCATATTAGTTAACTACTAGTGAGATATGCAATTCTTGTATTCTATTTCATATATATGTGAATTATACTCAAATAAGTTTCAACTCAAAATGGTAATATTGAAATACCTGAATATATTTACTTTTCTTACCCTTTTTTTTCTCAATCAGTGGCTCCCGTTCAATGGAGTCATTGATTGAAGAACATGCATCAGAAAATTACATCCATCTGAAGAATAGAAGATATTGCCTGGAAGTCAGAACTCTATCAAAATGGAGTTCTTGCTACTAAGTTGTAACAAATCATCACACATATCACTAAATTCATACACAAACACACACACACACCTCCTAATAAAGCACCCAGATCATCTTAATTCCCAATTGCTCACTTTCTGCAATATCTGTCATCAAAGCAAGATGAATAACTGCATTGTAACTGAGTTTATGATTCTGGGCCTCACCCAAAAACCTGAACTGCAAAGAGTTCTCTTCATTGTCTTTCTCTTCATGTACATTGTGGTCTTTCTTGGAAATGCACTGAATGTCATTGCCATCATCTATAACACCACTTTGCATACACCCATGTATGTTTTCCTTTTGGCACTGGCTATTGTGGACATTGTATGCACAACAAGCATTATACCAAAGATGCTGGTGACCATGCTAACATCAGGAAGGAGTATTTCCTATGAAAGCTGAATGTCCCAGCTCTTCTTCCTCACGTGGTCCCTAGGAGCTGAGATGGTTCTCTTCACCACAATGGCCTATGACTGCCATGTGGCCATCTGTTTCCCTCTTCACTACAGAACTATTATGAACCACCTTATGTGTGTGACCTTGCTGAGCATTACCACGGTGATTGCAGTAACCAATTCCTGGGTACACACTGGTCTCATCCTGAGGTTGACATTCTGTGGGCCAAACACCATTGACCACTTCTTCTGTGAGATACCCTCACTGCTGTCATTGTCCTGCAGCCCCGTTAGAATCAATGAGATTATGGTATATGTTGCTGATATTACCCTGGCCATAGGCGACTTCACACTCACCTGCATCTCCTATGGTTTTATCATTGCTTCCATTTTCTGCATCCGCACAGCAGAAGGGAAGAGGAAAGCTTTTTCAACATGTTCGTCCCATCTCATAGTGGTGTCCCTTTACTACTCCCCTGTAATCTACACCTATATCCGCCCTGCTTCCAGCTACTCATTTGAAAGAGACAAGGTGATAGCTGCACTCTATACTCTTGTGACCCCAACATTAAACCCAATTGTGTATAGTTTCCGAAACAAGGAGATGCAGATAGGGATTCAGAAAGTTTTTCCATTTCTGAAACATTAGTAGTTTCAAAAGGGAATGTCAGCTCTGTACTCCAGAATCATCTCCTAGAACATCTCATATTTTACTGATCATTTATAGATATTTCCTTCCCAGATTTCCCTATTCCTTCTTAAGAGTAACAATGTTTCATTCCATTATGAATCACTGTCTTAGCTCCTGATTTCTGAAATGCACTTACTTTCTTACCATTACATTACTGATTTACACTTACTACTTTATATATTTCTAAAATACTTTTTTATGAAAGCTTTCACTATTAATCACAGTAAATGTAAAGTTTTCCTCTCATTCTTATTCTATTCGCAGCTTTCTCAGTGTCTCCACAATTTTATAAATTTAATTTCAACAATATCTATAATGTAATATACATACTATCTCACATAAATATATATAATGATATATATCCCAACATCCTTCTAAAAATATGTACATTTTTCTCCTTCTTATATATGCATATACATAAGCATTTTCCTGTAAGCATATGTAAGCATTAAATATATTAACATGTATATGCTATGTATCTATTCAGAAAGAAAGTGCTTCTAATATTATAAAATTAATCAGTCTGTGAATCAAATCAGGTCTCTCATTCTGTAATAAGAAAATATATTGCATTACTTTGTGACATTTTGTGATGCATACAGTACAATTTTCCCTTGAAATCAGTTATAATTCGTGTTTCACTGTAACATTTTAAAAACACAGGTATTTTGTCATACTAATCTTCTTGAAACAATCTACTTCATGTCTTCATTGCCTTACTTAGAATTTACTTCATGAAAACAATAACCATATATTATTGTTGGCATGTTTTACATAGCCTGTGATGAGGAATTCTAAATAAATACATAACAGACAAGAATAGGAAGATACCTCTAATGCCTTATAGCTGAAGACAATACTGTATGAATGTGTAGGTGAACAAGCTGGATTTATTGCATGATGCAACTGGACATTGAAGAGGAAGCTAGAAATTATTTATTTGGGATTTTTTGGAGTACTTGATGAAAAATCACACAAGGATGATTTTCCCTAGATTGGATCAGAAAATGAGAGAAATTTGTTTAGGAGGCATATAGAATAAAAGTTGTTAAGCTGTGATAGGTAAATAAGTAGCAGTAGATCATATTAACTAGGAGAAGAACATACCTATCATTTCTGAGTTTTAGATTGCATTCATATTTTTTCCATTCTGAGATATGTCAATGGAGAGGCTTGTTTCTATCTTGCTCTATCATAGTGACTTTCTGATGTTGATGTTGTGTGTGTGTGTGTGTGTGTGTGTGTGTGTGTGTTTTGATGATGATGATCAGAAAAATTTCATGGTCTATCTGTTCACCCAGACAAGCTGAGCAGACATTAGTCAGAAGCTTTTTTTTCCCCTTCCATTCTCATTTCTTAAAAAAAAAAAAATTAAAGATTTTATTTTTTTGACACAGAGAGACAGAGAAAGATCACAAGTAGGCAGAGAGGCAGGCAGAGAGAGAGCAGGAAGCAGGCTACCTGCTGAGCAGAGAGCCTGATGTGGGGCTTGATCCCTGGCCCCTAGGATCATGACCAGAGCCAAAGGCAGAGGCTTTAACCCACTGAGCCACCCAGGTGCCCCCAAATTTTATTTACTTTTTAAATTTATTTTTCATTGTTCCAGAATTCATTGTTTATGCACCACACCCAGTGCTCCATGTAATACGTGCCCTCCATAATACCCACCATCAGGCTTACCAAACCCCACATCCTCCTCCCCTTCAAAACCCTCAGTTAATTCCTCAGAGTCCATAGTCTGTCATGGTTCACCTCCCCCTCCAATTTCCCCCAACTCCCTTCTCCTCCTCATCTCTCCATGTCCTCCGTGTGATTCCTTATGCTCCACAAATAAGCAAAACCATATGATAATTGACTCTCTGTGCTTGATTTATTTCACTCAGCATACTCTCTTTCATTCCTGTCCATGTTGATACAAAAGTTGGGAATTCATCCTTTCTGATGGAGGCATAATACTCCATAGTGTATATGGACTACATCTTTATCCATTCATCCATTGAAGGGCATCTTGGTTCTCTCCAGTTTGGGAACAGTGGCCATTGCTGCTATGAACATTGGGGTACAAATCGCCCTTCTTTTCACTACATCCCAACTTTGGGGTAAATGCCCAATAGTGCAATTGTGGGGTCATAGGAAAGCTCTATTTTTACTTTCTTAAGGAATCTCCAAGGATTTCCAAGGAAAACAGTGGTTTCCAAAGTGCCTGAACCAACTTGTATAATCAGGTTTTGAAAAAAGTTAAACAATCATTTGAAACACTTAAATGTATTTTCGTTCTGAATTTTTATTTTAAGTGGAAAAATTTTAAAGGAAACTAATTCTGGACTCCCACATCTCAGAATTTGTTTCACTGTTCCATATTATTCTTGTTTATCATTATATTGTGCATTGCATTTTGTAATATGTATATTTTGGACTATCTTGCATGATTTCTAACTAACCCATTATACTGGCATGTACAGCTCATGCAACATAGAAGAGAATGAACTCTGTGTAGCTAAAAATCTAGAGTGCTTACGTGTTTGTTATCCAAAAGAGAGTAAATACTGTGTAAAGTTGAAATTGTATCTTCCCCATATTTCTTGCACACTATCGTGTACCTCTTAGCATTGCAAACATCCATCTTAAATTATAAGCCTACTGAGGATTTTTTTTTATTTTCAAAATAAGAGATGAGTGGTTTCAGTATTTTTGTCATTTATATACTGATATGTGAAGGTGGGATGGGGAGAACTATGGTATAAAATGGATTTCCCTTTCATTGTATGTAGTACTTGATATAGTGTATAACAAATATTCAACAATTATTTGGGCTACTTGCCTTAGAACACTCTTTTTATGAGACTGGCATTCTGAGTTTGGACCTCAAGTGGATTATTTTTAAATTTCGTTGGACAAATATCCTAGTCCACTGAACACAAATGTAGACTATCTCTTGTTAACTTTCTAACATTCAGCTACAGATAATACAGAATACTACTTCTGTCGTTTTGAAACAGTAAATAGACTTATGCCCCATGCAACAGAAGTCTGGTGTGCAACAGTTAATAATGACTATATCCTCGCAAGGGTACCATCAAAGAACGGGTATCCTTCAAGTTTGTTTTTGTTGTTGTTTTTTGGGTTGTGTGTGTGTGTGTGTGTTTTCCTGCTATACCTAATTTTCCCTAGGCTTCTGTATTCCTAGGCATCTGAATCATGGCCCAGGCAGAATGAAGGCTAAAGTTGGAGGTATCAAAAGGCATGGGAATCTTTCTCCTATTTCAGTTTTATTGAGGTATAATTAATAAATAAACTTATAAGATATGCACAGTGTATCTCATCATTTTGTAAAATAAGAATCACTCAATATCCATGCACTTACATCACACTGGACATATCTATATCACTGCAACACCTCAAACTGTAAGCACTGAATAGAGGAGCAAATTTGGAGATCAGGCACTTGGCACCCCTGAACAAATTTTGTAGTTAATATACATAGAAAAGGGAAGGAGGTATTTATATTATTCCAATTACCAGTAGTATATAACAACAAATATGTCATAGGCACAGATTTAGGATCACAAAATTAATGGTAGTGTAACATTTCATGGAGAAAGGGAGAATACCAAGACTGAGACCACAGTAATACCAGCTGCAAAATGCCACTTGGCACAGTTATAAGGTTTGGCTTTAAAATTATGTCTTTAAAATTTTGACTACCATTAATATTTATTTTATATTTATATATTGTATAATATAAAATATTTAAATATTAATAAAATTGCAAGTTTAGGGAAAAGTGAGCAACATTTTAATAGGTTTAATATAATTAACTTATTAATGATGTACACATTTTGATCACAATCATACATAATAAAACTAAATCATTATTTTTTTCATAAGAGCAATATAAGTAAATGCATCTCCTTCTTTTTGACATATTATTTAATATTTCATAATTAGTGAATAGAAGACCTGGCTCTGCTGTGATTATTTCTTATACCAAGCCCTGCCCTGCTGCCATTCACTGGATATGACTTTTCTAGTGTATTATACTGTAATATTTATATTCATTGACTATAAGAGCTAAAAATGACATCTCCCAACATAATTCATTCCAAAATCGGGCAAATACATTAATTGTGGTGTTTACTAAACCATGACACTTCTCAGTATATTTCTACAAATATACCAACATGCTGTTGAAATTCGATCTTATAAACAAGTCAAAGTGCTGTAGGCTTGTTTTATTTAAAATGGGTAATCAACAGATTTGGACTACTTCTTTTGACAATTTAAAAACAGGTTAATTTTATCCAACAAAATCTCATAATGGTAGGCATATTTAGTAACATTGAGTCCTAATATTTAAAAACATATAACTAGCTTTTTTTTTTTCAAAAATAAGTTAATTTCACATTTGTCTTAAAAATGCAACCTCAGTTATCATATGGTTTTACTTACTTGTGGAGAATAAGGAATAACACAGAGGACACAAGGAGAAGGAAAGGAAAAGTGAATTGGGGGAATTTGGAGGGGGAGATGAACCATGAGAGACTGTGGACTCTGAGAAACATACTGAGGGTTTGGGATGGGGAGAAGAAGGTTAGGTGAGCCTGGTGGTGGTTATTAAGGAAGGCATGTGGAGCACTGCATGTGGTGCATATACAATAAATCTTGAAACACTGAAAAAATAATGAAATAAAAGAAAATAAATGCAAACTCTAGGGTTGTCTGGATGTCTAAGTCAGTTAAACCTCCTACTCTTGATTTTGGTCATGATCTGAGCATTCTGGAATGGAGACCTGCATCAGGCTCAGCAGAGGTCTGCTTAAAGATTCTTCCTTTTCCTCTGTCCTTACCCCTACTCATGCATGCTCTTTCTCTCTGTAAAATACATAAATAAATATTTTTAAGTGCAACTCCTACATTTTAAGGACAGTATGTGTGTTAACTTAACTTTGAACAAGGAATGTTACAAACATCTCTAAAAGTTTATAGCATTTTGGAATTTTTATTATAGTCAAATGTCTTGTATTATAATTGATCCAAGTGAGTTTAAAACAAAGTAACTTGACTCTGTTTATGTCATGTGATACAACCTAAATGCAAAGAATTTCAAAAAGTTTTTATGTGTTTTCTGTTAACTTATGTGATTTCAAGATAAAATACATCAAATCATCCATATAAACTCCTAATTTTTAACAAAAAAATTTTACAAGATTAAAAAAATACAAGAACTCATGGTATAGTTTACCTTTAAACTTTGCTTAATTCATACCTTTGCCCATTGAAAGAGTTAGATATAACAACTACTATAATAACAATGAACACTACCATCCCTGTGATTGTGGTATCTAAAAACTATTTCCTATAAAAAGAATCACAAGTCCTTAGAGTAATGATAAGCTACAGGCAAGAAGTAGAATTTGTGTATAACAATCTGGGAATTTGTGGTCACACCAGAAAACCTGAACGTGACTAAATAAGGTCATGGTAAATGAATCTAAGTAACAAGTTATGTTCTTCTACTGCCAAGGACTGGACTTTTGTGTACTAATATGATAGTTTCATAAGAGCAATATAAGTAAATGCATCTCCTTCTTTTTGACATATATTTAACACAGCAGATATGTTTAAATTAGTGAGTTTCAAATTATCCCAAAATGTTTTGGTGAACATTGGAAGATTTTAGGGAACAAACTCATTAAAACTATTAAAGAAAAAAAATAGTATTTTTCACTTCCTGTATAATCTGTATATCAGGAAGAGAAGGTTGCCAAATGATTGGATTATGTATGGTCAGTTGGTTGTCTTCAAGAAAGAGTTCAGCTAAGAAATGAAGAAGAAAGATATAATGTCAATAACATCACTTTGCATATTCTAATGACTGCATAAATCTAGGTAACAATTTTTAGAGTTTGCTAAAAATTTCAAAATAGAAAGAACCACATATATATATCATTCCAAAAAATGAAATCATCAAATGTTTATATATAACAATAAATTAATGGTAATTACAGGGTTTAGAGGAAGATGACATCATGAATATGCATCCAGCAAAATCCAGACTACAAGAGTCTTCCTAACAAACTACCACTTTCTTCAACAATAATAAAATGACAAAATTAAAAATAAATACGTAAAAAGATAAAGGCAAACTCAGAACAAAAGTATTTAGAGGCATTATCAATCAATTGCAAAGTACCTTTTTATTTATATCTTAATTCAGGAAAACACAATTTATAACTTAGGAGTCAATTATAAAATATCAACTCAAGGACACTGTGAATACGACAGAGTAGGAGGAACCTAAACTTGCCTTCTCCCACAGACACAACTAGATAATACTTAAAGTGTAAATAACTCAGAAAAGGATCTGATGACTAGCAGAATGAAATCCACAGCTAAAAGTAGAGAAGAGGGCACATTAAATATGGTAGAAAAGGTGGACATATGGTAGAGAGTTAAAACGGTCCTGACCAACTGACATAGAGATTCCAGGGGCATGGAGAAGGGAGAAAAATTTACTATCACACCAGGAATGCAACACGAATTCCATATTATTTGGCTTTGAAATCAAGGAGTTCCAAAATTCTTGAATTCTTACAACCAGCATGGCTTAAAGGCTGGAATTTTAAGTACCAATGGACTTGGCTTTCTTCCAAAATCCAGGGGACTTTAGGAAGCTGAGTTTCTACCCTTAAAAAGACAGCACAAAAAACAGCCGATGGAAAGAGCATAGAAGTAGATTTTGAAAAACACCTGGGATATATGGGAAGGAGAGTTATTTACTCGTTTCAGATTCAGATTTAGAGTGTGTCCCAGAGAGTCAAAGATCACAGGGAGACCCCTTCAGGAACGTAAGAGCTGGCAGCAGCCATTTCTCTCCATTGTTCTTCATCATAAACATAGGGCTACCTACAGGAACAAGTGCTGTGATGACATTCACTAAATAATTTTCCTTACATCAAGTCCTGCCCTTCTGCCATTCACTAGATCTGCCTTTTCTGGTCATACTTGCCTTATTCCTGGCACTGTGGGTTCCCTACCCCAAGGAGACCTGTGAAAATCTTGCAAAACAAGTCTCCCTACCCAAGTGTTTTGAGAGAATTTGGTCCTTTTCTTTGGTCAACACTCAGAGAAAATGAGTGCACCTAATTAAAACTGCAATACCCATCCAGGGTTTGCTGAACAGTAACAGACACTGTGGTGCTTACAGCCTCTGTAAGACCTTTGTGGAAGAGGATCAGAACATAAGTGGTGAGGGCACCATAGCCCCATGTGTGGGCACTTTGTGAAACAGGCCCAACCAGCCCTACTTCCTGCAGAAACTTCATATTCCCTATGGAAGGGGACCACCATGCATACTTTGTGAGCACTGTGGGCCCACCAGAATGAGCTTTGTGTAGTGGCAGCCCTCATCTCCAAAGTGACTACACATCCCTTGTGAAAGAGAACCAGAGTCACTTTATAAAAAGTGTGCATCGTTCCCACTACCTTCAAGATCAGGAGACATAGATGACTTCCATAACACCTGAAAATGGACATAAAGAGCTAGACAAAATGAGGGAAAAGAAGAAATTTTCCCAAATAAAACAACAGGATGAAATCGTAGTAACAGACCTGAGTGAAACAGATAAAAGTAATATACCTCGTAAAGACTATAAAGTAATAATTATAAGGGCACTCACTGGACTTGAGAAAGAAAAAGTAGAGGGCATCAAGAAATCAACTTGAACATGTGAGAGAAAATTATGCAAAATGAGAATAGACTTAGGGAACTCATTGACTGGATCAAGTGTAATAACGTTTACATTATGGGAACCCCAGAAGGAGAATAAGAAAAAGAAGAGAAGAGAAAAGGGTACAGAAAATTCATTTGAATAAATAATAGCTGGAAACTTCCCAAATCTGGGGAAAGAAACAGATATCCAGATTCAAAAGGCATAGAGAAGCACCCCAAAAAATTGACCCAAGGAGGTTCACACCAAGACACCTAATTAAGATTGTAAAAAGTAGTGAAAAAGGGATGCCTGGGTAGCTCAGTGGGTTAAAGTCTCTGCCTTCAGCTCAGGTCGTGATCCCAGGGTTCTAGGATTGGGCCCTGCATCAGGCTTTTTGCTCAGTGGGGAGCCTACTTCCTCCTCTCTCTCTGCCTGCTTCTCTGCCTACTTGTGATCTTTGACTGTCAAATAGATAAATAAATAAATCTTCAAAAAAAAGTAGTGAAAAAGAGAAAAAAATTAAAAGCAGCAAGAGAAAAGAAAGTTACATATAAAGCCCTGTAAGGCTATGAGCAGATTTTTCCAACAGAAACATTGTAGGCGAGAAGAGAATGGCATGGCATAATGAAAGTGATGACAGGAAAAAATCTGCAGACAAAAATACTCCATTGAACAAGGTTATCATTCAGAATAGAAGGAGAAATAGAGCGTTTCTCAGGCAAACAAAAAGTAAAAGAGTTGATGACCACTGAACCAGTCCTAGAAGAAATGTTAAAAGGACTCTGTATGGAAAGGGAAGGCATCAAGAAATAATATGAAGGGGCATCAGGGTGGCTCAGTGGGTTAAAGCCTCTGCCTTCGGCTCAGGTCATGATCCCAGAGTCCTGGGTTCAAGCACCACATTGAGCTCTCTGTTCAGCGGGTAGCCTGCTTCCTCCTCTCTCTCTGCCTGCCTCTCTGCCTACTTGTAATCTCTGTCTGTCAAATAAATAAATAAAATCCTTTAAAAAAAGAAATAGTGTGAAAAGTAAGAAACACAAATGCAATATAAATATTTCTATAAGCATCAGTCAAGGGGCTCACAAATAAAAAGATGTAAAATAGGGCAGAGTTAGGCAGAGTAAGACAGAGTTAGACAGAGTTAGACAGAAGTAAGTAGTTTCAAGCTTAAGCCACCATCAACTTAATATAGGCTTAATATAGGCTGCTATACACATGGAAAGATAAACAAAATTGATAAAACTCTAACCAGAACTCAAATAAACAAAATCAGAAAGGATAGAAGAAACATAACAACCAACATCCCAGAAATACAAACAATTATAAAAGAATGTTTGAAAAATTTGCCAACAAATTGGCCAACTTAGAATAAATGGATAAATCCCCAAAAAATAAACTAGCAAAACTAAAGCAGGAAAAAACAGAAAATTTGAACTGACCAATTATCACCAATAAAACTAAATCAGAAACAAAACAAAACAAAAATTCCCAACAAATGGAAGTCCAGGACCATAGAGTTTCTCAGGGGAATTTTACCAAACATTCATAGAAGAGTTAACATCTATTGTTTTCAAATTATTCCAAAATATAGAGAAGAAAAAAAATATTTTTAAACCATTCTATGAAATCAGCATGACTCTGATACCAAAACCAGACAAAGACACCACAAAAAGGAGACCTACACTATAATTTTCCTGAAGAGATATATAAAAATCCACAATTAAATGTTAGCAAACCAAACCAACAATACATAAAAAAAAATATTCACCAAGATAAAGTGACATCCATTCCCTGGATGCAAGTGTGTTTAATAATTTCAAATAATTTATATGGGGCACTTGAGTGGCTCAGTGAGAAAGGCTTAGTGTCTTCAGCTTGGGTCATGATCTCGGAGTCCTGGGATCAAGCCCCACATCAGGCTCTCTGCTTGGCAGGGAGCCTGCTTCCTCCTTCTCTCTCTGCCTGCCTCTCTGCCTACTTGTGATCTCTGTCTGATAATAAATAAAATCTTTAAAATAATAATAATACTTTAAGATGACACATCATATCAATAACAGAAAGTATTTTTTTAAATTATCATTTAAATAAATCCAGGAAAAAATATTAGACCAAGTACAACATTCATTGGATGATAAAAATTCTCAAAATAGTATGTTTAGAGGGAACATAATTCAACAAATAAAGGCCTTATATGGAAACCCTAATATGGAAACCTCCATATTCAATGGAGAAAAACTGAGAAAATTTCCCTTAAGGTCAAGAAAAAGACAAGAATTTCCCATCTTATCATTCTTATTCAACATACTACTGGAAGTTCTAGATACAACAATTAGACAACAACAAAAATGAAAGACTTCCAAACCAATAAGGAAAAAGCAAAACGTTCACTATGTGCAGATGATATGATACTATATATAGAAAACCCTAAAGAATCCACCAAAAACATACAAATGGCTAAAAGACACATGAAAAAATGTTCAACATAACTAGACATCAGGGAAATATAAACCAAACCCACAATGAGATACTACCTTACACCACTTAGAATGGCAAAAATTACCAAGTCTGGAAATAACAAATGATGAGGATCTGGAGAAAGGGAAACATCTTACACTCTTAGTGGGAATGCAAGAAGTATAGCTACTCTGGAAAACAGTACAGAAAGTTCCTCAAAAAGTTAAAAATAGAGCTACCTAATGACCCAGAAATAGCACTACAAGGTATTCACCCTAAAGATACAGACATAGTGAAAAGAAGGCATACCTGTACCCCAATGTACATAGTAGCAACGCTCATGATAGCCAAATTGCAGAAGGAGCTGAAATGCCCTTCAACAGATGAGTGAATAAACATATATGTGTTTCATATATACAAAGGAATACTACTCAGCCATCAGAAAGGATGGATACCTACCATTTGCATCGACATGGGTAGAACTGGAAGGTATTATGCTAAGTGAAATAAGTCAAGCAGAGAAAGACAATTATCATAATTTCAGTCATATATGAGCATAAGGAATAGTGGGGAGGACCACAGGGGAAGGGAGGGAAAACTAAATGGCAAGAAATCAGAGAGGGAGACAAACCATGAGCGTGTCTAGAGTCCAAGAACCAAACAGGGTTACAGAGTGGAGGGGTGTGTAGGATGTGGTAACTGGGTGATAGGTACGATATGATGATGAGCACTGGGTGTTATATGCAGCTAATGAATCAGTGAGGACTACTTCAAAAATCAATGATGTACTATATGCTGGTTAATTAAACATAATAATAAAAATCCACCAAAAAACTAATAGAAGTGATAAATTAATTCACCAAAGTCACAGGATATAAAGATAATATACAAAAACCTGTTGTATTTCTATACACCAATGATAGAGTAGCAACAGAAAGAGAAATTAAGAAAACAATCTTTTTACAACTGTACCAAAAAAATAAGATATCAAGAATAAACATAGGGAGTGGGACAAGATGGTGGGGAAGTAGGAGGAGGCACCATTTCAACCTGTACCCTAAAGTGAGCTGATTACCTACCAAAGAACTCCGATCACCCATGAAATCAGCCTGAGATCAGAATTATACACGTCTGGATCTCTAGAGGGGCAGAAGACACCAGTGGGCAGGTAAAGTGGAGTAGCAACGTCAGACTGATATTGGAAGATAAAGAAAAGGGGGAGGGAGCAACCAGAGGCAACTAATTGAAAGTAATACCCCTAATACGAGAGTGCCCTGCATTTGGGGACCAGTATTAACTTGGAGACTGGTTGAAAACACTCCAAAAGAGCAAAGGATCATGGTGGGGGGTAGAAATTGTGGCAATCAGGGCCGCTAGGGACAGGGGCTTAAGTCCCCAGACCAAGGACAGCCTCCACTGGTGCTGAGCCAGAGAAGGTGCTGCAGAGAAACCAGGTCTTGCTCCCTAAGCCACCAGAGCACCTGAGAAAGCGTGGGGTCTGGCTCCTATGAGGGGCTGGGAGCCTCGCCAGATGGCAGAACCTTGAGTCTTGCTACAGAGCCTGAGATGCACGCGCCCCTCACCATCCCCTGAGAGAGGTGCATGAAGGCCCAGCCTGGTTCTCTTAGACCCGTGCCATTGGATCAGAGACTGATACACCCCCACGCCCCAAACCCTACCATGAGAGAGTGCGAAAGCCACAGTGTGCGAAGGCCCAGACTGGGACTCTCGGACCCGCGCCTTGCTATCAGAGCCTAAGATGAGGGCATGACCCACACCCTCCCCTGAGAGAGGTGTGCACAAGCCCAGCACTCTTAGACCCAGAAAGACCAGGTACTCCCAGCCTGGGCCAGCAGGAAAATCTCACTGTGGGATCGCTGCTTGAAACTTCTCTGGTGGTCTAGAGCTGCCCAGACAGCCACCGCTGCCGTGGTTTTGGGTACAAGAAGACCCTGCATCCCCTAGGACGGCGACTCGGAACCTGCTCTGCCAGCGGCCAAGGGGGAATTTATATGGGCTCTGCAGCACCCACAGGGGACCAGGCTGAGGCTTCTCTCTGACAGGGAGGTAAGGGTGCAATTTGCTTTCCTCTAAACCTACAAAAACCATCAAAAGCAGTCAAGGCGAGAGAAAAAAAAAAGTGAACAAACATAATAACCTCCAGAAAACAAAAGCCTGAAAAAACCAGTTTCCTCAGAGCCCACCCCCTTGAGGGGGGCGGGAGGACTCAACTCAGGGAACATCATTGACTGAAAACCCACGTGGCAGGCCCCTCCCCCAGAAAACCAACCAAGAAAGAAAAAAAAAAAAAAGACTACAGGAGAACAACCACCACTACTTCATACGACAACTTTTATTTTTGACTCATTCCCACTATTCTGGTTCAGTTTTTTATATAGATAATTTTTAACCTATTTACCATCACAGTGAGATGTCCAGTACATTAAATTCCATAATAACCTACAAACCCAAACTTTTTGATACATACACCTGTGTTTTTCTTTTCCATTTCTATTTTTAATTTTTTTTTAAATTTTAGTTTTAGTCTTGTTTATTCATTTTTTATTTTTATTTTCTAATATTCATATAGAGTTAAACTTCAAAGTAATCCCCTTTCCCCAATCAATGCTACCCCTATAGGTAAACCAATTTTTAATCCTCATTTATCTTAGGAAAGTTGAGTCCTTTAACAAAGATATCAACATGCATCCAGGAAGAATCAAAACAACCTTTCGCACCCACACTGAGCATTTATAACTACTTTCGCATCTTTTAATTCCACCAGTGTTTCTGTGTTTTTGTTTTTGTCCTGATAGTATATAAATCTTACACTTGGAGTTCTTTTTGACAAGCTTCTTCCTTTATTTGCTTATATACATATTTTTTTTTCTCTTGTCATATACTTTTATCAGCCTTTTTGTTTGTCTGTTTTTGTTTGTATACTTCATCAATCTTACCTTGGGGCCCATTTGGGCTGAACCTTCTCTTTTATCTTCCCTTTTTTCCTGTCTCTCTCTCTCTCTATTTTCTATTTCTTTTCTTTTTTCTCTCGTTTGGGTGGGGAACCCTGATTGCTCAGAAGCATTCCAGGGTGCACCTTGACTGCACCACAGTTGATACATCCAGCTACATCTATTCAGTCATCTCTCACCAAAATGACTAGGAAGAGGAATGCCCAACAGAAGAAAAATACAGAGGATGGGCCTTCTGCAACAGAGCTAATGGCTATAGACATAGACAATATGTCAGAAAGGGAATTCAGGCTAACAATTACCCAGGCAATAGCTAGGTTGGACAAAGCCATGGATGACCAAACGGAATTGATTAGGGCAGAACTGAAAGCCACCAAGGATGATGTTCACAATGTTAGGACAGAACTCAAAGCTACCAGGGATGAGGTTCACAATGCTCTCAATGAGTTCCAATCTAATCTAAATTCTCTAAAAGCTAGAGTAACTGAGACAGAAAATAGAATTAGTGATCTGGAGGACAAACAGATAGAGAGAAAGGGCCAGGAGGAAGCCTGGAACAAATAGCTTAGAGCCACAAAAAACAGAATCAGGGAAATAAATGATGCCATGAAACGTTCCAATATCAGAATTATTGGAATCCCTGAAGGGGAGGAGAAAGAAAGAAGTCTAGAAGTTATAGTGGATCAAGTTCTTCATGAAAATTTTCCCAATCTCACGAATGGAACCAGCGTTCATGTACTAGAGGCCGAACCGTCACCACCCAAGGTTATAGATTCCAAAAAAACATCAGGGCACCTGATAGTCCAATTGAGGAATCATAATTGTAGATACAATCTCTTGAAAGCGGCTATGACAAAGAGGCTTCTTACTTACAGAGGAAAGCCCATCAGAATAACGTCAGACCTGTCCACAGAGACCTGGCAAACCAGAAAGGGCTGGCAAGATATATTCAGGGCACTAAATGAGAAGAACATGCAGCCAAGAATACTTTATCCAGCAAGACTGACATTCAAAATGGATGGAGAGTGGAGGAGTAAGATAGCGGAAAACTAGCAGGCTGAGATGACATCAGGTAGCAGAAAATCAGCTAGATAGCTTATCTAACCATTGCGAACACCTACAAATCCAAAGAGAAATCAAAGAGAAGAAGAGCAACAATTCTAGAAACAGAAAATCGACCACTTTCTGAAAGGTAGGACCTGCGGAGAAGTGAATCCACTGACAGAAAGATAGACCGCGGGGGCAGGGGCCTGCTCCTGGCAAGCGGCATAGCAATGGAGTACAAAATTAGGACTTTTAAAAGTCTGCTCCATGGAGGAACATCGCTCCAGAGCATAACCGGGGAAAAGCCCATGCGTGGTCAGCAAAACTCCACGTCCCGCATGGTCACAGAAGGGCTGGGGGTGTCAGAGTGTCGCAGAGCTCACAGGTATTAGAGCGGGGAAGCTGGCTATAGCAACAAAGCCAAGGAGTGACCTTTCAGCTCGGGGTTACCTTGAACCGGTCGCAGGCTGGGTGAATTCAGAGCGTGGCGGGAGGCCACGGAGATGGAAGCAACCAGGCACTTTTCTCCAAGTGCGACCAATTGAGTGCTTTTCTCCAGGCGCGACCAGAGGCCAGGGACATGGGGGCGGGTTGGGCGCTTTTCTCTGAGGGCGCACTGAGGAGCGTGACCCCAAGCTCTCAGCCCCTCCTGGCCGCAGATTGGGATGCCACCACCTTCATTCTTGTCCTCCAGAACTCTACAGAAAGCGCTCAGGAAACAAAAGCTCCCGAAAGCAAACCTGAGCGGATTACTTAGCCCGGCCCCTGGTGAGTGCGGTGCAATTCCACCTGGGGTAAAGACACTTGCGAATAACTACTACAGGCCCTTCCCCCAGAAGATTAAGAAGAAACACAGCCTAGACCAACTTCACTCACCAAGGACAACCGCAGAATTCCAGAGGAGAAAGCAAATCTTATCAGGACAAAATGACAAGGCGGAAAAACTCAACACACACACACACACACACACACACAAAGAACAAGAGGCAATACTGAAGGCTGGGGACCTATCAATGCAGACATTGCTAATATCACAGATCTAGAGTTCAGAATGACGATTCTCAAGGTTCTAGCCAGGCTCGTAAAAGGCATAGAATATATTAGAGAAACCCTCTCTGGAGAGATAAAAACCCTTTGTGGAGAAATTAAAGAACTAAAATCTAACCAAGTCGAAATCAACAAAGCTATCAATGAGGTGCAATAAAAAATGGAGGCTCTTACTGCTAGGATAAATGAGGCAGAAGAAAGAATTAGTGATATAGAAGACCAAATGACAGAGAATAAAAAGTCTGAGCAAAAGAGAGACAAATACTAGACCACAAGGAGAGAATTTGAGAGGTAAGTAACACCATAAGATGACACAACATTAGAATAATTGGGATTCCAGAAGAAGAAGAGAGAGAGAGGGGAGCAGAAGGTATATTGGAGAGAATTATTGTAGAGAATTTCAATAATATAGCAAAAGGAACAAACATCAAAATCCAGGAGATGCTTAGGACACCCCTCAAAATCAATAAAAATAGGTCCACACCTCATCATCTGATAGTAAAATTTACAAGTCTTAGTGACAAAGAGAAAATCCTGAAATCAGCCCAGGAAAATAGGTCTGTAACATATAAGGGTAAAACATGAGATTGGCAGTGGACCTATCCACAGAAACCTGGCAGGCCAGAAAGAACTGGCATGATATATTCAGAGAGGTAAATGAGAAAAGCATGCAGCCAAGAATACTATATCCAGAGAGGCTATCATTGAAAATAGAAGGAGAGATAAAAAGCTTCCAGGACAAACAAAAACTGAAAGAATTAGCAAACACCAAACCAACTCTAGAGGAAATATTGAAAGGGGTACTCTAAGCAAAGAGAGACTCTAAAAGTAGTAGATCAGAAAGAAACAGAGACAATATACAGTAATAATCACCTTATAGGCAATACAATGGCACTAAATTCATATCTCTCAATAGTTACCCTGAATGTTCATGGGCTAAATACCCCAATCAAAAGACACAGGGTATCAGAATAGATAAAAAAACAAAACCCATCAATAGGCTGCCTGGAAGAAACTCATTTTAGACCCAAAGACACATCCAGATTTAAAGTGAGGGAGTGGAAAACAATGTACCATGCTAATGGATATCAGAAGAAAGCTGGGGTGGCAATCCTTAGATCAATTAGATTTTAAGCCAAAGACTATAATAAGAGATGAGGAAGGACACTATACCATACTCAAAGTGTCTGTCCAACAAGAAGACCTAACAATTGTAAATATCTATGCCCCTAACATGGGAGCAGCCAACTATATAAACCAATTAATAACAAAATCAAAGAAATACATCTACAATAATACAATAATAGCAGGAGACTTTAACACTCCCCTCGCTGAAATGAACAGATCATCCAAGCAAAAGATCAACAAGGAAATAAAGGCCTTAAATGACACACTCAACCAGATGGACATCACAGATATATTCAGAACATTCCATTCCAAAGCAACAGAATACACATTCTTCTCTAGTGCACACGGAACATTCTCCAGAATAGATCACATCCTGGGACATAAATCAGGTCTCAACTGGTATCAAAAGATTGGGACCATTCTCTGCATATTTTCAGACCACAATGCTCTGACGCTAGAACTCAATCACAAGAGAAAATTTGAAAGGAACCCAAATACATGGAGACTAAAGAGCATCCTTCTAAAGAATGAATGGGTCAACCAGAAAATTAAAGAAGAATTGAAAAAATTAATGGAAACAAATGATAATGAAAACACAACAGTTCAAAATCGTGGGACACAACAAAGGCAGTCATGAGAGGAAAATATATAGCGGTACAAGTCTTTCTCAAAAAAACAAGAAAGTTCTGAAATAAACAACCTAACACTACACTTAAAGGATCTGGAGAAAGAACAACAAAGAAAGCCTAAACCCAGCACGAGAAGAGAAATCATAAAGATCAGAGCAGAAATCAATGAAATAGAAACTAAAAAAACAATAGAACAAATCAACGAAACTAGGAGCTTGTTCTTTGAAAGAATTAATAAGATTGATAAACCCCTGGCCAGACTTATCAAAAAGAAAAGAGAAAGGACCCAAATAAATAAAATCATGAATGAAAGAGGAGAGATCACAACCAACACAAAAGGAATACAAACAATTATAAGAACATACTATGTGCAACTCTACACCAACAAATTCGACAATCTGGAAGAAATGGATACATTTCTAGCGACATATAAACTACCACAACTGAACCAGGAAGAAATAGAAAACCTGAACAGACCCATAACCAGTAAGGAGATGGAAACAGTCATCAAAAATCTCCTGACAAACAAAATCCCAGGGACAGACAGCTTCCTGGGGGAATTCTACCAAACATTTACAGAAAAAAAAAGAATTAATTCCAAATCTTCTGAAACTGTTCCAAAAAATAGAAATGGAAGGAAAACTTCCAAACTTATTTTATGAGGCCAGCATCACCTTGATCCCAAAACCAGACAAGGATCCCATCAAAAAAGAGAACTACAGACCAATATCCTTGATGAACACAGATGCAAAAATTCTCACCAAAATACTACCCAATAGGATAAAAGAGTACATTAAAAGGATTATTCACCACGACCAAGTGGGACTTATTCCAGGGCTGCAAGGTTGGTTCAACGTCTGCAAATCAATCCATGTGATACAACACATTAATAAAAGAAAGAACAAGAACCATATGATACTCTCAATAGATGCTGAAAAAGCATTTGACAAAGTACAGCATCCCTTCCTGATCAAAACTCTTCAAAGTGTAGGGATAGAGGGCACATACCTCAATATTATCAAAGCCATCTATGAAAAACCCACTGCAAATATCATTCTCAATGGAGAAAATCTGAAAGCTTTTCCGCTAAGGTCAGGAACACGGCAGGGATGTCCATTATCACCACTGCTATTCAACATAGTACTAGAAGTCCTAGCCTCAGCAATCAGACAACAAACGGAAATTAAAGGCATCCAAATTGGCAAAGAAGAAGTCAAACTATCACTCTTCGCAGATAATATGATATTATACGTGGAAAACCCAAAAGACTCCACTCCAAAACTGCTAGAACTTGTGCATGAATTCAGTAAAGTGTCAGGTTATAAAATCAATGCACAGAAATCAGTTGCATTTCTCTACACCAACAACAAGACAGAAGAAAGAGAAATTAAGGAGTCAATCCCGTTTACAACTGCACCCAAAACTATAAGATACCTAGGAATAAACCTAACCAAAGAGACTAAGAATCTATACACAGAAAGCTATAAAGTACTCATGAAAGAAATTGAGGAAGACACAAAGAAATGGAAAAATGTTCCATGCTCCTGGATTGGAAGAATAAATATTGTGAAAATGTCTATGCTACGTAAAGCAATCTACACATTTAATGCAATTCCTATCAAAGTACCATCCATTTTTTTTTCAAAGAAATGGAACAAATAATCCTAAAATTCATATGGAACCAGAAAAGACCTCGAATAGCCAAAGGCATATTGAAAAAGAATGCCAAAGTCGGTGGCATCACAATTCCGGACAGCAAGCTCTATTACAAAGCTGTCATCATCAAGACAACATGGTACTGTCACAAAAACAGACACATAGATCAATGGAACAGAATAGAGAGCCCAGAAATAGACCCTCACCTCTATGGTCAACTAATCTTCGACAAAGCAGGAATGAATATCCAATGGAAAAAAAGACAGCCTCTTCAACAAATGCTACTGGGAAAATTGGACAGCCACATGCAGAAAAATGAAACTGGACTACTTCCTTATACCACACATGAAAATAGACTCAAGATGGATGAAGGATCTCAATGTGAGAAAGGAATCCATCAAAATCCTTGAGGAGAACACAGGCAGCAACATCTTTGGCCTCAATCGCAGCAACTTCTTCCTGGGAACATCGCCAAAGACAACAGAAGCAAGGGCAAAAATGAACTGTTGGGATTTTATCAAGATCAAAAGCTTTTGCACAGCAAATGAAACAGTTAACAAAACCAAAAGACAACTGACAGAATAGGAGAAGATATTTGCAAATGACATATCACAGAAAGGGCTAGTATCCAAAATCTATAAAGAACTTAGCAAAGTCAACACCCAAAGAAAAAGTAATCCAATCAAGAAATGGGCAAGAGGACATGAACAGACATTTCTGCAAAGAAGACATTCAGATGGCCAACAGACACATGAAAAAATATTCCACATCACTGGGCATCATGGAAATACAAATCAAAACCACAATGAGATACCACCTCACATCAGTCAGAATGGCTAAAATTAACAAGTCAGGAAATGACAGATGCTGGCGAGGATGTGGAGAGAGGGGAACCCTCCTACACTGTTGGTGGGAATGCAAGCTGGTGCAACCACTCTGAAAAGAGTGTGGAGGTTCCTCAAAAAACTGAGAATAGAGCGACCCTATGACCCAGAGATTGCACTACTGGGTATATATCCTAAAGATACAAATGTGGTGTTCCGAATGGGTATGTGCACCTGAATGTTTATAGCAGCAATGTCCACAATAGCCAAACTATGGAAAGAACCTAGATGTCCATCAAAGATGAACAGATAAAGAAGAGGTGGCATATATATATATATATATATATATATATATATATATATATATTGCAATACTGTGCAGCCATCAAAAGAAATGAAATCTTGCCATTTGAGGTGACGTGGATAGAACTAGAGGGTATTATGCTTAACGAAATAAGTCAATCAGAGAAAGACAACTATTATATGATCTCCCTGATATGAGGAAGTGGAGATGCAATGTGGGGGGGATTGGTAGGTAGGAAAAGAAAAAAATGAAAGAATTTGGGATTGGGAGGGAGACAGACTATAAAAGACTCAATCTCAAAAAACAGACTGAGGGTTGCTGGGGGAGGGGGGGATGGGAGAGGGTCGTGGGGATATGGACATTGTGGAAGGTAAGTGCTATGATGAGTGCTGTGAAATGTGTAAAACAGACCTGTACTGCTGGGGATAAAAATATATGATTATTAAAAAAATAAATTAATTAATTAAAAAAATGGATGGAGAGATAAGAAATTCAAAGACTGGCAAGGCTTAAAAGATTACGCAACCACCAAGCAAACACTGCAGGAAATATTAAGGGGGTTTCTATAAAAGAGGAAAAGTCCTAAAAATACCATTGAACAGAAATATAGAGACAATCTACAGAGAGAAAGAGTTTAAAGGTAACATGATGTCGTTAACAATGTATCTATCAATAGTCACTCTCAATGTGAATGGCCTAAATGCACCCATAAAACAAGACAGGGTTTCAGACTGGATAAAACAACAGGACCCATCCATATGTTGTCCACAAGAGACCCATTCTGAACCTAAAGATACACCCAGACTGAAAGTGAAGGGATGGAGAACCATCTTTCATGCCAATGGGCCTCAAAAGAAAGCTGGGGTAGCGATTCTCATATCAGATAAATTAGAATTTAAACTAAAGACTGTAGTCAGAGGTACAGAAGGACACTACATCATTCTTAAAGGGAATATCCACCAAGATGATCTAACAATTGTACATATCTATACCCCCAATATGGGAGAAGCCAATTACATAAGAAAACTGTTAATCAAGATAAAGAGTCATATTGATATGAATACATTAATAGTAGGAGATCTTAACACAACTCTCTCAGAAATAGACAGATCATCAAAGCAGAAAATCAATAAAGAAACAAGAGCATTGAATGACACATTGGACCAGATGGACCTCATAGATATATACAGAACATTCCACCCTAAAACAACAGAATACTCATTCTTGTCAAGTGCACATGGAGCCTTCTCAAGAATAGATCACATACTGGGTCACAAATCAGGACTCAACCGATACCAAAAGACTGAGATTATTCCCTGCATATTCTCAGATCACAATGCTGTGAAACTGGAGCTCAATCACAAGGAAAAGTTCTGAAGGAACTCAAACACCTGGAAGCTAAAGAGCACCTTGCTTAAGAATGCTTGGATCAACCAGGAGATCAAAGAAGAACTGAAACAATTCATGGAAACCAATGAGAATGAAGACACTTCAGTCCAAAACCTATGGGATACAGCAAAGGCGGTCCTAAGGGGGAAATACATAGCCATCCAAGACTCCCTCAAAAAAAATTGAAAAATACAGAATACACCAGATCTCTCTACACCTTAAAGAACCGGAGAATCAACAACAAATCAAACCAACTCCACACATAAGAAGGGAAATAATCAAGATTAGAGCAGAGATCAATGAGGTAGAAATCAGAGATACAGTAGAACATATCAATGAAAATAGAAGCTGATTTTTGAAAGAATCAATAAGATGGATAAACCATTGACCACACTAACCAAAAAGAAAAGAGAGAAAGCCCAAATTCATAAAATTATGAATGAAAAGGGAGAGATCACAACTAACACCAAGGAAATAGAAACAATCATCAGAAGTTATTATCAACAGTTATATGCCAATAAGCTAAGCAACCTAGACGAAATGGATGCTTTCCTGAAAAACTATAATCTCACAAAATTGAACCAGGAAGAAATTGATAACCTGAATAGACCGATATCTAGTAACGAGATTGAAGCAGTGATCAGAAACCTCCCAAAAAACAAGAGCCCAGGACCTGACGGATTCCCTGGGGAATTCTACCAAACTTTCAAAGAAGAAATAACACCTATTCTCCTGAAGCTGTTTCAAAAACTTGAAGCAGAAGGAAAACTTCCAGCCTCTTTCTATGAATACAGCATTACCCTGATCCCCAAACCAAGCAAAGATCCTACCAAAAAGGAAGATTTCAGACCAATATCACTGATGAATATGGATGCTAAGATTCTCCACAAGATCCTAGCAAACAGAATCCAACAGCACATTACAATGATTATCCAATATGACCAGGTTGGATTCATTCCCTGGGCTACAAGGAAAAAGCATTTGACAAAATCCTGCATCCATTCTTGATTAAAATGTTTCAAAGTATAGGGATAGAGGTAACATTCTATCTACGAAAGACCCACAGCAAATATCATCATCAGTGGGAAAAAGCTCACAGCCTTCCCTTTGAGATCAGGAACATGACAAGGATGCCCACTCTCACCACTCTTGTTCAACATAGTATTAGAAGTCCTAGCACCTGCAATCAGACAATAAAGAGAAATAAAATGTATCCAAATTGGCAATGAAGAAGTCAAACTCTCTCTCTTCACAGATGACATGATTCTTTATGTGGAAAACCCAGAAGACTCCACCCCCAAACTACTAGAACTCATACAGCAATTCAGCAACATGACAAGATACAAAGTGAATGTACAGAAATCAGTGGCTTTCTTATACACTAGCAATGAAAATACAGAAAGGGAAATTAGAGAATCGATTCCATTTACTATAGCACCAAGAACCATAAGATACCTGAGAATAAACCTAACAAAAGAGGTAAAGCAACTGTACTCGAGGAACTACAAAACACTCATGAAAGAAACTGAAGAAGACACAAAAAGATGGTAGACCATTCCATGCTCTTGGATTGGAAGAATAAACATTGTTAAAATGTCTTTATTGCCTAGAGCAGTCTATAATTTTAATGCCATTCTGATCATAATACAACCGGTATTTTTCAAAAAGCTGGAGCAAATAATCCTAAAATTTGTTTGGAATCAGATGAGACCCCAAATTGCTAAGGAAATGTTGAAAAACAAAAATAAAACTGGGGGCATCACGTTACCTGATTCAAGCTTTACTACAAAGCTATGATGACCAAGACCTCATGGTACTGGCATAAAAACAGACATATAGACCAGTGGAACAGAGTAGAGAGCCGAGATATGGACCCTCAACTCTATGGTCAAATAATCTTTGACAAAATAGGAAAAAATATACAGTGGAAAAAAGTCTCTTCAATAAATGGTGCTGAGAATCCTGGAGAGATATATGTAGAAGAATGAAACTCGACCATTCTCTTATACCATACACCAAGATAAACTCAAAATGGATAGAAGACCTTAATGTGAGACAGGAATCCATCAGAATCCTAGGGGAGAACATAGGCAGTAACCTCTTCGATATCAGCCACAGCAACTTCTTTCAAGATACGTCTCCAAAGGCAAAGGAAACAAAAGCAAAGATGAACTTTTGGGACTTCATCAAGGTCAAAAGGTTCTGCTCAGCAAAAACAAAACAAAACAAACAGAAAAACAAACAAACAAACAAAAAATACAAAGAGGCAAGTCACGGAATGGAAGATGATATTGGCAAATGACAGTACAGACAAAAGGTTGATATCCAGGATCTATAAAGAACTCCTCAAACTCAACACACACAAACCAGACAATCATATCAAAAAAAGGGCAAAGATATGAGCAGACACTTCTCCAATGAAGACATACCAATGGCTATCAGACACATGAAAAAATGTTCATCATCACTAGCCATCAGTGAGATTCAAGTTAAAACCACATTGAGATATCACCTTACACCAGTTACAATGGCCAAAATTAGCAAGACAGGAAACAACATGTGTTGGAGGTGATTTGGAGAAAGGGGAACCCTCTTACACTATTGGTGGGAATGCAAGTTGGTGCAGCCTCTTTGGAGAACAGTGTGGAGATTCCTCAAGAAATTAAAAATAGAGCTTCCTTATGACCCTGCACTACTGGGTATTTACCCCAAAGACACAGATGTAGTGAAAAGAAGGGCCATCTGTACCCCAATATTTATAGCAGCAATGGCTACAGTCGCCAAACTGTGGAAAGAACCAAGATGCCCTTCAACGGACGAATGGATAAGGAAGATGTGGTCCATATACACTATGGAGTATTATGCCTCCATCAGAAAGGATGAATACCCAACTTTTGTAGCAACATGGACGGGACTGGAAGAGATCATGCTGAGTGAAATAAGTCAAGCAGAGAAGGTCAATTATCATATGGTTTCACTTATTTGTGGAGCATAACAAATAGCATGGAAGACAAGGGGAGATGGGGAGGAGAAGGGAGTTGAGGGAAATTGGAAGGGGAGGTGAACCATGAGAGACTGGACTCTGAAAAACAATCTGAGCATTTTGAAGGGGCGGGGTGTGGGAGGTTGGGGGAACCAGGTGTTAGGTATTAGAGAGTGCACGGATTGCATGGATCACTGTGTGTGCTGCAAAAACAATGAATATTGTTACGCTGAAAAGAAATTTAAAAAATTAAAAAAAAAAGAATAAACTTAACCAAAAAGTTGAAAGGCCTGTACTCTGAAAACTATAAAAAATCAAAGAAAGAAATTGAAAATGTCAAAAAGAAATGGAAGGACATTCCATTTTTGGATTGGAAGAATAAATACTGTTAAAATATCCATACTACCAAAAGCAATCTACATATTTAATGCAACCCCTATCAAAATACCAACAACATTTTTCACATAACTAGAGAAACAATCTTAAATTTGTTTGGAACCACACACACACACACACACACACACACACACACACACACACAAAAGCTAAAGCAATCTGAAAAAGAAAACCAAAGTTGGTGGAGTTACAATGCCAGATTTCAAACTGTAATCACCAAGAGAGTATGGTACTGGCACAGAAACAGACACATAGATTAATAGAACAGAAATGGGGAACCCAGAAATGGGAATGCAAGCTGGTACAGCCAATCTGTTAAACAACATGGAGGTTTCTCAAAATGTTAAAAATAGAGCTACCATATGACTCAGCAATTACACTACTATATATTTATACAAACATAGTAATTCAAAGGGGTACATGCACCCCAGTGTTCCAGAACAGCAGTGTCCAAAATAGCCAAACTATGGAAAGAGCCCAGACATCCATCAACAGAAGATTGGATAAAGAAGATGTATATATACAAATGAGATATTACTCAGACATCAAAATGGATGAAATCTTATCTTTTGCAGCTACATTGATTGGACTGGATGATATTATGCTCAGTGAAATAAGTGAATCAGGAGTAGATAATTATCACATCACTTCATGTATATAATGTAAGAAACAAAATGAGGGATGATAGGTGAAGGGAGGGAAAAATAAAACAAGATTAAATCATAGAAGGAGACAAACATAAGAGATGCTTAACTTTAGGAAACAATTTGATTGTTGCTGGAGGGGAGGGAGATAAATAAAATATGATGGGCATTAAGAAAGGCATGTGAAAGAATCAGCACTGGGTATTATATGTGATTGATGAATAAACTCTGCATTTGAAACTAATGATACACTATATGTCAATTAATTGAATTTAAATAAAATAAGATTATAAAAGAACACAAACAAAAATTCCTGCTTAGGAGCACAGTATATTTTAAGTTGAGTGTGTGTGTATGTGCATTGGGGGAAAAACAGACACTAAATATACACAGAATAGGTAAGTAAATTATGCAGGATGTTAGAAGAGTATTGGTGATTTGGTGAAAGAAAAAGTAGCAAAGGTGAGACCAATAAAAAATAATGAGTGTAATATTGGGAAGTTCATTGAGGCCTGTTTGAATAATAACTTCAGAGCACAGACTAGAAAGCAAGGAGAGAATTATTCCCATACACACTTGATAGAAGACTGTGGATAGTATGTTCCATAACTGCATGGATGTCAGTTTGTTGGCATGAAGAAGAGGTCAGAGATATCTAGAAATATTACTGACAGAATCTTGGAAGACTTCATAAGGACTGTGAATTTGGCTCCAAGGTCAATGGAAAGCAATTAAGCAAAGGCTATAATCTGGCTTTCATGTTTGATTTTAGCTACTTTGTTGAGAGTAGTTTTCTGAGGGTCATGGGTAGAGGTAGGGAGATTAAGCAAACATTTCAGAAATCCGTATGAGAGATACATGTGGATCAGAGCAAGGTAGTTACAGTAGAGGTGGTGAGAAGTCACCTGATTCTGGATGTGTTGGAGGTAGAGACCATAGAAATCCCAGTGAATGGGACATAAGAGTGTGGGCAGATCAGAGCACAATTGGGTGACCCCAAAGCTTTGGGTCAGGCATTGAAGGATGCCACTGCTGTCCACAGGAATAAGGAAGGATGTGCCTGGAAAATTATGGGACGGGGGATCAAGATACAAGATTGAACTTGTTACATCAGAGATGTATAGGAGCCATTCAAATGGGAAGTTCACCTAAGCAGTTAGATGCATGAGTGAATCAGCAAGTGAATACATGTAAAATGTTTAGGAATCCCTGAAGACAACATCCCACAAGGAAAAAAAAATGTGTGCAAAAGACATGAATGGTAATTTTACAGAAATCATGGATGATTAATAAACCCATAAAATGATACTGGGTATAATTAATAATCATGGAAATGAAAACAAAACCAATAGATAGTATTGCACACTCATTTTTGGCAAATATTTAAATGAGCAAATATACCAGATTTTCATGATGTTGTGGAGCAAAATACAAAGTCTGATGCATTAAAGATAAGAGTATAAATTTGCTCAATCACTTTGGAAAATAATCAGGAATTACCTGGTTCTAAAATCCATTTATTTCTATCCTGGGTATTTGTCCTAAAGCAACTCTTACTTTCACAGGGAGACTTGTCCAAATACACTCATTGAACTTATTTATATAATACCACAGAATTGGAGAACAAAAAGGAATATGTTGTTGAGGTCAAGATGGCAGAGAAGGAGATCAGCTAGATAGCTTACCAACCCATTACAAACACCTACAAAACAACAGAAGACTGAAGAGAAGAACAGCAACAATTCTAGAAACAGAAAATTGACCACTTTCTGAAAGGTAGGACCAGCGGAGAAGTGAATCCAAAGCGATGGGAAGATAGACCGTGGGGAGAGGGGTTGGCTCCCGGCAAGCGGTGGAGCAACAGAGCACAAAATCAAGACTTTTAAAAGTCTGCTCCATTGAGGGACATTGCTCCAGAGGCTAAACTGGAGTGAAGCCAACGCGGGGTCAGCGTGGCCCCAGGTCCCTCAGGTTCACAGAATGATCAGGGGTGTCTGAGTGTCACAGAGCTCACACGTATTAGAGCGGGGAAGCCGGCTACAGAGACAGAGCCAAGGGGTGAGGTCACAGCTCGGGGTTACCTTGAACCAGTCACAGGCTGGGTGAGCTCGGAGCACAGCCAGAGGCCAGGGACACAGTAGTGATTGAGCTCTTGTCTCTGAGGGCGCACTGAGGAGTGGCACCCCGAGCTCTCAGCTCCACTGGACCGGAGATTGGGAGGCCGCAATTTTCATTCCCATCCTCTGGAAATCTATGGAAAGCCTTCAGGGAACAAAAGCTCCTAAAAGTGAACCTGGTAAGGGCGGTGCAATTCCACCTCAGGCAAAGACACTTGAGAATCACTATAACAGGGCCCTCCCCCAGAAGTTCAACAAAAATCTAGCCAAGACCAAGTTCATGTACCAAGGAGAACAGCAGAATCCCAGAGGAGGAGAAAGCAAAGCATGGAATTCATGACTTTCTCACCATGATTCCTTAGTCTTGCAGTTAATTTAAATTTTTTTTAATTTAATTTTTTTCTTCTTCTGAATTTTTTTAACTTTTACCCTTTCCTCTTTTAACATTTTTTAACTAGTTTATCTTAACAATACCTTTCATAAAAATAATAATAATGATGATCTTTTTTGAACCTTCATTATTACAGTCATATTTTATCCTTCATTGTATCTAACTTTATTTGTATACACATAGGGTTGTTTCTTCTAAAAAATTTGGGGTACAACTTCTAATAGATCAAAATATGCCCTAAATCTAGCTGCGGGCTTGTTCTAGTCTCCAGCCCAAGCAAAATCTCTCCACTTTCTTTTTCTTTATTCTCCCAACCAACTTACTTTATCAACTCCTTTTTAAGAAATTAAAAAAAATTATCTTTATAGGCATATTCCATCCCTTCATTGTGTTTACCTATATATATATTTTTCATTCTTTAAAATTTGGGGAGGTAGTTTCTTCTAAGAGATCAAAATACTTCAAAAATTAAGTGGGTGACCCTGTTCTAGTCACCAGTCTAATATATATATATATATATATATATATATATATATATATATATATATATTACTTTTTTATATTTTTTTAAATTTGTTTTCTTTTTTTTTAAATTTTTTTCTCTGAACTTCTTTTTATCCCCTTTATCCCCCCATGATTTGGAGTCTCTTCTGATTTGGCTAAAGTGCATTTTCCTGGGGTCTTTGCCACCCTTTTAGTATTTTATTTGCTCCTTCATATATTCTTATCTGGATAAAATGAGAAGGCAGAAAAACTCACAACAAAAAGAAGAACAATAGGCAGTACCAAAGGCTAGGGACCTAATCAATACGGACATTGGTAATATGTCAGATCTAGAATTCAGAATGTGATTCTTAAGGTATTAGCCGGGCTTGAAAAAGGCATGGAAGATATTAGAGAAACCCTCTCTGGAGAGATAAAAGCCCTTTCTGGAGATAAAAGAACTAAAATCTAGCCAAGTCAAAATCAAAAAAGCTATTAATGAGGTGCAATAAAAAATGAAGGCTCTTACTGCTAGGATAAATGAGGCAGAAGAAAGAATTAGTGATATAGAAGACCAAATGACAGATAATAAAGAAGCTAGGCAAAAGAGAGACAAACAAATACTGGAACACGAGGGGAGAATTTGAGAGATAAGTGACACCATAAGATGAAACATTAGAATAATTGGGATTCCAGAAGAAGAAGAATGAGAGAAGGGAGCAGAAGGTATATTGGGGAGAATTATTGTAGAGAATTTCCCTAAAATGGAAAAGGGAACAAGCATCAAAATCCAGGAGGTGCAGAGAAACCCCCCTTAAAATCAATAAGAATAGGTTCACACTGTGTCTGCTAATAGTAAAATCTACAAGTCTTAGTGACAAAGAGAATATCCTAAAAGCAGCCCCGGAAAAGAAGTCTGTAACATACAATGGTAAAAAATACTAGATTGGCAGCAGACTTATCTACAGAGACCTGGGAGGCCAGAAAGAACTGGTACGATATAATCAGAGCACTGAACAAGAAAAACATGCAGCCAAGAATACTATATCCAGCTAGGCTATCATTGAAAATAGAAGGAGAGATAAAAAGCTTCCAGGACAAACAAAAACTGAAAGAATTAGCAAACACCAAATTAGCTCTACAGGAATTAAAAGGTGACCTCTAAGCAAAGAGAGAGCCTAAAAGTAGTAGATCAGAAAGGAAGAGACAACATACAGTAACAGTCACCTTACAGGCAATACAATGGCATGAAACTCATATCTCTCAATAGTTACCCTGAATGTTAATGGGCTAAATGCCCCAAACAAAAGACACAGGGTATCAGAATGGATAAAAAACAAAACCCATCAATATGCTGCCTACAAAAAACTCATTTTAGACCCAAAGACACATCCAGATTTAAAGTGAGGGGGTGGAAAACAATTTACCATGCTAATGGACATCAGAAGAAGGATGGGGTGGCAATCCTTATATCAGATCAATTAGACTTTAAGCCAAAGACTATAATAAGAGATGAGGAAGGACACTATATCATACTCAAAGTGTCTGTACAACAAGAAGATCTAACAATTTTAAATATCTATGCCCCTAACATGGGAGCAGCCAACTATATAAACCAATTAATAACAGAATCAAAGAAACAGATCAACAATAATACAATAATAGTAGGGGACTTTAACACTCCCCTCACTGAAATGGACAGATCATCCAAGCAAAAGAT